>NC_064565.1:117152906-117458815 GCF_937001465.1 Orcinus orca
TCGCTTAGGAGATACGGGGCAGGTGGCCTGGCTCTCCGGCGCCCCGGCTCTAGAGCCATTGCTGAAGGTCTGCCTTGGGAAGGGAGGCCCTGATCTCCCCGCCCTGAGGCTGGAAGCCTCTGAGCTGATCGGGTTTGTCCCCCAGTCACACAGGTGGCCCCCTGGATGCTTGCTCTCCCTGTACCTGTTTCTCTTGGCAGCAGCCCCCCATTCTCCTTTGGCGAGTGCCCCTCCTCCGTGCCACTTGCTCCCGGGAGGACTGTCGCTTCATGCCACCTGAACTTCGGGCCACATCCCCCGACACCCGGGGGCCAAGCAGAGACTCTCCTTCCTGAGGGTTTGGCACTTGAGCAAAGGGACAGGGCAAGGGTGGAGCAGCCCCTAGAGAAGCACGCCCTGGTTCCCACTGAGGCCACTTTTCACATTTCTATTATTATTACTTGTTAATCAGTTACGTGGAAGGCTTTTTAATACTAGCTGGCATCTTAGGAAGGTTCCAGAATGAACAAAAGTGGAATAAGCAAGTGATGAGCTTCACTCATGGGCAAGGGGCTCTGAAGCCTCCATCATCTGGAGCCCCTTCCTTCTCCGGCCTCCACTCTGACCACCCGTGGGACTCTGTGGAGGCAGAAGAACCTTCTAGAACCAGACAGGGAGACTCAAGCAGAAGCTCGTGAGCTTATTAGTTATTTCTTAGGACTGCTAGCTCTGGCTTCCTACTGGGCAAGAGAAAGGGAAGAGAGTGTTCTTTTTTAGTAGCTACACTGATTTCTGGACAAGACTTAGACAGACAGAGCTCAGGAGCGGGAAGGCAGTGAGTTCCCTGAACAGAAATGGTTTAGCTCCTCCGGCTTTTCCTTGCTGTTGAACGAACAGGTCGAGTTACAACAGCATCGGAAAGTAAACAGATCTGCTACCGAGCGTTTGCTGAAGTGAACGTGGAAATCCTGAGAGGAGAGAGTGTGTGCGCCGGGGGTGAGGCTCCCAGGCGTCTGGGGACAGGCGTGTAGAATATTTGAATCATAGCCTGAGCCACAGTGTAAATTGTGGGGCTGGGTGTGGGGTGTCCACCCTGTGCTGGCAACCCTTGGAGGGTGTGTGTGTTTGCCTATGTATGCGTGTTACGTGTGGTGAGTGTGAGTGCATGTGTGTGTGTTTGTGTATGTGCTATGTGTGGTGTGTGTGCACGTGTGTGTACATGCTATGTGTAGTGAGTTGTGTGCATGTGTGCATGTGGCCTTGCAAGGTGCCACAGAGCCGGCCCACAGCAATGCCGGGAACTGACCCCACGGCTGTCCTACCCCATTCCCATCTCACCACTCCACCTTCCACGATCCCCTCTTTTCCCTCGAAACTCTCTTCTCTGAGCACAATTTGACCCTCTTGGGACCTACAGGATTTGCCTCACTCTTGAGTCTGTAGCTCCAGCTTTGGACACGTAGCTGGGTGATCCTCGCTGTCCTTAATTGAAATCACAGCAGCAAAATGTCCGGAGCACTTGTTGCTGGGAGCTTCCCAGCACGTGCTCTTTGTCTGAATGAAGTAATAAACAAGTGTCAAACCGCCCAGCCCACCAGCATCTGCGGCGACAGGATCACAAGGCGTTTAAATCACACGAAAGCAGCTCTTGAGAGCATGGCTGCCTGTGTGAGTGCTGCAAGTTCAGTCTTAGCTGCGGAGGGACTCAGTGTTGCAGGGACGAGTGGGCTTCGGGGCAGGGAGGCCAGGTGGGGGGCCTCCGCACGGAGCCCCAGCATCTCTACGGGGGCTCCTTCCTCACTTGAAGCCTGGAGATCTGGCTGGACTCCCAGGGATTCTCCAGAACTGTGAGGTCCCTCAGAGGACTCCCTGGGGCTGGGATAGCTCAATATTTCATTTTTTCTTTTTTTTTTTCCCCGTGAATCTGACTCCTTTCAGGATCCCACTCAGTTTGTTTACTGAGCGCTGATGACGTTCATACTCTCTGCCAGCAGCCTCTAGCTCTAGGGCTCCAAGAGGATCCTCCCTCCCAAGAAACTTCTCCCCCAGGGTCACTAATAACCCTCATCACTCAGTACACACAGCCCGTCCACCCCCAGTTTCTAGAATTCTCTCTTCTGAAAAACATTCCCTTTGCCTTTTCTGCCTTATTTGTCCTGCCTTAAACGCCTGCTTAATCCTACCTTTTCCTCATCCATCGCTTTTTTCAGTGTGATGCGATACAGCCTTACCAAAAAGCTCCTGACTCCGGAGGCTGAGACCTCCCCCCTCCCCCTGCCCCCTCCCCACCTTCCACAGACTCTGTGACCTTGGGCAAGCTGTCTGACCTTGGTATGTCTCCATGCTCCAATTCATGAGACCACATGACAGAACCTACCTCAGCCAGTGCTAAGTTAATGTACATTCGTTCTCCATAAATACTAGTGTTGTGTTTGCTTATTCTCTGTCCTGAAGGACTTTCTGAACTTTTAGGGAAGTAAGACCCTCCTTTCAATGTCGGCACCATTCCCAGGGAAGTGCCTGACGTGGGGTGGGCATCCTGGTGACCATCTCCCCTCACCACTGAGCAGTGACGTGAGAAAATGTGAGAAGAATGTGTCTCCAGCCCATCAAGAACTGGGTTCTTCCAAGCCAGGCGCTCACACGGTGATCCCAACCAGCTGTTTGGTGCCTCACTTTTTAGTATGAATGGGACGAACCAAGAAACAATTAAGGAAAATCATCGACATGAAGACCAGAGACCAAAATCAAATAGAAAAAAGCAACCCAGAGAAAATGGAGACATGGCAGGAAGCAGAAGAAAAGAATTACGACTGTTAACCTCAGAGAGAGGAGAAAACTATGGCATCCGAAAAACAAGAATGAAAGTTCCCTAAATATGGAGCAGAATATGAAATCGCTTTCAAACCCTGGAAACTGTAGCAAAATCAAATGTTCGTAGGAGAGCTGAATGTTCATAGCTCTGAGTTAGTAGGAGAAAAAGAGAAAGGGCTGAAAGGTAGAAAAGATGAGAAAACGGGGCAGCCATGTCAGAATGCACTGGGTGGTTTCTGCTTCCCCATCCAGACCCTGATTCTCCTCTCTTCCCCTGCTCTGCACCCAGGGGGCTGACCTCCAGGCTCTACCCCAAGAGGACCCCAGCCCTCCGGCCTCCAGCTTAGATGGGCCAGTGGGAGGTCCAGTAAGAGACCAGCGGAGGGGGAGCAGAGGAGGAGCCTAGGCACATCCACAAGACTCTTTCCTCTCATCCTGGAGGCAGCTCCCCCTTCCCCCCTTTGGGGGTTACAGTCCCACTGTTACTCCCCCAGGGCACTGCATGGCCTCACAAATTCTCCATTGTCAAACCCTCCTGGAATTACCTTAATCTGAGTGTGCCCTCTGCTGTCTCCTGAGGCCCTAACTAATCAGAGCTCTAGAAAAAGGACGGAGAGAGAATGAGGATGAAGAGTATTATCGATGGAAATATCCCTAAGACAGTTTCCCAGAATTTAGAATCTGAGTCTCCAGACTGAGAGGGCCCACTGAATGCCAGGTGCAACTAGGAAAAAGGAAAGAAGACCCACACAGATGCATGTTGGTATGAGATGTCACCACACCAGGGGGAAAAAAAGAAGAGGCCCTTAAAGCCTGCAGAGAAAAGCTGTCACAGTCAAGACTGAGCTCCCCAAAGGCATTGGACTCTTCAGGATCCGTGGTGAGGGTGGGGAGACAACGAGGCAATGCCTTGAAAAGGTCAAAGAAAAATACCTGAAAGCAGAGTTCTATAACTAGCCAAGCTGTCAGTCATTCTGAGAGCACTGCTGCAGGGTGTGTCTGGCAAAACAAGGGTCCAAACTAAGAGAGAGGGAGACCTGGAGATCAGGAGAAAGGGGACCCCAAGGCAGAGCATGGCAAAGGGTGAACCCTGCTGTGGCCAGGACCATGGTAAGTTCCAGAGGAAGAGCCTCCAGGGAAAGTAATGGGCCTGTTAGGCTCTTTCAAAATATTTAAGCATGTGGAAAATAATATTGCTGGCCATTTGCCTGATCAGATAGATCATTTGCAAAAAGTAGTGGTAGACACACAGAGAACCAAGACAATAAAAAATGATGCAATTATTAAATCGAGGAAAAACAAAAAGTTGTATAAGAAAAAACTCAACAGTGAACAGTATTTACGTGATTTTATCAAATCTTATGTTTTCATCGCATTGGAAAGAAGAGAAAAGAGAGTAGAATTGGAGTAGGGTTAACAGCTAAACCTATCCACTCTAGACCCTCAGCAGAGAGATAATGTCTAGTGTTGGGTACCCCTGATATACCAGGGCAAGCATATTATTCAGAAATACAAGAAGAAATAGAATTTTTTAAAGACGGAAAGTATGAACTGAGGGTGGAAAAGTTCGAGTGATGGGAAAATGTGTTTTTCCTCAATCCTTACAGCACTCCTTGGTATCCTTCAATTATGTGCGTGTACCACCTTGACAAGAATTAAACTTAATTTTTAAAAGTATGTTGGAAGAGAAGGAGAAGGTTTGGAAAAAGGGTCTGGCCAGCCATAGTCAGATGTTACCATGTGAGAACTTGGGCTTTGTATAACCAAAGACAAGCCAGAAATTCTGATTTTCACATGAAACGTCATGATTTTAAGTGGTTCTAAATAATTCAAAAGAGACTTTAAAACACTATGAAGGCAAAGGCAAGCATACAAGCACCATGTCTGCAGGTCATATGCATCTTGGAAGTTCCAGCGTGATGTTCCTGGTTATAATTCTCAGACATCATCTGCATTGGTTTCTGGGGCTGCTGTAACAAATTATCACAGATGTGGTGACCCCAAACAACACGAACTTAATCTCCTACGAAGAGTTCTGGACCAGAAGCCCAAAGGCAGTTTCACTGAACTAAAGTCGAGGTGTTGGCAGGGCTGGATCCTCCTGGAAGCCCTGAGGGGAGGATCTGTTTTCTTACCTCTTTCACATTCTAGAGGCCTCTCCTGCTTTCCTTGGCTTGTGGCCCCTTCCACCACCTTCTACAGTCTGCTTCTGTCCTCACTCCTTCTCTGACTCTGACCCTCCTGCCTCCCTCTTCTAAGGACTCTTTTGGTTATATTGGATAATCTCCCCACTTCAAAAGCCTTAACTTAACCACATCTGCAAATTCCTTTTTGCCACGTAAGGTAAGACTCACAGATCCTGGAGACTAGGATCTGGACATGTGGGGGGAGCCATTACTCAGTCTTTCAGCCTGTGGGTCTCGACAACTAATGGGTCATGGGAACAATTTAATGGATCAAAAGTAGCGCCCTTAAAAATCGAATAGAATAATCAACACACTACTATACATAAAATAGATAAACAACAAGGACCTACTGGGTAGCACAGGGAACTATATTCAATACCTTGTAATAACCTATAATGGAAAAGAATCTGAAAAAGAATTTATGTAAGTATATGTATAACAGAATCACTTGGCTGTACACCTGAAACTAACACAACATTGTAAATCAACTATACTTCAATTAAATTAAAAAAAAAGAATATAACAATCAGAGGCACCACACTTGGTGCAGGAAAGTGCTGCAGCCTGAAACTTATCTCAGTAATATTGATACATACCTCTGCACATACAGCACATGTGTGTACACAGGGTCCCAAGGTTAAAGGTTGGGCAGAAGTTGGAAAACCAGTGGTGTAGAACACCTGGTGATGGACTTTGCATGGAGTGCTCAGTGAAGAGGGCGGGGAGGACTTGCCACTGCCTTTCATTGGCTGTGTTACCTTCTGTAAGTCAATTAACCTCTCTGAGTCAGTTTCCTAGACTATAAAAAGGGAATAATCAGACTATTACCCTGGGTTTCGTGAATTAAATGAAACAAATGTGAAAGTCTTTGGGGGATGCACGGCACTCCAAAATTGTAAGGTCATGTAGCTGGTGCTGGAGGGTTATTGAATTGCCCCGAATGTAAAAGGTCTTGTAAGGGAACGTTAAGTGTTTGCAGTTACCACTGCCTTCCACAAGATGGCACCCTTGAAACACAGGGAGGTGGCCTCAGGGGGCAGCTGGTATCAAGGACCCTGACTTCAAACCTTAGGGCCAGGGTCTCCTTGCAAAGGGTGGTCTTCCAAAAACACGGGATTGTCCTGACTTACTTTTTGCTGCCAGCGGCATATCCCTCCTGAACTGTCAGCTGTTTGCTAAACCGAGGAGGTACTTCCCTGCTCTCAGGGCTGTTGTAAGTCACTGTGAACAGTTCCTAAATAAGGGATGCGGTGAATCAAGGAATCCCCTGGAGGTTTCCCAGGTTTCCCGTTTGGCAAACCTTTGCTGGGATTCTTTTCAGGGGGGCTTCCTTGCAGCATCCCCCTGCGGGGGGAACAGGGATACAGAAATCTGTGTCCTGTCCCTCGCAGAGGTGTAAGTAACATCTTGTTGGACAGAGAAGGGAGAGCAGACAGCCCAGCAGCGTGAGAACAGGCCCTTCTCACTGAGGAGAAGGTGATGGGGCTGAAAGGGCAGGTGTGCCTTCTCCAGGCCGCTCCGCTCCCCGTGGACAGGTGGGCCCCTCCTCACCTGGTTGCTCACACCAGGCTTTCAACGTGCTTGTCCCCCATCACCAACGACAATCAAACAGCAGACCTTAGTCCCTGCACCCAACGTGACTACCTCTCTCCTTCCTTGTCTCCACGGCCAACTTTCTAGAAGAGTACCCTCACCTCGACTTTCCTCCTGTATCAACTCCGATGCTCAACCCACAGTTGCACAGATGGCAGCTCCTTCCCCTGGACAGCCTCCTGGTTGCAAATTCCACATCCTCTTTCAGTTTCCTTGCTATGATTTCCAGGCCTGGGGCAGCATCCACCACTCCGTCCTCCCGAGCCCCTCCCCCTGGCCCCCATCCTGGCTCCGGGCCTCTGCGTGCTCTCCCACCTGCCCGCTCTCCCCCCCCAGCCTTCCTCCAGGGCACTGCCCTCCCTCTGCTGGCCGCTGGGAACGTCTCTGTCCCAGCTTCCTTCCCTTCACAGCTGCCTGGGCCAGGGGCAGGGGGCTCACAGACCAACCTCTCTGACCCAGCCTCTCACCCAGCAGGGCCCTCATCTGTCCTTTGAGAGAAGGGACCGGCTCCCATCGCGGTGTCCCCATGTACACAGGCCTGGGCCTTTGGCCAGAGAGACGTCTGCTCAAGGTCATGGCAAGGTAGCAAGCAAAAGAGGCGAGAGAACTTCCGAGAATGACTCAGACTAGAGATAAATGGAGTCTCAGGAGGGAAGGGGCGCGAGGAATTCTGTCCTTGGGGCTAAACAGAGACCCCAAAGGAGATAGAGTTTGGGCTGTGCTCTTCAACCAATGTGAATTTCACACACTTACCATTTAAAAACAAAAAACTCAGCGTGCAATTGTTGAAAGGGGGTTGGTGGAGCGCACAGGAGGGAGAGGCACCCCTGGCACGGTAGCAGAGATTGCAGCATCTTTCTTGGGCATCTAGTTTGGGCCGGACTCCCGGCTAAGTGCTTTCCAAGGACCACCTCATGCGGTCGTCACAGCAACCTCAGGAAGAATCATTATCGTGCCCATTTTACAGCAAAGGAAACTGAGGCTCAGAGGAGTGAGTGAGTCCCCCCAGGTCCTGCAGCCAGCCTGGGGGTCAGAACCTTCCTCTCCTCCGTCTGCCCAGGGCTCGCAGGCTGATGGCCGGTGCTCCCAGGAAAGCACCCTTGACCTGACGTCAGGTTGTGCTGGGAGCCTCCTGAGGCCACACATTTCCTTTTTTGTTTCCTTTTTTGAAACACCTCTGAATGTTGCTTACTTTAACTGGAAAGTTCTTTATACCGCTACATACACAGAAGAGTGAAAATTCTAGCAACCAGCTGCAGAAGTTTCCAAAGAAAATCACAGTTAACTTTACATGGGCAGTTCTGTGACTCCCTCCTATTTTCCCTTTCCTCAAACTCAAACACTGTAATTAGAGAAAAATTCTAACCGTCCTTCCCCATGGAACGCTGTTGAGGGGAACCGCAGTCAATAGAGACCACGTGACGTTCTGTGGTTCCTGTATGAAAAGAACAGCCCAGCATAACAGAAAATGAGAAAAAAAACAGAGACCTACAAACGCCCCCTGCCACCTGGTGCACAGGGCGTTCTGACGTCACTGGGTCTCCTTTGCAGAAACACCCGGTCATTTGGTCTTAGGCTTGAAGTTGCCACATCCCTTCTGGTCAGTAGGATCCGAAGCTGCATCTCGGGGAGGGAGCTGGGGAAGGGGAGGAAGGTTTACAGATTCCACGTTAATAAGGGTTCAGATGACCAAGAGCTCCTCCTGTGTCAGACGTTCTCACCCCCCCACCCCCGCCCTTGCCGCCCCCATCCCCCGTCCTTGCCACTGCCCACACAATCACCATGGAAAACACGAATCAGAAGCCGGCTGCTGGCTGGGCTGCAGGGTCGCAGGGCCTGTGAGTCACAGGCCTGGCTCTGCGGGAGCTGCTGCTCCCAGCCAGGTCCAGGGGATAATCCTTCCCTGGACGTTCCGTTGCTTCGGTCCCCTGGTCTCCTGGACGTGGCCCAGGTGTGTGAGCTCTGGCTGAAAGGACAGTGCTCCAGGGATGAGCACGTCTTCAGAGACCAGCCTGCCTGCCTGTGGATTAACCCCTGGGGTCCTCAGAGCAGCTTAGGAGGAGGCTGCCCCTCTACCCATTTCACAGACCAGGAAAGCAAGGTTGGGGCTCATCAGCTTCAGGCTCGGACCCTTTTCCAGGGCTTTTTCACCGGAGTCCGTGCTTTTAATCCGTGTCATGCATTACACCCCAAACTAACTGAGCACAGCCGGGAAAGCACTTCTGACGTGACCCTTTGCTTCTCTGTGGCGATGGCCACAGAGACGGGCATGGGGGTCGCCCTCCCCCCACCCCGGCTGCACAGAGGAGCCCACTGCCCACCCAGCCTGGGGCTGCAGACAGAGGGTTCAACCTCACAGTCTCTCAGCTTCTCTGGACTCAGCAGCTTCTGCAGGGAGAAGAGGGTGCTGGTTCCCCTCTCCTCGCCTGCCCCGCTCGGCCACTCAGCAGGTGGGAGGGGGAGCAGCGGAAGACCTGCCCCCCAGGCCGCGGTGAGGTGCCTTTGAGGTCCTGAGCCCCCCGCTCAGGACTTTATACACGTTGTCGCCGTTGGTTCAACAACAGCCCTCAGCGCTGGCTGCTCACTGCCCCCATTTTACAGGCCAGGAAACTGAGGACCAGAGAGCTTCAGGGAGCTGTCTGTGGTCCCTCAGCCGCTAGGCAACAGGGCCAGGATTTGAACCGTGCACTGCTGGCTTCAGAGTCTATAGTCTAATTTATTCTGACTTTACCTCCCTCCTCCCACCCTCCGTGGCTGGCTGTACGTGTGGCAGAGACCGCTGAACCGTTTGCATACGGCATGAATAAATTGCTTCTGTCCCGCTGCTCTGCTATTTTGCGAGGTCCTTCTTGCTTGACTTGTCATGATATCCAGCAAGCTCCTCTGCCTCGAGGAGAACTAGGTTGTACTTCAGCAGAGTCTGGAATTTGATACGGCTCTTATCCAGGGACAGACAGACAGCAGGTCTCGACTACAGACAGAGCCAGTGGTCTACCTACGACGGCCAGTTCAGACAGGCTCTCACGCACTGTGTTAGAACTCAGAAATTTTGTGAGGGAGTTGTTAAACACAGCCAGCGTTACAAATGAAATTGTACACGTTTACAATTAAATAAGTTATTATCAATAAAGGTAATAAATTTCCCCAATTTACCACTTTTTCTTATTGGATTACAGTTCACTGTTACCTACTATTTATTTAACTAAATCCAAACGGTCAAGTACTATATAGTGGTGTGATACTGTGTATCTCTTCCCAGCTCTGTGTTCAGTTAGTTCATGTGGGTAGCTTAAAATTGGCCATGGTGGAAGTATCCACGCCCTGGAAACTGGCAAACACTACAAATCACGTGGTTTCGGTTTTGGGTTTTCCCGGAGAATCGGTTATTACACATTTATCTGCACCCCACTGGAGAGAGCATATCTGCAGCACCTTTCGAATTCAAAGCAACATTTATTTATAATAGTTTTCAGCTAAGTAAACGTGGATAGAAAGACAAAGCCTTTTGGAAGTCTAATGAAAGATTACAGGATTCTCATTGAAGCCCTGGGAGACCATCCACACAGCATTGCTACAGTTAACGTAGAGAAGAGAGCTGCACACTCCATGGCCTTGGATGAGGCTCGGATCAGATGAGGCTGCATCTCAGTGTTCTCGCAAAGGCCTGCCCTTACTCAGCACAGATGAATCAGACCAGTCCTTACATCGTGTTCACCATGGAGACAGTGGACCCGGCTCCGGGGTTCTCTTTTTTTTTTTTTGCGGTACGCAGGCCTCTCACTGCTGTGGCCTCTCCCGTTGCAGAGCACAGGCTCTGGACGCGCAGGCTCAGCGGCCATGGCTCACGGGCCCAGCCGCTCCGCGGCATGTGGGATCTTCCCGGACTGGGGAACGAGCCCGCGTCCCCTGCATTGGCAGGCGGACTCTCAACCACTGTGCCACCAGGGAAGCCCCGGGGTTCTCTTTTTTAATTACTCCAAAGGAAATTACAAATTATTTCTCTGTGGGACTACCCAGAAAGGCTTCCTGCCCCACTCTGGACGTCATAAGACTTGGCCAGTTCGTGCAAACAGGGCATGTGGATGTACATGGCAGACAAAAATGCAGTGAAGATGCTTTGTCTCTAATAGAAGAACAGAGTAATGAATGTGGGTGGAGGGGCTTTGCAGCGGGTATAGAGAACGGTGGGCCAGTTCTCCTGGGGCTTGTTAAACTGAGCACAAGAAGAATTTTTAAAGGAAATGCTAGAAAATAGTATTAGAGTTCTCTTAGGAGGCCCTTCTTTAAAGTTTTGTTGTTTTGAGAAAAAGCCTAAATATAACACAGCCTCGTTTTGTATCCCCAGTTAGTTTTTGATGACCTGTTTAAGAAGGTGACAGAGGAGAGCCCTTCGGGGTCTTCAGAGAAGAGTGAGGTGCATAGGAGGGGGCGCTGCCAAGGAGCGTGTTGGGGGCAGGCAGAGATGCCTTCAACCGGAAGCTGATGTAAGTGGCCAGTCCTGGCTGCCCCGGACTTCCCGTGGGCTGCCTTTGGAGAGGCCAGACAGCTCCTTCGAGGTGAGAGAGAGTCCAGGTGTTTGAGCTCAATCCTGACTCTCAGCAGCAAGGGATGCGCTGGGGGCACAGCCCTCAGAGATCCTCCAAACCACTTCTATGTGGACTCACCACAGTCTCCTAAATACGTGGGCTGGAAGGAGATGGACAGACAAGGTTTCCGTAGAGGGAGACAAATAAAGAGCTTCCATGATGACTGGGGAATGGCCCCCTTGATCACTAAGCACAGCAGGAGGCCCCGGGTCAAGCACTGTTCAGAACCAAAGGGAGGTACGGTGTCCTGACGGTGCCATGGGGCCAAGGCCAGCAGAGAAGCCCAGAGGCGCAGCCTGCAGCTGTGATGAGGGGCGGAGGCTGCAGAGGACTCTGAAACAGTGGGGAGATGTTTTCTCACCCACAGCTGGTGGGATGGATCCCGGGCTGCCCGCCCTCAAAGGCACCGTGACTGTGTTTTTCAAAAGACGTAAATCACCTTTGACCTTGTAAGTCTATCTCTAGGACTGATGATAAAATACCCTCTGTGGCATTATTTGTAACAGTAAAAAGTAGGAAACCGATATTTCCAGTAGTCGAGGGTGTCCAAAGTACTAGTGTACTAGCCAGTGTGAAAAACCCGATTTCTGAAAGTATTTGATGACCTAGGACAATTCTAATAATATGGCGGTCGTGAAAACAGTGATCACTGAAGTCCATGTGTGACACACTCTTGTGAAATGCATAGAAAAAAGAGAACTGCTTCAGAACTCATCAGATGTTTTCCTGTGATTGTTTTGAATTAGGAGTGAGTCCTAGTTCCTTCTTTATATATTTTCTTCTATAAAACTGTTTTATTCACAATAAAAATGAGGACTAAGCAGAGTCATGGGTCAGGTGAAGAGAGAAGTTTGGAAGGAAGGACTTGGGCTCCCCAGGGAGGCTCCTGATAGAGACACTAATCAAAGCCACTTCTTTTCTAGATTTTCCCACACCCCCTTGGTGGACCACCCCTAGGTTCCAAAAACTGGAAAAAGTCATATCCTAGAGCTACACCTGTGTGATTCAGAACTGTCGTATACAGCTTAGTATAGAAACTTGGATCAGGTAAAGAATTCAGTCAACCTCACATGGAGGGATCAGGAAATGCAGACTCTAAGCTCCACCCACAGATTTAACCACAGTGTTTCGCATCATTTCCCTCTGGAACCTCTTTAGCTTGTCTGAGTGGTGAAATGTATCTCCCCAAAGACTCAAAGCTAAAGGAGAGGCATCATGTGTCCAGGGCGAAGGGGGCATTTAGCAGAACAAGAGCAGCAAAGTAGATCTTTAGACTAAAAAGCTGAACGAGTTTCCTCACTCTGCGGGGGGATGGCTCTGGGAAGGGAACCGTGGGCGGGAGCTCCCCGGAGGTTCTTACTAAGCCGTGAAGGGCTGGCCGGGGAGGCTGGTGAAGTTCTGTGATGTCTGTGATAGTCTCCAGAGGAAGAGTGGTCAGGCCACATCTCAGGGACAGCCCTTGGCTCAGGGTCACCTGCCCTCCAAATGTCTCCTTAACTGGATTGCCCCAGGGTCCGAAATACCCACTGTTATTGAAGTCACTAGAGGCCAGGTGGCCATGCGACCATGCGACCTAGAAGGTCACCCATCACCATCTGGAGAGAGAGAATAGGCCTAGAGCTTCAGTGAGGACCGAGGGCAAGTGAGGCAAGTGTATTAAGTGGGGCTGGGGGAGACCCAGGGCTGCCAGTTCAATGATGTCAGCCCAGTTACCCCCAGCGCCAAAGACAGTATTTGTGGGTCTAACCATGTTTGAAAACTGGTTGCAAATTTTTACAAAATTACTTTTGCTTGATAGTTTCATTTTTTAGTACCTTCTCTTAAAATTTGGGCTTTTGAAAAGTTGAGAAGCAAGTGTCTCATCTTGTTTTAATCAACATTAATTTGGATTTCCCTGAATTGCTAGTGAGATCGAATGTCTTTTCAAAAGTTTATTAGGCATTTGGGTATATTCTGCTATCAGTTGACTACTTACGTCTTTTGTTCATTTTTCTATCAGAGTGTTTATCTTCCAGTCCATGTGTTTGTTTGTTAGGTTTAAAGGATTTCTTTATCTAACCCCAACACTAATCTTTCATCAGATTATATAAGTTGCATGTTGATTCTCCTAATCAGAGACTGCCTTAACTTTGGCATGTCTTTTGTTGCACAGAAGTTTTTAATTTCTAATTCATTAAATTTATTTATTTATTTATTTATTTTCGGTGTGTGTGTTTTCTTTAAGAAATGTTCCTTTACCCCAAAGTTAGAATGATGTTTTCTCACAGTCTCTTCTAAAAGTTTTCAAGTTGTACTTGTCACATGTAAGTCTTTGATCCAATCCAATTGTCACTGCTCCATTTTCTAGATGGCCTGTTTCTTCTCCATCGATTTGCAAATACCATCATGGTTGTAGCTCAAGTCCCCATATGTGTGTGGGTATCTTTCTTGGATTTTGTTCTGTTCCACTGGTGTATTTGTATTTTCCTGAGCCAGTAACTCACTGTTGTAAATACTATAACAATATAATAGGTCTCTAAATTTGGTCGTGTGAGTCCTTCCTTATTCTTTTTTAAATAGTTTGGCAGTTTGGGGCCATTTAATCCTTCACACAAATTCTAGAATCAGTTTGTCACATTCATTAAAAACCCTGTTAAGAGTTTTTTTGAACTGGCATTAAATTTACACATTAATTTGGGGTGAATTTGAGTCTTCCCATACGTAAATATAATCTTTCCCCCATCTTTTGTTTTTTTTTCTCTTTCCATTTATTTAAGGCATATTTGATATTCTTCAAATAGAATGTTCTTATTTTCTCTCCAGATAGCCTGTTTTTAGTTATTCCTATATGCTTCATAACTTTGTTACCATGAATGAGATCAGTATTTAATTTTGTAATTTGTTTTTACTAGTACGTTGTGATGCTGTTGCTTTTAGTACATTGATTTTATATCCGAGAATCTTGCTGAATTCATTTTTAAAGAATGATAGTATGTAGATTCTTTCAATTTCACATGTCAAGAATCATATCCTCTGCTAATAATGACGATTTGGTTTCTGCTTTTCCAACTTTTTACCTCATTTAATTTTTCTTTTGCTATCTCAGTATCTGGGACTTTCAGTGAAATGACAAATAGAAACTGTGACAGCTGGGTAGTTATTTTGGTCTGATGTTTAGGAGCATCAAAGAGAATATCCCCATGGTTTTAGCATTTAATGTGCGATTTACTGTGGTTTTGTGGTAAATCCCCCCAATCAAATTAAGGAAGCTCTCTTCGTCTCCTGGTGATAAGTTTTACCAAATGTGTTTTCTACATTTATGTATATTGAATTGACCATATGATTCTCTCTTTTAATCTGATAATATAATGAATGATATTAACACTCTTCTAATGTTTAGCTCTTCTTATATTATTGGTCCAAATCTCACTTCATCGTACTTAAAAATAAACCTTTTAAATGCATTGCTGGACTCAGTTTGCTAATAGTACATTTAGGATTTTTGTATTTATGTTCCTTTGATAATTTTTTGTATCATATTATCCTTGTCTCATTTCAGTGACTTAACTTATAAAATGAGTTGGAAAATATTCCAGGTTTTTCTAGTCTCTGGAACAGTCTGGAACACCAGGATAATCTGTTCTCTTCAAGCCCGGTAAAACTTCCCCATAAAACTGCTAAAAGTGAGACTGGCCTATATATTTCTTTTCTCCTGCTGTATTTTAATGTTAAAACTCATTATGAGGTATGAGTCTCTTTTAAAAGTGAATTTGATCCATTTTTAGGGATAATGATCACATTTAATTCTATGATATTATTTTGTGTTTTTTATTGACTGTAATTTTGTTTACCCCTTTCCTACTATAGTATTGATTGAGGTTTTTCTTTCCCTTTTCTCCATTTTCGTGCCCCTTTCCTCCTTCGGTGTCCGTCTGTCCCTTTCTGTGATAACTCTCTCTCCAGTCTTTATTTCTCTTAATTTTTTTTACTTCTGTAACCTCCGTCTCATCATCTCTCTTGCTGAATTCCGATGTTCCTCGTCTTTCAGTTTGCTAATATTTTTTGTCACCTGTGTCTACTCTACTGCTGGATCTTCCCATTGAGTTTTCCCTTTAAATGACTATATTTTTGACTCCAGTAGGCCTATTTGGTTCTTTTTCTAAACTACCAGCTTTTCCTTTATAGTTTCCATGTCTTTTTTTTATCACTGTAATCATTTTAAAGATGCTTTTATTGAGTCATCTTTAATAGATTGTCCTATTTTTTGTTAATTTCTTGGAGAAAAAATCATACCATTCATTGCACCTGCTGTCCTTCCTCATGGTGGCTAATTTCCCTACGTAGTTTGTATCTTTTATAGTGAGTTCACTGTCAGTGGACATGGTTTCATGGATGAGAAGCAACTGTGCCTCTGATACTGGTTGTGATTTGGTTTGGGGTCTTAGAGGATGCTCTGCACCCCAGGCACATTCTGTTCATTTCTGGGCTCCAGATTCCATAGTGCACAGGCCATTCCACTTCTTATCTGTTGCACGTGAGCTCCTGACGTGAGATTATTTCTCATAGGAATAGCTCTTCTCCAACCAAAGAAAAGCCTTCCTTGTCATGTTTCTGGAGAGTGGCGAATTTTAGTCCCCTCCTCACACAAAGAACTTTTTGCAGGCATCTCAGTTCTATCTCCCTAACTCAAATGCATCCAAAGTCCTGTCTCCTGCCTGATATGGACATGAAAACTCAAACACAGGGTCCCAGACTGCCCTGGCACTGGTGGGAGAGTGCCATCTTAGCTTTGAGTTCTTTTTATGTTTGGGGCATCTGATGATTCCCCTCCTTGCTTTGAGTGTGGCTGTGCATTTACTAGGAGCTCGTTCTTCTCCTGGTCCAAATTACTTGTGTGCATTTGTAGGGTGGGAGGTGGGGGGACAGGCGTCAGCCTGGTCTACCTTGCTTCCAGAAGCCTTCCCTACTCACTCTACAGTACCTGGAACCCTTGTGTACCACTCTACCCGGACACAATGATGACTCCCCTCCCACCAGATTCAGACCTCTGTCAACGCTCACAGAGGTCAAACTTTAACACAACTCCACGTGGTGGTTCCCACACTGTGGAGGATACTTTTCACATGGCTTCCATGGTGTGGCTTCTGGTTTTCCTCCAGTCCTGCTGGTCCGTCTTCCTTTGTTTCCTCTGAGAGCTCACTTGTTTCCACCAGTTCTCCAATACCTTACCTCTTGATGGTATCAGAGTTAGATATTTCCTTTTTCCTTCTGAATGGCACAAAAATAATCCAAGAGCTACCTCAACAATTGGAAGCTGCATTTCCAATAAGTGTAAGAAATATCTTAATCTCTAGATCATCTGCAGATACATAATTAAACTCTGCAAGGGGATATGGGTCTAGAATTACATCCTAACACAAATATAAGGTGAAAGAAAGCAAAAAGATTAGGTTGTGTATGTGAGTCAAGGATTTTTCTTTTTTTTTTTTTTCTTGCTATGAACTTTGTAAACCCATGTATTCAGAGAGTTGGATTTAATATAGTGGAAACCAAGTACAATTTTACTCTTCATTCTGAGACCCCTGGAAGCCTGGTCTCTTGAATCTTTCTTTCTATCTCTGTATTAAATTCTGGGCAAAATTTCATTGCTTTTCAAAATCATTGACGATAATGACAAAAGGATAGTCTCTCTTTTCCTGGCTTTGAAAAGTTAAGTGTAATGTCAAACCTCCAAACTCTTGTCTAATTTAAAATATCTTTCTCTCAGACCAGCCTAGGGCTTGGACGCCTGCAGAAGAAGGATTAGGTTGTACTGATTTATTTTTTGTTTCTCCTCTTTGCATTTCAATGCATTCTCCCAGAGTCACACTGTGCTTTTCCAGGTAAGAATTCTCCCCCCTAGGGAGAACCTTAGGGTTCAGAAGAAAAGGCATCCATCCTTGGCCTCCCAACCCCAAAATGTTCCTGTATACAGTTAATGCTGATCCTTAACTCTACCACCAGGTGAACCAGTGTGGTTACAGCCTTCAGATTTTCCTGCTTAGATCACAAAACACCTGTCTCAGCATCCCTCACACTTGAAGATCTCTCATTTGACTTCAGGTGAAGGAGGATGAAGATGAAACATTCTTCCCATGGGGGGGAGGATGGAAGGTCACAATTCCAGACAATGATCTCCAAGAGTCTTTGGTATTTTTATCACCCTTTCCAACTATCTAATAAGTTCTTAGCCTTCCTTTATGTAGCTGCAAAGGATAATAGGCTAATGCCGGCAGAAGTGGCTTTGGACACGCTTGCTTCTGGTAGGTGGTCAGAACCTTGGTCAGGTTAGAGGGTGCTTGGCAACTCTTGCCTTACTCTCCGCCTTTGGTGCCTCTGAAGAAATGGAAAGATTAACATTCTGTTGCAAATGATTGGTAGAGAGACTTCGCTTGTTACATTCCTTCCGCAAATGTGTTACTAATAACACTCTATTCCCAATTTTAAAAGTAAAAGCACGCTTGAAAATTGAGCGTTTTTATTTAGCAATTTTTCAGCATTTGAATAACATACTAAAATTCAGCTTAGAAAAATTCCATGTCATGAAAAAAAGCTAAGATGTAATCCAATTTGAGCAAAGTCTTGAGCTGGACAGGAGCACACTGAGGATGATGACAAGGAAGCCAGTTCTCCCTTTATCTGACAGTAATTGTGACAGATAAAATTCCCTTTTCATCAAAGGGCATGAGCTTGACTCACTTCTCTAATGCTACTTACGGTTTTCGTTAAAAAACAAAACCAAAAAAGCAAGCCACCCCAAATAACCTTGAGTTTGGGGGGTTTTTTTGTTTGTTTTGTTTGTTTGTTTGTTTTTTTGGCCGCACCATGCGGCATGCGGGATCTTAGTTCCCCAACCAGGGATCGAACCCACGCCCCCCGCAGTGGAAGCACAGAGTCCCAACCACTGGACCGCCAGGGAAGCCCCAACCTTAAGTTTCAACTCAGCCTGAAAATCAAGACATTTCTGAATTGCAATGACAGCCACCTTCTAAAGTGCTACAAGAGGCACTGTGTCCCCTACACTGTGTTGTTTTTCTTCACCTATGAAACAGGATGGTTCTCTTCCCGTGCAAAGGAAAATGGTGCTCAGAAGGGTTCATGCATTTGCTGCAGGTCACACAAGTTTACAACTGAAATTATACTGAACATAAAGCTTAATGATTGAATTTTGTATTTTGCTGAACTCCCCAAAACATCACCAAAATGTTGCTAATAAAGCAAAACTAAGATTATTGGGGCTCACTGCAGAAAGGGGGAACACACCTGGCCAGTGTCTCAGCAGTGATTGCGGGGAGTGAGAGCAGGACACCTACAGGCCAGTAGGGTCTGGGTGAGGCAGACTTTTTGAGGCAGGAAACTGACTGGGTCTGGACAAAGTCTGTGACACAGTGACTTCACGATGATGGACATGATAGGTGAGACTCTTGAAGCAAGTCTTGAGAAGTAAACTGGTGTTTATAAGTGAGTTGTTTAAGTGAGCAGAGTGTTGTCTCAGACAAATTGATCTTCAGGAAGTTTCTGAAGCAAAGAGCAAACTTACTGGTGGGTATATTTTATCTTTCACGGGCAGAGGCAGAGCAAAGCATGAGATCATGTTGACACAGGTGGTCGGTTCTCATCTTAAAAACCTAATCTTCTAAAAACCATTTGAAGTAACAAGTTGTAGAGTTAAAATGGCATTCTTTTTCTCCATCTTTCATTTTATGTTGTATTCAAACTATTGCAAGACGTCTCACTATTGAGGCTGGGTTTGGTTAGGTTTTCCAGCTGAGGTCTCACTGATGCTCAAGAAGGTACAGGAGGCAATTTGAAGTAACGTGAGCAGGAAAAATCTAACACGCGTCTCTCTCCGACCCTCCCATTCCCTGCCTCCACCCTCCCAACACCTTTCTTCCCCATGATTTATCCTGCATCTCCTGCTTCAGCTCTCGCCCCATTTTCGCTCCTATTTGGCAACAATCAATTCTGGCTCAAGTTCCACCTAATAAACTAAAGTGTCACCTGAGAGCTCACATGGTGGCCCTTGCTAGATGCCTGGGGTAAAGGAGATGGGATGGGGTGAAGGAGCGAAGTACCCCGAACTCACCTTGACACCTACCTTCAAAACTAATGATTAACATTACTATTTTATTTTATTTTATTTTATCTCTAATGTTTTTATTAGAAGTACTTTTCCAAAGGATAAACAATTATGAGTTACATGCATTTTCTTACCCACAGATTAATAATTCATTTCTTTCATTTAGGTACATTTAAGTTCCCACCAAGTTAAACTCCTAGGGACATCAATTCCTTTCTTCATATGCTTTCATAATTTCAGGGTTAAAATTAAAAGAAGTTTTCTGTGCTCTCTCAAGAGTGAAGTGATCTTAAGAATTTCTATAACCCAAGAAAACGGTACTATCTTAACAACAGCCATAAAGATAGATGGCTCTTTTCTTCTTAAAGGCAGAACGTATTTTATGCTTATTTATTCATTGATACTATTTGTATATTTGTATTCACTTAAAAAATAATTTATGTAAAGTTTATTTCTCATTCAAATGAGAAAATCTCTCTGACACCAGGAAATAAATGAACTCAACATTTTCATTAACTCCTCCAGAAAGATCTATTTTTTTTCCTGAAGTTTTCAAAGCGAACTTTCTCAAGTGTCCCTCTCCCTGGCTTTCAAAAACTCAGAGATAAAATATATGATACTCTGAAGGTTGCATTATGTGCACTTCACAATGAACTCTTAGAGTTAAAGCTGAGCAGAGGTTCCCTGACCTTTTCTCATGAGATGCGGACAATAGTCTGGTGGACGCCATTTCCACTTCCTTGCATTTCTTATCTCTCCATCTAGACATTTGAGGGTAGAGTCAGGACTGAACCATCTACGCCCTCCATCTGGGCAGCCTGGGGAAGTTGCCAACTATCTAAGACTTCTCCCTCTATTCACACCCTGAGTTCTCTCCACTGAGGCACACACATTCTTGACATCTTACTTTTTTTTTTTTTTTTTAGATCCTCTTTACATGGTCACCTTTATTGTTTTTGCTTTTTTTAACATCTTTATTGGAGTATAATTGCTTTACAGTGGTGTGTTAGTTTCTGCTTTATATTAAAGTGAATCAGCTATACATATACATATATCCCCATATCTCTTCCCTCTTGCGTCTCCCTCCCACCCTCCCTATCCCACCCCTCTAGGTAGTCACAAAGCACCCAGCTGATCTCCCTGTGCTATGTGGCTGCTTCCCACTAGCTATCTATTTTACGCTTGGTAGTGTATATATGTCCATGCCACTCTCTCACTTCGTCCCAGCTTACCCGTCTCCTTCCCCCTCCACGTGTCCTTAAGTCCATTCTTTACATCTGCAACTTTATTCCTGTCCTGCCCCTACGTTCATCAGAACCTTTTTTTTTTTTTTTAGATTCCATATATATGTGTTAGCATATGGTATTTGTTTTTCTCTTTCTGACTTACTTCACTCTGTATGACAGACTCTAGGTCCATCCACCTCATTACAAATAGCTCACTTTTGTTTCTTTTTATGGCTGAGTAATATTCCATTGTATACTTGTGCCACATCTTCTTTATCCATTCATCTGTCGATGAACACTTAGGTTGCTTCCATTGACATCTTACTCTTATTCTCTTTAAAGTTCTCTGCATTTTGACTTGGATATATTTTTCCATTGCCACCTCCTAATTACAGTCTTGTATTTTAAATCCTGAAGTTCCCCAGGTTATTGTTCATGCTCTGGGCACCAGGATACAGATTCCAGAGATCTTATGTCCTGTTTCTTAGCTCTTTCTCATCTTTTTCTCTCCTGAATAACCATATGCCTTTTGCCCTTCTGGTCCAACTTCCAAGGCCTCTGCTTATATCAGAAACCCACTCTGGCACGAGAAAAGGGTAACAGGGGGCTCTCAAGCTTGATGAAAGGCTGCAGAACCAGACCCAAGAGAAAATAGGAGAGGCACACAGCCAGCATTTTCCCAGGAGCTGCCCGCTTGTATGAGGCTGGGGACAGTGGGTACCACTGTGTTTGGTTTGGCGCTGCTGTGGTGGCCTTTCATTGCTGCAGCCAGGACAGCTCATGATGCAAAGCTCCAGGTGAAGTCACCTAGTTTGCTGCCCCTCACTGGCTGCCTGTAAAGTGTGAGGTGGAGTCCTGCTTCCCATCTATCTAAAAAATCCCCCCAAATATATGGTAATTAGATACTGAACAGCCTCAGTAAGAAATCCTCACTATAACGACATGAAAATGGACGTACACTTGTCTAAGCATTCCTGCCACATTCTTGCCCGAGGATGAGCCATATGTAATTAATACCATTTCTAACTGTAGTGTTAATACTTTCAGCCCTTAACTGCTCCCTACATCCCATCAGGCCATGAGTTTTGGGTTCCTTTGCTGGTCATTCTAAATATGTTTAAAAAATACAGAATGCACATGTACTGTAGGATCTCATTTTAGTAGGGAAAATAAATGGGTAAGTCTATGTGTGAGTAGAGAAGAGAGAAACATTGTTATTTAATATTAAAACCTGTTTATAGCTATGCATTCCTTCTCATAAAAGCAACTATAGCCACATCTGCAGGAACATAAATCTCTAATAGCACCCCTTCTACTTGCAGATATTGGGAGAGAGAGCAAAGGGACAGGGGACCTTCTGATACCCGCCACCACTTCTGCACTGAGACTGAGAGAGATCCAGGTGGGCTATCGTTTAGCAGAGCATTAATGAGACTGAATATATTTGATAATATATATATATAGTACATATGAGTCCAAGCCAAATAGAGAAAGTTTTGAGGGGAACTCAGGGGGAAGGGACCCTAAAAGCAGAACAAGTTGAAGTCTTTAGGAGAGAGGAGGCTAAGCAATGTGACGTATAAAATTCCTCAGTTGTTTGCTGATTAGTAAATCTGCTAATCCCAGAGATGCCTTGTGTAGGTGGAAAGGGTGAGTGAAAATGGAGGGGGAAAAGCTGTGAAACATTTAAAACAATACAGTTTACATAACTTAAAAATACACGTGCATGATTCAAAAGTACACATTTTGTAATAACACATGCCAAAAACAAAGATCCGATTTAGAAGGAAGTACACAGAATGATTTACTAACAGGAAAGGGGAGCAGCAGAAACGTTTAGTAAGTAAGAAGAACAGATGGAGAGAGAGGTAGATAGATAGATAGATAGATGATAGATAGATAGATAGATGATCGATAGATAGGCAGACAAAGGTAGATGCATGGATGGATGGATAGATGGATGGACGAATGATGATGATTGGATGAATGGCTGATGGATGGGTAGATGGAGAGATAGATAGGTAGATAGATAATGGATAGATGCATAGACGGAAAGACAGGCAGATGGGTGACTTAGCAGGGACCACAGACGATAATGATCCGTGAACTAAAGAGTCTAATTAACTCAGCTTTTGCACCTGAGGCTTAAGGAAAAAATTAGTATGTTTGGATAACAAAGCAATCATTATTTTCTGAAGTAACTGGGAGAAAACTGAGCTAAAAAACAAAGGGGGGCTTCCCTGGTGGCGCAGTGGTTGAGAGTCCGCCTGCCGATGCAGGGTACACGGGTTCATGCCCCGGTCCGGGAAGATCCCACATGCCGCGGAGCGGCTGGGCCCGTGAGCCATGGCCGCTGAGCCTGCGCGTCTGGAGCCTGTGCTCCACGACGGGAGAGGCCACAGCAGTGAGAGGCCCGCGTACCGCAAAAAAAAAAAAAAAAAACCCAAAGGGACAGGGGTGGGATAGGGAGGGTGGGAGGGAGACGTAAGAGGGAGGAGATATGGGGATATATGTATATGTATAGCTGATTCACGTTGTTATAAAGCAGAAACTAACACACCATTGTAAAGCAATTAAACTCCACTAAAGATGTTTAAAAAAAAAAACAAAGGGGACTAAGAAAAAATGATACCCTATTTCCTTCCCTTATCAAATTCTCAGACTGGTTGGGAGGAATGTGGAATTCCCACCACATGTGGGACAAAGTCCCAGAAAATTTTATTTGAATCTTGAAAGACAAATTTCCTCATCTGACATCTGGTTTTCAGTCTGTATGTGTGTGTGAGTTGGAGTATGTAAGTATTTGCATATGCATTGAAGCAAAGCTTGAATGGGACATTTGAAACTGTTAGGAATGATTATTTCAGGAGGGGGAAGGGTTCATTTTTATTTTATATCTGTTTTAAAATTCCTGGAGAACATGCATTACTTTTGTAGTAACTTCAAATCTACTCGGGGGATACATTCAGTTCTGGAAAGTATTTCTTCAATTTTGTGGCAGCGTTTGGATGTGGGTTTTATCGTATAATGATTTCTCACTGCCTTCACTCTCTGACCAGTAAAGAAAATAAAGAGCAGGGAGGAGACCAACTATTGGCATTTCAGCCGTCTGCCCATGGGTGGCTTTCTTTTACAAACCTAGACATTTTATCTCTAAAAAAATAGCCCTAAACTCCTAATTTACCCTTCCCCCCTTTCCCCTTTGGTAACCATAAGTTTGTTTCCTATGTCGGTGGGTCTCTTTCTGTTTCGTAAATGAGTTCATTTGTTTTTTTTTTTTTTTTTTTAGATTCCACATATAAGTGATATCATATGATATTTGTCTTTCTCTGTCTGGCTTACTTCACTTAGTATGATAATTTCTAGGTCTAATCTTTGGGATTAACATATACACACTCCTATATATAAAATAGATAACCAACAAGGACCTACTGTATAGCACAGGGAACTATACTCAATATTTTGTAATAACCTATAAGGGAAAATAATCTAAAAAAGAAATATATATATATAAAACTGAAACGCTGTACCATACACCTGAAATTAACACATTGTAAATCAACTATACTTCAATTAAAAAAAATAGCCCTGTGGTGTTGGATTCTAGCTGTTCAAGACATTTAATTATTCCTGAAATATACCATTTAATCAAACCACTCAAAATCATAGCATGATTTGAGCTGACACTATTGG
The DNA here is from genome assembly GCF_937001465.1 of Orcinus orca. Classification (NCBI taxonomy): domain Eukaryota; kingdom Metazoa; phylum Chordata; class Mammalia; order Artiodactyla; family Delphinidae; genus Orcinus; species Orcinus orca. The sequence goes on from NC_064565.1 coordinate 117,177,082, forward strand.
GGTAATGAAAGTGTGGTTTTAAAGATCTCTCCCTTCAAAAATTCACAGACACAACCTTCTCCTTGAAAGGCACCAGGGTGAGGAAGCAGATTCTTGTACCCTGCAGCCATTTCTTCACACAGCGTACTGATCCCACAAACTCAGTGGCTGGAATCTGTTTCCAGTTTTCACCATTGCTTCCAGCACTGAACTGAGAGCAGGAGACCTCATGATCCTGTGGGCTGGCCATTCAGGGTTAATAAATGTCTCAATAAAGCAGTACCTCCCTCACTACAGACTGGTACAGACCGTCCTCTCAGACCGTTCCCATGCTCGCTTTCCAGACCACATCCAGGCTCGCACGGCAAAAGCAGCACGAGCCGTCTCCCCGGGCTTCTCCCTCCTACACGTCAGCCAAGAGCCAACGATGCTCTGAACATCACAGACTTTGAGTCATAAAGCAAAACCCTTACCAGCATACATCAGTGATGTTATGTACCACTTGGAAATTTCAGATTTCTCTGAGCAAAGTGTCACTGGCTTTGTGGCTTGTTGTGTGAGCATCTTGGGAACTGAGAAAGTCACATCTGTCCAGCTAGGCGACTGCCTCCTGGAATAATGCCTCTCTGGTTTCAGTCTATTCTCTGTCTTTAGCTCCCAAAATTACCTATTTCATACCTAAAATATTGACTTCGTGCTTACTTATTAGAACACCCTCCCTCTTCAATAGTTATCAAGTGATTGATAGGAAAAGTCACTGTACTACTTTGCTAACAAGTGATCTGAAATTTTGATGGTTTCATGTCAGTGTTGAAAACATTTCATAACAGACCGTAATGATAGAGCACGAGGGGTCCAATACCCAGCATGGCCTTATGTATGTTGAACGACACACAAAGAAAGAGTATAGGGGTGAATTTTTGGCTTGGGGCATAATTTGGACATAGAATTCATTACTATCTGTTTTAATTGTTTCAGAAGTTTCAGAATTCGTTACTATCTGTCTTAATTGTTTCAGAAGTTTCTGAAGGCAGAGGCAGAATTGGGTGCCAGGTGAGAGCAGAACATGATGTTGGGTCTCATCCCCAGGGAAGCTTGGGGACACAGCTGGTACCCTTGGGATCACTGGTGTTAAGCCCCCTGGGTGTCAAGAGAGCAGACCCAGGAGAGTTTGAGGGTGTCAGGGAGGCTAATAATTTCCTTCTCCCCACATTCCCACCTTGGTCCATGGGGGTGGTTATTTCTGCCTCTCTGTCCTCACTGGAAGTACCAGAGTTGGGGAAGGGGTGAAGAGTTCCCAGTTGTCCTTCTGTCCCCTCTCCAGTTCCTCTCCAAAAGGAGAGAGGTCAACAACCTGGTCAGAGCTGGATTCTCTTTGGCCGTGTCTGTAGTATGGCAGTGTTACAGACTGCACGTTTGCATCCCCCCCAAATTCATATGTTGAAACCCTAATCTCCAATATGATGGTATTCAGAGGTGGGGTTTTGGGAAGTAATTAGGTCATGAGGGTGGAGCCCCCACGATGAGACCAGTGTCCTTGTACAAAGAGACCTGCAAGAGCTTGCTTCCTTTCTGTCTCCTGACCACATGAGGACACAGCAAGAAGGCGTCATCTACAAGCCAGGAAAAGGGTTCTCTCCAGGAGGTAAATTGGTCCTCACCTTGATCTTGGACTCCCTAGCCCCCAGGACCATGAGAAATCAATGTCCGTTGTTTAAGCCACCCCATCGATGGTATTTTGGTTACAGCAGAGGAATCGTAGTATGTAGGTCAGTCTCCACTCATACTTCCCTTTGTCAGGGTATTCAATGACTCCCTGCTTTGTGAGTTGAGCACACCAGCTTATATCAGGGCCTTCGGCTCTGTTCTGCCTACCAGCTGGTCAAGTGGACTTTAAGTCTGAAATACAGACCCAGGGGCGCAAAGTGTGGTCCAAGAAGCTCCCCTCAGGGCCTCCTCACCCAAGGCTCATCCTACCCCTCATTGTCAACCGGAGGAGACCTGTGTCCTCAGGGGGTAAGGAAGGAGGTCGCCAGGCATTGGCTCACACTAATGACCAGAGCTGTATCCCATCTGCCTTGGGGTCCTGGTGTGGATCACTCCTGGAGGGGTCACTGGAGCAGTGAAGGAGTGAATGGTAGGGTTCGGATGTCAGAGCTCATTTCACACAACTGCCTGTTCAAGCAGGTGGTCCAGGACCTGGAGGTTTGGGATGCTGACCATCTGTCTATACATTCCCAGCAGAGACATGACTAACATCCTACATGATTCTACATCCTGAGGTCAAGAAACACAAGCCCAGGAATGGAACGTTTATTGGTTGACCCAGGAGCCTGAAACTTCACAACAGCCGCTCTTCTTATGAGTAAGACTTGGGGAGTGACATGTGAGCCACACATGTCCAGCATCTAGCTAACCAGTCCTGTCTTTTTCCCATGGCTTCTGGGTTCCAAAGGCAGCAAGAGAAGACAAACCATCATGGACACTTTTCAAGCTGCTACTTATGTCATACTTGCTTGTGACCCATTGGCTAAAACAAGCTGCCTGAGTAAAGGGAGAGAGAAATAGACTCTCTCTCTTAACGAGGAGGGGCTGCAAAACTTTGCAACCATATTTTTTTATTTTTTCATTGAAATATAGTTGACATACAATTTTATGTTAGTTTCAGGTGTACTACATAATGATTTGATATTTGCATACATTACATTACGAAATGGTCACCACAAAAAGTCTAATAACCATCTGTCCCCATACAAAGTTATTACAATATTATTCACCATATTTCTTTTTCTTTTTTTTTTTTTTTTGCGGTACGCGGGCTTCTCTCTGCTGTGGCCTTTCCTGTTGTGGAGCAGAGGCTCTGGACGTGCAGGCTCAGCGGCCATGGCTCACGGGCCCAGCCGCTCCACGGCATGTGGGATCTTCCCGGACCGGGGCATGAACCCGCGTCCCCTGCATCGGCAGGCGGACTCTCAACCACTGCGCCACCAGGGAAGCCCTGTTGACCATATTTCTTATGCTGTATGTTACATCCCTGTGACTTATTTATTATATAACTGGGGGTTTCTACTTCTTAATCCCCTTCACCTATTTCACTCCTACCCCCAACCCTCCCTTCTGGCAACCCCTTGTTTGTTCTATCTTTGAGTCTGTTTTCATTTCATTTTGTTTTGTTTTTTAGATTCCGCGTACAGGTGAGATCATGCAGGTGAGTAACGAGGATAGTAACGAGGATGGCAGCAGATTTAGTATCTGGTGAGAGCTCCCCTCCTGGTTCATAGATCATTGATAGATTTTTATTATGCTTTCTCCCATGGGAGAAAAAGCCCAAACCTCAGTGCTGCTTACACCAAAAAGCCATTGATGCTGGTCCAGGGTGGTGGTCTGGGCACCAACTTTGCCTGAAGCAAATGTTAAGGAAACGTTTCGTGTCCACCTGGGACAACATCGCCACACCCCAGCCACTGGTCTAGCTTAGATGGGGGTGGAGTCAGGAAGAACTGTGGCATGTGTTATTTATTTAGTTAATAAGTTTACTGTAGAAGTAAAGTTTGAGTGATGTTAAAAAGCCTCCTTGCCAGTTTCTGGGAAATAATCTGGAACCAGTACTTTGGGGAACAAACACGCAGATGCAAACTGGTAGATTTGGGGTTCAGAAGGAACGTGTTCTGAGTCCATAGTCTGCTTGACGTCCCCTCTGTGCAATAACCATGGCAACAGGCGGGCTGGGCAAGCAGGCTGGTTGTTCAGAGTGATCTGCATGAGAATGTCTGCCTTAGCAAAGTCCTTCAAACCTGTCTACCAAGCAGGGAAGTCCAGCAGGGTAAGGAAGGGCTGGAACTGGGGGGACCTCATGATGTGCTGAAGCATTGGAAAAAGAAGAAAGCAAACACAGGGCACATGAATAAGCAAAGCTTCCACTGTGAGCAGTGGAGGCTCAGTCCCCCTGGGAAACTGCACCCAACTCACCTTCGAGGGCAAGGGGTCTGGCTATTGGACCACCACCTTCCACCCACCCTTGCTTTAGGGCTGTTTCAGGGTGTTAATCCCATGGCATTCTGGTCTGCCTCGTCCCCTGGCTGGACATGTTTCTGGCCAGTGAACAAGTAGCATGTTGTAGCAGCGTCCCATGTCACCTGATACTCAAGACATGCAACTACACATCACACTGCTGATGAAACCCAAAGCCTTTTAGTGCATCATCGTTGACTATTAAGAAATGAGGACTGAAGATATTTACCTGTTGTTTCCCATGCTGTGATGCCTGAACAGCACAAAAGTGAGATCGTTCATGTCTCTCTCCTAGTTTTCCATTGCTGCTTCTCTCAGTTAATCCTCACCTTCTGCAGTGCACATCATTAGAGGCTTAAAAAAGGACACTTACCTTCCTCTTTTCCCAAGACACATTGTTCTTTATTTAAAACACAATTATAAATAATATTGGGGCCAAGGTGCTAGGTATGTTGAGTAAATTTTAAAAGGAAAGGAATTATACTCATCTATGCATATGATGTCTTGTGTATAATTGGAAGTTGAAAATATTTCTATGTGAATAAATTTAAAAATTAATCAGCCTTTAAGTGCACAAAATCTTTTTCTACTTACAAAATGGGTCTAATTTTACTTATAAAAATACACTTAAATAAGCAAGTTCTGTCAGCCCTTCACGCTTTTAAATAGAGCAATATTCTCAGCAAACTGTTTTTCTTTTTTTTTAAATTGAAGTAGAGTTGATTTACAATGTTTCACGTGTACAGCAAAGTAATTCATATATATATATGTATATATATACATATATATTCTTTTTCAGATTCTTTTCCATTATAGGTTATTACAAGATATTGAATATATTTCCCTGTGCTATACAGTAGGTCCTTGCTTGTTATCTATGTTGTATATAGTAGTGTGTATCTGTTAATCCCAAATTCCCAATTCATCCCTCCCCACCTTTCCCTTTTGGTAACCATATGTTTGTTCTCTCTGTGAGTCCATTTCTGCTTTATAAGTAAGTTCATTTGTATCATTTTTTTTAGATTCCACATACAAGTGATATCATATGATATTTGTCTGTGTCTGACTTATCAGTGAAGTAAGATTTTATGGTATTACAGGGATTCATTTTAATTCGTGCTTTTTTTTAACAAGAAAAAGAAAATGGTCTCATGGGCTGCAAGCCCAGAGATTATGTTTTCTTTCTCATTTTCTGTGTGATTCACTGTCTCATTCCAGGCAAGCTGCACTGTCTGGGTCTTCACTATCTCACCTTTTTAGAGAAGCCAAATTGTACCTTTAAGGACCATCTCTCCTCAGAGGGTGTAAATATCCAGAAGGCCGCGTAGCCTGCTGTCTATAGATGACAAACATCAGGCCTGAGCTTCTCATCACACCGGGAATTCAGATTCTAAATGCCCAGGGGGCCGGAGCTGTGTCACAGAGTCCACTGGAACTTCCCCGGATGGCTGAGATAGTGTAGGAATTCCTCCCTCCCTGTTGGCTGAATACTGGAGCCCAGTGGATGAACAGTGTCTCTGGGAGGAATGTGGTGAGAATCATTTCTGAGGAAAGGGAGACCCCTTTGCTTCTCCATAGGCACCCCGTGAAAATTGCTCTCTGGGCTGTACATTGAGTTTTATCCTCACTTATTTATGGGCATGGACAGATAAAGGGGAGGGTGATGGAGACAAGCCATGGGTAGTTCCTCCAGCTCTCCCTGGAGGTGGGAGGGGTAGGAGGGGTGAACTGACTAGTTGTCTGTCTGAAGCCACCTTTCTGGGATATACTGGAGGACTTGTGTCCGCATCCTGTCCTGGGCCTTCTCGGGGTTTACCTGGGCCTTCTTCCTCCAGACACAGAATCCCACGTTTTACTTTTCTCAAGATCAGAACAGAAAGATCCCAGATCTTGGTCCCCAATTGTAGAAATGACTAGGATGCAGGTCCTATGGAAAACGTGACTTTCCTATCTGGGAGTCTTCGTCGCTTAACTGGAGGGTCAGCTGGTGAGTCAGCCCAGGTGCTACCCTGGTTCTGGAATCCAGGATGATAGCACTGCTTCCTGGGAACTGAAGCGAATATTCTGGGCTGGAAGATGGGTGGGAGACGCAGACAACTCGCTGGCAGTAAGTTCTGATCCAAGCCCTTGGGCCAACTGTGCAGGCGTCTTCTCCAACCAACTTCCCTCTCTGCCCTCCTACAAGGACAAGACAGCAGCTCCCTGTAGCTCTGAGTGCCTTGGGTTTGGCCTCTGTATCTAATTTCATTCTGTTTTTTCAAGGTTTCAGACAAGTTGGAAAAATGAATTTCATGTGTTTTGAGAATAAAATTTGTAATTATGACAGAATCCCAGAAAGTAAAAATTTAGAGCTCGGGAAAGACATCCATCTAGTTACAAACTTACATTGTTGATGAAAGTGAGGGAGAAGCTTCTGTGAATGTAGCCCAGAGGATTTCCTGGAAAGTCCGGCTGGCTGGACCTCGTCAACATCCATTCTTAGACATATAGCTTGGCTTGCAAATCAAGCTGTTTTCAGAAAAGTTCAGCTCATGGCTCACAAGTTCTTTATTTAACTAGAGGAAATGGTCTATTCTGCAGAACACTCATGACTAAAAATTCATGTGATGTGAATTTTTGGAGACAAAGTTTGTTTTTCTGACTGTATCAAAGTCAGGGGGAAGGCAGAGTGTTTGGTCTCAACCTGTGCTGATGGGCGGATCCTCACTGTGACTCCATCTCCACTCAGGCTGGACGTCCCATCCCACTCACAGGACTGCATGTTCTTCCTTCCAAGGATCTTTGACCTTCTCCATGATTCAGATCAGCCCCTGGGATAATTGGGAAGGAGAAACTCATCCTCACCATGCGATGCATCTCTTCTTTTTCATGACTCCACCATCCATGGCTTCACCCTCTAGTGATCAGATACAGGCTTGGCCATCAAGCCTCACTTTTTTATCTTCTTCCTTCTATGCAGCTGAAGGGGAACAAGATACAGGACGTATCTTTAAGTTCTCTTTGTGGTTTAACTCAGACAGAATCTGGGCTCCACCTGGTCCACACCCAGCCTGGAGTCAATTCAAAGAAACAATCCCAAAGTGATCAAGACCTTCCCATGTCAGTCACCGCAAGCAAGGACTCAGGCACATGCTTGCCTTGTACAGAGTCTGAGCCCTCGATGGGGATCGCACCCTGAAAACAGGTGAGGTCCAGTCTCAGGTGGGGCTGACGTAAAGCACATCCTGTTGGCCGATGTGAAATATTGACCTTCATTTCAAGTAGCTTCATGTTCTCCAACGAGAGGTTTGGGGAGGAGATTTAAGTAATCAAGTTATTCCTTTTATGCACCAAACATTTATTGATAACCTAGTATGTCCTAGCTCATGTCCTAGGCACTGGAAGTAGAATAGGTATAAAAATATTAATAATAAATAAAAACTCTCCCCTCAATGCAGCTTATATTTCAGTTGGAAAGATGGACAATAAATAAAATGAAGCTGGTGACAGGATGGTCGTAGAGACCATGGTAAGGCTTGGGCTTTGTCCTGAATGAGACCAGGTCTGCAGAGCGGTGAGCAGCACAGTGGCATCGACTGACACGTGATTTAATAGATCACAGCGCTTGCTGGGTTGAGGATAGACTCATGGGGCAAGGGCAGAAACAGGGAAGCCAGAGAGAAGATTACTGTGATAATCCAGGTGAGAGCTAACGTTAATGGATGCTTGGGTCAAGGTGGTGGCCATGGAGGTGGAGATATGGTCAAATTCTGGATTCGAGATGTGGGTAGAACTGATCAGTGTGAAATGGGTGCTTTCCAGCCTGATGGACTAGAAGAATGAATTTCCCCCCAGCAGATTTGGGAAAGGCTGTGGGAAGAGCGAGTTTGGTCGGGGGAGGGGAGATACGGAGTCTGGCTTGTGCACGTTAAGTTTGCCGTGTGTGTGTGTGTGTGTGTGTGTGTGTGTGTGTGTGTCCCATCCCAGAGGACATAGCATGTAGGCAGTCGGGGATCCAGGCATAGATCTCAGGGGAGACGAGTGGAGTGGGGTGAGATTTTAGAACCATCAGCACTTGGTGTGAGGGTGGAGAGTGTGCCTCTTGTTTGTGCTGACTCCCGACACTTAGAAGAGGACCTAACTCCCAGCGGGCTTTCAACAGGGATTTGTTGGCTGTGACGGCTCCCTGATGCTGCACCCAGCTTCCCTCCTCCAGACAGATGCACCCTCCCCAGCTGCAGGGAATATGGGCTGCTGATGGCTCATGGCTGCATCCCTTACTGGGAATTGCCCTCAGCCCCAGGGAACTCCTGACTCAGGGTTCTCCTGGTCCCAGAGGTGTGCCATGGCCAATGACCACCTGACTTGGAGACACAGAGACCCAACTCTCTCCCCTTGGTTGGGACAACTCTGCAGGAGCATCCCATCTGCAGAGTTACCTGCCGGTTGCCTGGGGGTCTTATTTGCAGCCACGTTATAGGTCAACTGTCCCCGTGTCCAGTCTCCTCCATGTCCCTGTGGAGTTCTCCTGGGAACACTGCCTGGTAACCCTTCTGCCAGTCTGTTTCCAGGGAGCCCAATCTCACGTATACTGAGAGAATTGGTACAAGGCTCAGCTGATTTCACTGTCTCAGGAGAATCTTCTCTGCTTTTTTGGAGTAAATCATGTCCCTGTTAGAGGCACTCATGGTTCTTTGTATTTTTCTTCCAGGCACTGCTTGTTTGTTATTTCTCAGATTATTTGGTTCATGTTCCTCTCCCTGAGCCTTTGTGGCAAGGACTAGGGGGTCTTGCCCAATGCCTAGTAGATGTTTAGAAAATATTAATAGAATGAGTGAATCTGCCAGCTATAGCCCAACTATAGCTGATCCGATTCACCCTGGGAGTATAACCCTTGGAAAGTGTGTCAGGACTCAGTGTAAAATTCCAGCAGGGTTTGGCCTCCATCCCCTGATGGGTCCCTGCTGTAGCCCTTGGTGTAGGCTTCACGGGCTCCAGCCTGTGGCTTTTTAGGGTCCCCAGCTGGCCCTCCCTCCCCCACCGTGGGGGCTGACATTTCTCAGCCCGTCTCATCACTCCCCACCCCACACAAAGTCAAAACCTCCAGTGTGAAGACAAAGCGGGTGGCGTGCGGCCGTGTTTCATCTGAGGATAAATGTTGGGAAAAATAAATAAATAGAGGGAAAAGACAATGATCTTTCTTCAAGGAAAGTGGAGAAACAAATGATTTGGAATCCTTTTCCAAAACAAGACATCAAGGCTTAGTGAGAGGCAGCCAGACTCTATCTCAATGGAAAAGTAGTTATTCTGCCTCGCCTAGTTCATGGAGAATCTCTAAGGCTTTCCCCCAGTTTCTGACAGCCTCCCACCAGACCATCTTTGAGATCAGCGCTGCTTTGTGCGGATGTCCTTACAACACTGTACTCCGCTGGTGTCTCAGGCCACGCAGCCCTGAGCCATAAGTCAAGACCGCTCAGGAGGTGAGCTGACCGGCCTCATTCTACCTTTGACCAATGCAACCTGGAGAGGCCTTTCTGGAGGCACCAGTGTCCACCTGAGTCAGGTTGCCTTCAACCTTGGCCCTGACATACGGCGTGTGCCCTACCTCTTCCTGTGGCATTCAATTTCATGGGATTCGCCATGACTCTTCGTGCAGGACAACTGACACGCCGCATCACCTCATCTGACCTTCACAAACAGCTGTAAAGCAGGTGATCCATCATCATCATCCTACAGACTCAGAGATGAGGCTCAGACAGGTGAAGCAACATCCCCAAAGACACGCAGCTGGTCAGAGACTGATTCCTGACTCAATCCAGGTGGGCGACACCAGCAAACAGAACTTGAACATCTGTGCTTCACAGCCTCTTGCAACGGCACCTTGTGTTGGCTGCTTTGCTACATTATCTCAAATCCCCACAACCACCCAGTGGGGGTGAGGTATGATTGTATTCATTAGAGATGAGCGAGTTGAGGTTCAGAGCAATTAAGTGCGTGTCTAAGACACACAGTGTTAACTGGTAGAAACAGGGTTTGAGTCTTCCAGGCTCAAAGGCCTTGTGACACTTGACACTATGGCATCTGGATCAAGTAGGCTCAACTCTCTGTGTTCCAATACAGTAGCGTCTTCGTTGCAACCGTGCACTCGACAGACTGCATCTCTTCCTGATTTTACACTTCCCCCAATGGGGGTTCAACCAAAGCTTCAAACGAAAGAGTTCAGTGCCTCCACGTCAGAATTGGAAGTTATGGGCTCTGATGCAACAGAAGCAAAGCCTCTGTCTTTGAACATATAACTGCCAAGGACCACAGAGCTCTCAGAGAGACCCTTCACCCTTGAGTCACCAGCAATTCTACAACTGTTTGTTGTCCCTTAAACAAGACAACCATCCCCACAAACCAGAGTTCACATGTTCCCAGGTTAAAGCAGCTCATGTGTACAGCTGCTGACCACGAGCTGGTCCATTTCAAAAGCAGCTGTATTCCCAAACCACCCTGAATTAAACAGACATGTTCTAAGGGAATCACTGGGGAATGTTCCATTATCAAGATGGTGACATAAATTCTCTAAGAATCTTATTTTGCTGCCAGACTCATGTCAGATTATCAAAGATGTGTTTTGGATAAGATTTGTACTTGGGATGAGTTTAGGAGAAGAAAGACAGAAAGAGAAGGAAGCATTATCTGTCCTGGTCTCTACAGCTCTTAGGAAGGAAAAGTAAAAGAACAACTTTAGCTATCAAGCCCCTCCACCGACAGAGGGTCAGGCAGGCTGGTGGGGGGATAGACACCAAACAAGTGTGCTAGTAGGGAAAGCTGTGGTCGCTGGAACCAGGCAGAGGGGCTCAGCCAGAGGAGCGCGCCTTAACCCTGCTGCAGGGCTGCACGCCACTGAAGTGCCCCGGGAAGTTACAGGATGAGAGTTGTGTGTCAGTCCAGTTGATTCTTATTCCTGTGTTTAGACAACTAGACCAGGACAATGCTGATCTCACCACGGAACAGACACTTGGGTCTGTCGAACGCACACACACAGCAGCCAGGGAGGTGGGAAGCACTACAGTTTTACAGATGGCTTTGGGCAGTCTGATAGTTTGGGTGATTATCCACAATACACACCACCACTCCCAAGCAGCTTCATCACATTGGGACACGCTCTGTCCAATGGAATGTAGGCAGATGTGGAATGAGCACAAGCCTTTGACGTGCTTGGGCAGTTTGCCTTTCTCTTATGCACTGAGGTCTGCTATTAAAAGAGCTTCCTTTGTGTGGCTGCTGCCTCTTTAGCCTTGACCCCTGAACTAAACTTAGCAGCAGACCTGAGTTTATCCTAAAGCCCAGAGCCAAGCCCACAGCCTGAAACAGAGCTGCCCACCGAGCCCAGGGCTGACCAGCTCCGTGGCATCAACATGTAGGTCCATGAACATGAGGGTAAAAATTTGCAAAAAGCCATTGCATTTGGGAGTGTTTGTTATGCAGCATTACTGTGGAAATAGCTAGCTGATACAGAAAGGTTGTGTAATTAACCAAAGTCAGGGAGAAGTTTGATTTCAAGCATTCATATTTTCCCACCTCTAAATCCAGTGTTCTTGTAATTATACAACATACAGCAAACAGTGTGGAGGTGGGAAATCACGACAAATTTGAGGAAGAGTCCCCACTGCTGGCTACTGAAGCTTCCAGAAAACAGAAGAAGAACATTACACGGGAGCTTATTCAGAAGAAGGATTTACTGACAAATATTCCTAGTATCCGTAGATTTAGGTTTCCAGAAGATGTTCTACAGGAATTGTTTGTTATTTTCATCCAATTGAAAAAATTATAGCCATGCTAATTCATGTGTTTATCTGTGAACTTAAAATGTGTGTGTTTCAATATATAGTTCTCCCTGTTTTTAAATTTGGCTGAAATACCTGTTTTCAACATTGTATATAAGGTCCTGAATCAGCAGAAACTATGTGATAGTCTTAAAATTTAGCATGGGAGGATTTTTTTTTTTTGGAGGGAGTTTCAAATTTCCATTCTCACTTCAAGAATAAGAATTTATTATTACATGCAAAAATTTTAACATCTTTTTTTTTAACATAAAGCTCTTGAATCATGGTAGATAAACAGATGCCCCTTACTTCTTACTTTTTAAAAATTCCACTGGGAAATGCTATGCGTAAATATTTTTAAGCATCCTATGAGTTTAAAAAAAGAAGTTTCCCATCCAAAAAAAAGAAATTTAAAAATCACTCCTGTGCTCTAAGATCCCTGGACTTCTACCATTAAGTTGCAGGAGCATGAATTGGGGTCTGCATTTTTATTGGCTTTCCATACACGACAGGCACTGTGCTCAGCGCTTCATGTACACACTTCCGAGTCATCAGAACAGCCTGGGTGGTCTGTCGTGGAATCTACACTTTGCAGACCAGGCTCAGAGAAGTTACTTTCCCAGAGACTTAACTAATAGGCGGTGGAGATCAGGACTGAACCCAGGTGTGTCTGGCTCCGAATTCCATGCATTTTCCACCGCTTCAGAATGCCTCCTCCCAGGCTATTTCTTCCTCATTGGGTCAAGGAGTCAGCAGGAGTGATGCTGACCCTTTCAGCAAGGACAGGGAGCGTGGGGCTGGGTTGGGGCCAGTTTCTGATGCAGGAAGGACCTCAAGCTCAGAGCATCTCTGTCACTAATGCTGGACTTCACCCTGTTCATCTGACCCCTCTCTTTCTGTTTTCAATTTGAGACTCTTTTACTAGCTTGTCTAGTGGAGGGATGTGTGTGAGGCTCGGTCAATTTTCCTTTTACTTAGAAATTAAACTAAAACCTTTGTGTTTAGAGAGGGGGAATTTATGCGTAAAGAAGTTAAACAACAATCATGGAAGGTTGGGGGTTTTAGTTTTTCCTTTGTGCTTGCCTTTTGTTGAGAGAATTACTCATGATTAGCTACATTATCATAGAGGCATAGTTTTTAAAATTAGTCTTGACTGTTTCAACTTTAGGGGGAAATATGATATCTTATAATGTATTTTTTTCCCACAGAATGCCAGCGTCAACAGCAGCTAGGTTGAATCATCAGTGGCTTGGTGAAAATTAATGATCAAAACTAAACATTGACATTTTCGCATTTTCTCTAACAATTGCTGACACCACTTTTTTGTTATTCATATATGATAATTTACAATTGCTCAAGCCAAATATCCAGGGATATATTCTTGATTCTCCTTTTTCCTCCATCCTTGACATCCAATACATTAGCACCGTGGTCCCCAATCTTTCTTGTACCAGGGACCAGCTTCGTGGAAGACGATTTTTCCATGGACCAGGATGACGGGGATGATTTCAGGATGATTCAAGCGCATTACACTTATTGTGCACTTTATTTTGATTCCTATTACATTGTAATATATAATGAAATAATTATACAACTCACCATAATGCAGAATCAGTGGGAGCCCTGAGCTTGTTTTCACTTGCCACTCACTGATAGGGTTTTGATATGAGTCTGCAAGTAATTAATTTATTATGGTCTCCGGGCAGTCAAACCTCTCTGCTAATGAAAATCTGTATTTGCAGCCGCTCCCCAGCGCTAGCATCACCACCTCAGCTCCACCTCAGACCATCAGGCATTAGATGCTCATAAGGAGCGCTCAGCCTAGATCCCTCGCATGCGCGGTTCACAGTAGGGTTCGCGCTCCTATGAGAATCTAATGCCGCCACTGATCTGACAGGAGGCGGAGCTCAGGCGGTGACGTGAGTGATGGGGAGTGGCTGTAAATACAGATGAAGCTTCGCTTGCTTGCCCACCACTCACCTCCTGCTGTGCGGCCCGGTTCCTAACAGGCCACGGACCGGTACTGGGGGTTGGGGACCCCTGCATTAGCACATCCTATAGATTGGTCTCCGAAACCTCATCTCTCTTCGCTTCTCTCCGTTGCTATGTCTATGTCTGGTCCTGGATGAACTCTCCCCTGGATGAATGGGGGCATTGGTAATAGTGATGCCAGAACAATAGGTTCTAGTAGGGACTGTGCCCCAAACCTGAATGTATGGTGACTCCCCCTAAAATCCATCTTCTTCACTGGGGAGGCCGAAATCCAGGGTCAGGCCAAAACCCCACGTGTGATCTTTCAGGCTGGACCACAAGCAAATACAAGCCTTTGCCCAACAGACCTCGTGGGGGACAGCATCCCCCTCACACCAGACCTGGGGCATAGTCTGCATGCTGCAATTTTCTGGAGGAAGCTGCAGTCAAGGGCTCAGGTGCTGCCAGGGCAGCCGTGCTCTGCACATGTCTGCTTCCCCAGCCCAGGTACCTCTCTCTGGAGGCCTCTTAATTGGGAACATTGGCTGCGCACTTTGCCCTACTCTAGGCCTTTCCTCTCCCTCTTACCATGGCCTATGGGTCCATAAAGAAGCAGAGGCTCCTCTGAGTGAGACATTCCTCCCATCAGCTCCACGTCCATCTGGCCCCTGCCCAGTGCCTTTCCCTGGGGAAATGGAAAACTGGGTGGGTGAGGGAAGTGCCTCTTCTTGCCTGTTGCTTGTACTGTTGCAGGCAGGGATAAAGGCTCATTGCCCTACAATCACCTCAATACACAGCAGCTCGATCTACAGAGTAACAGAGGGTCACTGTTCTGCACCAAGAATAAAGTCCACACTCTACATGGTCCAAAGGCCCAGCAATCGTATCGTCTGGACTGTCCCAGTCTCCTGCCCGTGCTGCACCTCTCAGAGCAGCTGCACTGAGCACACCAACCAGCCCTTCTCTACAGGGTCACCACTTTAATTTCCTTTTAACAATGATCACAGTTTGTCACTATCTCGTTTCTTATCTGTCCCCCACACTGGAAGAGAAGCTCTACACACGTGGGGTACAGACACACGTTCACTGTGTTTGCGCAGCGCCTGGCACAAAGCACAGACTCAACAAGGAAGTGAAGAGTGACCATTGGGCTTGTTAGAGGTGCACCTGTGTCCTTTTCCCAACATGAGTTGGATTCAGACAAGGAACGAGTCCTAAATCAAATGCAGGGAATGGAAGGGACCCCATCCAACGACAACTTGTTTTATCTGCAAATGACATGAGGAAGGTCCAAAGGACCTGTGTGATGTTTTACACAGACAGGGAGACAGGGATGAAACTGACTTCTTCATCACGGTAATTTTTTTAATTGGTCTTTTCTGACTATGATATAAGGACTATAATGACAGGATTCTGCAGAGTTTTTTGCTTGTTTTTTACTGTTTATTTTTGGTCTTTTTTTGCTGCTGTTTCCTCAGTGCCTAGAACTATACCTGGCAGGTAATAACAGGTACTGCACAAATATCTGGATATATGGGAGTGATGTCAGAACTACTGTAGCCTCTGTCTTAAGTCTCTGAGGACACAGAGAAAAGTAAACGAGCATTCATCAACAAAATACTGCTGGTTGGGAGACTTGGGCTTGAGCAAGAATCACACAGGTCAGGGTGGCAAATACCAGACCCCCTCTACCCCTCCCCCTCCCGGCCCCCAGCAGAGGTGGGAGCTTTTTGCACCTGAGCCCGGAGTAGCTTCAGACTCTGCCGTCAGTGCTCTGCATGCCTCACCCAGATCCCCTCGGACCCTTTCACCACCTCGGTGTTTCCAGCTGCCCAGCTTGTCTCACCATCGAGCACCAGCTTCTGGCCAGCCTGGCACTGGGAAACATTCTCTTCCACGTGGAGGTGACATGAGACCCAGGAGGAAGGGGAGGGGAGGAGAAGCAGAGATCGGATGAGTCCCTTTCCTAGTTAATCACTTTCCTTTTTCTCTTCTTTTCCACACATTTGGGGGTAAGACTCAGTGAGAGAAATCCAGAGAACTGAGCTGACTGCACTGAGGCCTGAGGAGCTCCGAGAGCCTCTTTATGGAGGCTTGGAGTGACCAGTGGTCCGGGATCCCAGTCTCCTTCCCTATAGAGGACACTCACTGCCAGTGAGGTGGTGGGACCTGGGGACTCTAGGATGACTGACAAGCCTGTTTCAGTGGAAGCATTGTTCTTCCTGCAGCATCAATGATCACAAGTTTCAAGTTCCTAGAAAATTCTATGGTCTGCTTCTCTGCATAGGCCTCTCAAAGCTGTTATACTCAAGGCTTACTTGAGGTAGGGGACTAAAATTAACTTTGAAATGCAGTTACAACTTTTCCATTTCTTACTTATCTGGGTTACTTTGGCTAAGCCTGAGCTCACAACTTTCAAGCGTTCAACTTTTTTGGAATTTAAAAAAAAAGTCATCAGAAAGCACTCACCCATCTTGTCCTGCTCTGACTCATTCTGAAACCATGGGTACTTTCTTTGAGCTGTGGGAAATACAATTTGGTGGTCCCGTCTTGACTCTGTCCTGCGTGTGGGTGCCCGCATAGCCAGGAAGCAGTGGGAGGCCCTGAGGCTGAGTCACCCGATTCGATGCCTCTTGGCCACGTACGTTCAGCTGTTGTCACTGCCCCTGGAATGACTCAGACTCTGAATCCCATGGATGCCTTGGTCCCTGCAGAGCTTCGACAGTCCTCACACAGGACATTCCTTCTTAATTTTTCACCCACCTCCCAACTCTGCCAGTGACTAGATCTTCCCACTGGGGGTTGCAACCACAAGCTAAGGACTGCTGACCTAAGGGATAACTATTTTTGCTTTTGAAGATTCTCAGCCCAGGGAATGGAAGTATTTATATTGTTGGTCTATGAATTAAGGGCTGAGTAGTCTTCTGAGGACAGTATAGGTTATCCCAGTAACTCTGGGAATCAGACATTTTCTCAGCTCCTTTGCTGAAGGCTCCCAAGAAACTCAGCACTAGGGAACAAAGGAACAAAGATGAGGTGTCTGAGGTTCAGGGAAGAGAGAGAGTTAAGAGACAGCAGACTCAGACGTCATTGCCTTGAAACAAGGAAAAGCAATCTTCCACGAATCTGCCATGAATCTCTGGGATTTGGTGTGATGCTCTTAGCTCACAGACCTCAGACGTGAAGCCCATACAACAGATCCAACAGCCCCATGCACAGTCCTGGACCCCGTCCACTTCTGAGATATCCAAAGACCAGTGAAGTCTTTTCCATGGGTTGCCTGAAATTCTCATCTGGGTCTTACCCCTCACATCCATCTTTTCTTGCCGTGCCACCAATGCATGGTAAACTGTATCTTGCTGTATAAAGCCTGAGAGCTATAAAGAAATGCCTTACCTAACCCAGTTCCTCTTGCAGGCAGCATCCACCAGAGGCACATGTAATGAATGGCCTAGTGAGAAATGCTAGCTCAGTCAGGAAGAAATAGGACCACAGAGGTCTTTTCAGGGTCACTTGATTCCACTTCCCAACTCCAAGGCGGAGGCCTGGGTTGAATTGGGATGGGTCGGGTGGAAGGATGGGTAGAATTTTTCTGTGTTGTAGGTGAAGTGTCATTGGTGATTCCTCTTCCGAAGGCCACTTCCCGGCCATCCCTCCTGCTCCTAAAGATCAGGCCTTTAGCACTAATCACTTCACTGCAGCCCCACAGGATTGAGGAAGAGGTAGTTTTCCTTAAATGCTTTTAGCCATTCACCTAGCTACTAATAAAGAGAGCTATTAGTATCAGCATCTTCATAGATGGGGGAGGGTATGCACCTCACCAAATACACACGTCTGGGTTGAGATAGAGCCAGGTGATTCCAGATGCCACGTCACTAGGTTGCTGGGAACATCGGGAGGGGAATCCCACAGTAGAGACGCCCGACTTGGGCTGGATCCTGGGGGTGGAGAGCTCAGTGTTACTCCTGCTTGACGTCTAGTTTTTGACACTGACTTTTTATCCTCTGTCCACACCACCACCTCCTTAAATGCAAGTGGTCTCCAAGACCCCACCCCGGACCTGTTCCCTCTGCCCCTGGGGTTAGTAGTGTCCTGTGCTGCTATTGCTGCCATGACAAATTACCACACACTTGGTGTCTTAGAATAATGCGTTTATTCTCTTACAGGTCTGGAGGCCAGAAGTCCCAAATCAGTGTCCCTGGGCTGAGATCAAGGTGTTGGCAGATCCCACTCCCTCTGGGGGTTCAGGGGGAACCCATTCCTCGCATCTTCCAGATTCTGGTGACTGCCGCAGTCCTTGGCTTGGGGCCACATCCCTCCAAACTCTGCCCCTGTGATCCAGTGCCTTCCCTTCAGTGCGTCAAATCTCCCTCTACCCCCCTCTTATAAGGATGCATGTGATTGCAACTAGGGCCCACCTACATAATCCAGGATAATCTCTCTACTTCAAGGTCCTTAATTTAATCACATCTGCAAAGACCCTGTGTTTTGTTTTTGTTTTTTGTTTTTTGTACATAAACTAACATTCACAGGTCCCAGGGATTAGGACATGGATATCTTTCGGGAGCTATTTTCCAGTTTACCTCAAACTCAGAATCCATACCTTCACCCTTGGTCTCTGTATTGAGCTGCAGATCTAAATTTCTAACAGCCCACCAAGCACCCAAGGTCAGGGAGAGCAGTTTCTGGACTTGCTGCAGACCACTCCCTCCATACAGCTGCATTAGATTTATAATGAATTCTGAGCCCCGGCGCTGCAGTGACCCAGGAGGACCAGGCAAGGTCTTGCTTTGTCCCTGGGGCAGGTCAGGTTGCACTCAGTCAGTGAGGAGAAACTGACCGCAGCTGGAAATTTGGGGGCAATATCCCAGGTATTCGGGGAATTTGGTATGCCCGCTAGATCCATTTCCTTGCTTTGTTTTTGCAATCATAAACCTGTTGCAGTGGTCCAGGTTCTGGAACTGTCTGCAGGCTCTGGTCTGTGCGGAGCATTCCATGTGGATTCATTTCCTTGCTCTGATACATCTGGAGGGAGGGCCTCTCATCAGGAGGGCGACATACTTGATATAAGACACATGAAAGGCACTGGAGGAACAAAAGGTCAGAGGCAGCAGTAAAGCAGTAACTCCCTCCTAGGGTGGAGTTTCTGTGTCAGGAAGGAAACTTAAAGACACACAGGCTGTGGTCGGTCTCCAGCCACACCGGTCTCACATGTACATTGTGAAGACGCATTTCCCCAGGTTGGGGGCCTGGCCAGGAGTGTTCAGTACAGGTGTTGTGAATTTTGAGTCCACTCTTGCAAGCGCTGGGTAACATCTGGACCTGTAGCTCTGCTGGCTCAGCCACTTGCCAGGAAATGAAGTATTCCACAAAGAAGGGGTTTGTGTATATAAATGAGGGCGTGGGAGAGGTCCCAGAACTGCAAAGAAAGTTCTGTGAAGCTATACAGTTCTCTGGGACTTAGGGGGAAGAAACAGCAGCTGTCCTGTGCAGCCCTTAGGAAACTTGGAATTTACATGACAAAAGGAAGCCCCCTATCACCATCTGGCATCATTAGACTAGCTTTCTCTTTTCTTTAGCAAGAATCTCAAGTTGCCTCCAAAGGCAGTGGAAAATTCTTATGAAAAGCCTCACTTCGATGGTTCCTGAAACTTTGCACTCACATGACCAAACTATTTGATGTCAAACCTCACCTCTTCCTGGTTCCTAAATCCTAATTCATTGCTAACAGAATCCACCACAAAGTAGCTCTCCCACTGGAAAAATCATCAAACCCACAGCGCTGAAAAGTAATCACTATCACATATGCTTTCAATTCCGATGGAGCTTTGAGGGAAACAGGCCTGTTCTTCCACGGTTGGCCTGTCTGCTCCCACCTATCTGGGAGACCAGCGTTAAAACCCTTGTAACTCAAAGCTTTTCCCCTCTGCTTGCCTGTGGTCCCCTCCTTAGCCGTGTTGCTGAGACCCACAGATGGTCCCCAGAGATGGAAAACCCAGTCCTGCCTTCTACTCTAAAAGTCAAAAAGCATACCTAGGGGATTTTCATTCTTTCAAGAAGAATTCTATGTTATTTTGCTTCTTTTTCCCTCATTTAATTTTTAATGATCCTAAAATAAATCAAAGAGTTGAGTAACATATCTGATTTCTAGAGCACAGGACTTCTGCCAGCCCCAAATTAGTATTCTTACAGGCAATTATGACACAGCGTCCGGAGGGAGGGACTCGCCCCACAGACCTTGCCCAGCCTCAAGGTTTCACCACTGTCCTCCCAGAAAGATCAAGAATGGCAGCCAAGCAAGCAGCTTCCAACCCAACGGGGATTGAAACAAATCAGCAGCTGTGCTGATAATTGGTTGCACCAAAGGGTTAGAAACCCATAAGTCTGGGTGGAGAGGGAGAAGTTTTCATGTTATTTTAAAGGGAAATCTATTTGAATTGTGGAGCTTTCTGAGTTTGGCTAGACGCTGCAACTCCAAAGCCCGAATATGGATGTCTTCCTTGTTAAGAACCAGTGATCGCACCTAGCAGAATCCTAAGCTTTACAACAAAACACAGGAGATTGTGGTCCATGTACATGACTTATCCAAAGGAAAGTCTTTGTTGGTGCCTCTTCTTCCCACAGCCACAAAGCTGCTCCTTTGGTTTCCTTTTAAAAGGCTTTGGAAAGCCTTAGAAGGGAATTATTCAGGGCTGGGACTGTGACTTTTGTGCCTTCTTGCCCCGTCCTGGGACAGTGTCTCGTGGCTTGGCTTTGAGCACCATCTCCCCTGCTGCTGGAGGAGTCTCAGCTAGAGATGGTTCTCAACCTTGGTTTCCCATTGGAATCATCTGGGGAGTTTTAAAAATGCTGAGGTGTGGACTGCACTGCCAGCGTTTCTAGTTCACTCGGTCTGGGGCATGGCCTGGGGATGACATTTTTGAAAGCTCCTTGGTGACCCTCAAGTGGAGTCAGGGTCAAGAACCACGGGTCCTGGACTCTCCCTCTGTGGGAGCTGCTTGTCTCCTTGTGTTTAAAGAGTATTTGACTAAAGATAGGGTCTTAGTCTGTTTCAGCTGCTGTAACAAAAATACCACCAACTGGGTGGGGGGTCTTAAATAGTAAACATTTATCTCTCACAGTTTTGGAGGCTGGAAGTCCAAGATTGAGGTGGAGGCAGATTTTGTGTCTGGTAAGTGTCCTCTTCCTGGTTCATAGATGGCCATCTTTTAGCTGTTTCCTCATAGGGTAGAAGGAATGAGGAGCTCTCTGGGGTCTCTTTTATAAGGGCACTAATCCCATTCATAAGGGCTCCACCCTCATGACCTAATCACCCCAAAGTCCCCACCTCCCAAAACCATCACCTTGGGGGTTAGGATTTCAACATATGAATTTTGTGGGGGGACTCAAACACTCAGTCCGTAGCAGATGGGCTTTCAAAGTGTTCCTGTGATGACCTGTCAAGATTGCCAGATGCTTGCTTCCTGAAGGAAGGGGAGCAAAAAAGGGTAAGGAATGAAAGGGAAGTAAAGGTACAGATAAATATAAGATGGCCCTAAAAACCCTTTTGCAGGACATGAAGTTCATGCATTTCAGGGAGCCTTATTTAAGAAAAGCAGTATAAAATTAGGAATACAGAAGTAAGAACAGGGTTTTTGAAGATTGGTGGAGAGAGAGGTCTTGATCCTTCATCTCTGTGAGCTGTCTGCAAATCTATTTCAGCTTAAATAAATGAACGATGCAGCCACATGGTGGATTGAGGGTGGTCTTTGGACATGTCGGAGTTGAAGCACACTTTTCACATGGAGAGATGTTTGTGAAATATTCATTTGAATTAAAAGGGTCACAAAACAGCATGTAAAATCTGCCCCATTTTTATAAAATGCTGTATGCACACTCATGGAAGTGTGTCATTATAGTCCAGTAGAAAAATGGATGATGCACTACTAGATGTAAGATAGATAACCAACAAGTACCTACTGTCTAGCACAGGGAACTCTACTCAATATTCTTTAATGAACTATATGAGAAGATCTGAAAAAGAATGAATATACGTATATGTATAACTGAATCACTTTGCTGTACACCTGAAACTAACACAGCATTGTAAATCAGCTATACTCCAATAAAACTGAAAAAAGAAAAATGGATGATGGTACCTGTGAGTTGTAGGACCTCAGGCTTCAGAATGAGGTTACTGAATGGGAATGTCGCTGTCCATCATGACGTGGCATCAGTGCTACGATCATGGCACACCCAGACCCAGTACGTCCCACAAGGATGGAGCTGGCACACTCAAGTCCGGATGAAACTCCTTGCAACTTGCCTGTGGAACTGCATTTCATGAGCCTTAAATAATCTCTTTCTCAGACTCATTATCTGGGAGAAAAGGAGAGATAGTTTCATTCATCCAATGACATACAATCAACATATATTGTACCACTAACATATTCTAACAATTTCTAGAATTTAACATTCTAACTAATGTGTGAAGGACCATAAACACGTATAATGAGACTCTTTGGGAGAAAGACATCTTTCCTAAATGAGAGGAAAGAGGAGGTAGGAAGGGACAGAGATTCAGACAACAGGGCTTGCACACTGCACGTTTGCTGGGGAACATTTGGATCAAGGGCACATGGTGCGTTTTGGATTTTCATGGTATTATGTGGAGCATGTCTCATCCTTAGCAGATTCCGGCAACATGTAACTAAATACCCACATCATGGAATGGTCCACCTGGCATCAGGGAACTAGCTCTTCCTCACCACACAGACCATCCCTACTTCCTCTGTGAGTGAGTTCAGTGAGGCTACAGACTTCTTTATGTTATTGAAACTTGTAGTAGAGTTCTTTCCAGGAGTGCTTGCAAAATAAAATCTGCAACTTGAAAAGAACCCCCTTGTTTGGTGTGATGTATGGCCTGTGAATACCACGGGCAACCCAAGGAAGGCAGTCAGAGCATCATAATATGCCCCTGGGTGCAGAGACAGTCAGCAGGGAGTTTACAGTGACCTAAACAGGAGGCACTGCTCTGCTCCCTGACACAGTATATGCTTCAATATAATGTTTGGCTGCTTCCACCTTCAGAAAAATCTGAAGACTCCGGTCTAGAGGTTTTGAGCTTTATGCTTTGTTAGGATAGAGACAAGACCAAATCAGAGAAACATCAGAGGCAGTTCTTATAACACTCCCCCTCCAAAAGAAAGAGGAAATGATCTCTGAAAATCGCAAATATATGCTGATGAGATCAATAAAATGCATGTGTGCTCACAGCTGGGCTGTCCCCACCACACACTCTGAACGTCCCCTCAGCCATCTCAGTAGGATCTGCATAACTATGCATGTTGCCATGCATGCATCTTTGCAAACAAATTGGAAACTGTTTTTTGGGGTTTTTTTCAGTTGCAATCACGCTCCACATGCACATGGCTTTGATTAGCGGGCACGTACAGGCTCCAAATCTAATGTCATCTGCGGCTTTTGATTTTATGGGACTGGAAAAATCTTAGTGTACAGCCTGGAGATGGTTTGTCTTTGTTATTCTAGTGGCCCCATGGCAGAGCTGACACAGAGATGGAAGAGAGCAGAGATCCTCCCGACCGCTCGTTCTCAGGACAGTAGGCTGGCTGCAGGCCCGGTCTCCCTCGTGTCCCCATCTCCCCTTGGCTAAGGCTCTCATCTGCCTTCTTAACTGATCTCTGAGCCCTCCATAGACATACCCCCGTGTGAGCAGCTGAGGAATCAGTGTGTGCCAACCTCACACAACCCAGGAAGGACAGGGCACCGTGATAGCGAGATTGTGCGTTCCTAGTTCCTAAACACAAATCGCAGACATTAGAATAACTGGCACCAAAGATGGTGCTGGCACAGAGGGAATTTCTCAGTACCTCCCACGAGAACAAACACCTTGCGGTGATGGGGGGTGCCCTTGGATGGCACTGTCCCGAAAGTGTACCCCAGGAAAACGCTTGCTGAGTTTTAGGATAGGATGGCTCCTTCCAGAGAAGGGTAAACAGTCCTCACCACCATTTTTGACCCTCTTTTCTCTGACTCAGACTAAATCATTAAATACAGTCTTTTCTCTTAGAAAAACAACAAAATGATAACTTCGGGGCGGGGGATATTTTTAGACTATAAGAAAAAGGCAGGCAGTCATGTATTGGGCAGAGCAGTGAAAAGGGGTTGAAGAGTCTCTGCAGGAATAAGTGACGCCTAAGACCAAGTTAAGGACACTGTTTCCAGGCCAACTGTGAGAGTTAATCAAGGATGTCTCTAAGGAATGAATCTTACTCTGTAGGCACATAAGATGCAGATAATTTGAATCGTGTGCTGATTAAAATCTGTAGCGTGTCAGTGGAATTGGATCCAAATGCTGAGAAGTAGAGGAAATGCAAGGCTATTGTCATCCATGGTCAAACAATATAATGAATTGCACACCGAACCTTCTCAATCAGTCATTCTTCATTAGGAAGTAGTTCTGCGTTACTGGTATTGTACTGAGCACTGATGGGCATCCACACAGGGAGAGGAATGAAACTGGTGCAACCTGCCCCACTTTCTCAAGATACAGACATGGCCTTTTTCCTTTGTGTTTCCAATTAACTGCTCAGATTATCATCTTCCCTATTGCAAACAGTACACCCTTCCCACCCCCAATTTATCCCAAAATTCAGTCCAAAGAAGCTTCAAGCTTGAGCCCCAAAGCTCAGTGGAAAAATACAGAGTCTATTATTCCACCTTCACACACGCATGATCGCTGTGAGAAGAAGCCACTCAACTGACAGCTGAGATCGCCCATCTACTGCCACCAGCATGACCCTCTCTCTGGTCCAGGCTTTGCCCATGGTTGGGCCCCAAAGTTGCATTCATTCATTCTACGAACATTAATGAGGATTGACTATGTGTCAGGCACTACTCTTGGTTCTGGGGTTACAGCACTGAACAAAACAGAAATTCTTGCACCCTCTTTCTGGGGTAGAGATGGACAAAGAAAAAAATTAGTCATTAAATTACTTCTAATTAAATCATGAGTAGAAAATATTAAGGCGGAAAAAACTTTAGTTAGAAATGGAGATATAAAAGGTTGGAGGGGGAGGTTAAATTATCTTAAGCAAGGGCATGAAGGATGTGAAGGGACTCATCCTGCAAATATAGCAGAAGAGGGCTTCCCTGGTGGCGCAGTGGTTGAGAGTCCACCTGCCGATGCAGGGGACACAGGTTCGTGCCCCGGTCCGGGAAGATCCCACATGCCGTGGAGCGGCTGGGCCAGTGAGCCAGGGCCGCTGAGCCTGTGTGTCCGTAGCCTGTGCTCCGCAACGGGAGGCCACAACAGTGAGAGGCCCACGTACCGCAAAAAAAAAAATATATATATATAGCGGAAGAAAGAGCACTCTGGGCAGGAAGAACAGCCCGTACAAAGGCCCTGAGGCAGCAGTGAGCCTGGTTTCATCTTCATTGAGGAAGAAGAGCAGGCTGGTGTGGCTGAAGGAGACTGATCAGCAAGGCAGAGAGGTAATGAGGATTGGGGTTTTTGTTGTTGTTCACACGCATGTTTTCAGCTTTGGGTATGAAAGCACAGGCACCATGACAGAGCAGCAGCTTCGGCCAGCATCCCTTCCCATGACAAATCCTTAGGCCTTTGTGCCTGATGGGATCATCTCCCAATCCTTTACTTCCTTGATGGCAAGATTTCAAAATATTCTTCGACGCATGTGTTATTATCCTTGTTTTATGAAAGACACATATGAAGCTCAGACATTAAATGATCTACATAGAAATAAGTCATAAAGGGGGTTTTAATCTAGATCAGTTTACTGTCTTTCTAATCTGCCAGTCTCCTTGTACTCTGGAAAAGATCTCAGTCCAAGTGGGGAAAGACACGTGGAAAAAAAGTTCACGGAGAAAAAAATAAATAAAACCCACTGTACTCAGGGACAGAGGTCTTCACTACCCTCTCTGGAAGCTGAGGCTAAACAAGGATGGATTCTATAGAAGGGGGTCAGGAAAAGCTTCAGTGAAGGAGGGACAAACCAAAGAGGCCTTGAAGAGCAGGCAAAGATGCCCACTTTCACCACTCCTATTGAGAATTGTATTGAAGTTCTCGGCCATTGCAATAAGGCCAGAAAAAGAAATAAAATGTTTAATGATCACAGAAGAAGAGGTAAATACATGCAAGTACAATGATCTCCTCAGAATTGTCCTAGCAGAGACTGAGGAGGAGAGGGCACTTATCACCCTCTCCCATCCCCCATCTGTTCATGGCTATCCCTAGCAGACCTCTCCCCTGCCACCTTTCAGAGCTAGTTCTACACATAGCCAAGCAACCCCCCAGAGCATGGACAGAAGCCTCCAGAAGAGAAGTGGGGCACAGGTGCTTTAGGTGGAAAGCTGTCAGCATGCAGAGAACCATTCAAAGCTGTAGGTGGGCTTACAAAGGAGAGGCCATCACTGCAACCTTTCTTACATTCAAGAATTAGTCAAAATTGCCACTTCTTACCACTAATTAATATCACACAGAGTGTTCTAGTCACTCACATTAAAAAGTGAAAATATTAGAAATATTAAAACTGAGTATAAACAGTTCCATAATTTATAGATGTGGTTATTCCCACAAATTAAGATAAGAATGAAAATTGAATTTGAATTGAGTAAGGTGTCAATTTAAAAAATAATAACCCCCCAGTCACTTTTCCATATTTCATCATTGGCAATCTTAAAAATAAAAGGAGAAAGATTCTCCCTACAATATAAATGAAATATAAAAGAGCTGGATGTATACCCTCTTACCTATAGTCACTATCCTGGTTTTTATTTCTCTTGGGTAAATATTGTTTTCTATATACATTTTCTATATACATTTCTATATACATTTTATATCTTGCCTGTACCATGTATTCATTTTGTATTCTAGCTTTGCTTCCCTTAAACAGAATTGTTCATGAAGGCTCCCAAAACTCAATGTCTCTAGTCAGACATCCCTTCTTTCTCTAGTAATAAAATTATATATACTCACCCCATCCTATTTAGGCCACAAATAGCAACTATGTCCTGCTCTCATGTTTCTGAGGGAACTTGCCTCTATCTTTAATATCCAGGTTCAATTTCAATTGCTATGGAAAACTGGCTGAATCAGGAAATGCTTTCCTCAGCAGCACAAACCCCTTGGGATAAAAATTAGCTCCTGTGCAGCCTGTAGACATTATCCCTCTGTACTTTGAAGCATTTCTCTACATTTTAATCAACCGATTTATTGAGATCTTTTAAAATACCAGATGCCCTGTTTTTAAAATCTGATATTTTTATTAGATATTTACAAGGTCATTATACGGTGAAAATAGTTTTCTTAAATATGCACTTATTTGTGGCAAAATAAACAGAGACTTCCCATTACATTAGTTGAGTCAAGGATGGCAGAGCTAAATCATATATACATTTAAATTAAGCCATTGCGATTATATGAAAACAGGTAGATGAAAAAAAGAATTCCACAGTGAGTCTGTCTGCCTTTCCATGTGACAGCATAATGGCATATGCTCTCCTGACTGTGGAGTGGGATTCAGCAGGCTGTTGTCTCCTCAGTTGGTCTCAATCTCCTGTATGACAAGTCATTCCTAAGCTTAAACTGTTTACTTTAGTGACACTGCACTGAGTGGGACGTGCAAGTTAATGTGAGATATTTTTCAAGCTGTATTCCCTTTATATCATCAACTGTTTCATCTGATGCTCAGCCTTAGAGAAATAAGTGATTATGTTGAATTAACCCACTGGAAAAAAAGTGTGCTGGACTTCAATGAGGCACATAGATAGGATCTATTATATTTACGGATTTTTGCAAGATAATTAGAACCCAATCCTCACCAACACAATGCCACACATAAGTCAAGGACTTAATACATGCCAAGTTTTTGTTTTCCTTAGTGAGACTGAAAACAGAGAGGATTTAGACCTAATGCTGAGAGGAAGAGTCTGGGACCAGATGCTAGGAGAGCGTGTGCGTGTGTGTGCATGTGTGTGCACGTGCACGTGCATGTGTGAGTGTGTGTGTATGCGCACGTGCATGTGTGTGCACACGTGTGTGCGTGCATGTGTGTGCACGTGCATGTGCATGTGTGAGCGTGAGCGTGTCTGTGCGTGTGCGTGTGTGAGCGTGTGTGTTTGGAGCAGGAGTAAGTAAAGGGAGAGTTTGGCCCTTCAAGTAAGAGCAAAGATATTGCAGAGAAATGCTTGCTGGTATTTTGTTCTAAGGGATGCAGTGCAACCGCCTCCTCTCTTCTACTTTCAAAACCATAAATGTCATCAGAAAGCTTTGTTACTGATTGCAGATCTATGGGATCCGTTAGTCGTCGGGGCTGTGCTACAACAGAGTTAAAGCAGAGGAACCAGGGGAGGTTTGGACATAAGGGTTTTACAACAATAAGCTCTAATATCCAACGTTTGGATGTTTTCCTTGGATGAATCAACTGCTTTTCAGAAAGAAGAGAATTATGGAAATGGAGTACTTGGCAGACATAGAAAGCAGCTGCTTATCATCATTAATTTTCAATAAATATGTATTAAGCAACAGGATATATATTACTCTGTGGGGTTCGGGACCTTGGGAAAATATGATATCCTAGAGACAGCGTTAACACAAAGAATGCCTCAAGGCAGATCTGTGTCATCTGCACGCCTCCTTCCCCCGTGCTGCTGGCTCGGCACCTTCTGTCTGCGGACTAGGGAGAGGTACCACATACTCCTCAGAGTGATGGCAGTAGTCCTGCTGTATGCCTGGGACTCATTAGAAAAATAATCAGGGAGAGGTGATGTGGGAAGGGACCTTAATTCCTTTGAGATTATGGGGAGGGGACATTTCATTTGAGGACATTCATTTCCCAGGGGGGAGGGAGGATTTGTAGTTGAGGTTCTAATTTCTCAGGAAATTTAATAATTGAAGTATGCTCATCTTATTAAAATTTGGGGCATTTTCTATTTCTGGCCTTATGATTTTCAGAGTCTACCATGTGGTGGTGCTCACTGCATGACCCTCTTGTAAGTAAGGTTGACCAACTCACCAGTGATGGAGTAGGGCTGGGAGTGAATTTCCAGCTGATCAGAGTAGACATGACAGTCAATGAACGTTCTATTTTCTCCCATGCAAGGGCTTCTCAGGGACAAAGCTGGACTGCTCTGCTGGATTGTTCTGGGCTGGCGGTACCAAAAAAAAAAAAAAAAAGGATGCTTGGGGAGGGATTGTTGAGGGGCAATTTGCTAACTTGATCAGTTAAATTCCAGACATAGTTTTGGAGCAGGCAGAGTCACTGTGAATTAAGAGGTCAAATATATACATGAGAATCTTTTTCACCATACAGCAGAATCTCTAAATTATGTATGACTCCCCTTAGGGCCTGATGATACCAATTCTCTCTCCATGCAAACATACATGCGTGTACTGGTCATGCCTTTGAGTCTTCTACCATGTGAGTGGCAGGAAATGCTGAGATCCTGTGCTTCAGATTGAGATTTAAAGAAAGACATAAAAAATACTGACCAGATTCTCTGACTGTAATGCAGTGAAGTTAATGTAATACCTTAAGCAGAAAAAGTTAAAGAAAGGAAAAAAGCAAAAACAGAAAGCCTTGCCACGTGGAAATTTTTAAAAATCTTCCTAATCAAATTTTGCTAAAACTAAAGAAAGAATAAAAATTAGTTAAGTATTAGGCTCAATATTTAGTAAAATAACAACTAAATTACTCCAAAGAAAGCTGATAAAATCAATGATGAGAAACATTGTACTGAGTACATTATACAGAAAATAATTTCTTAAATGAGGAGTAAAGCATAAACCATTAAGGAAAAAATAATAAATCAGGCTCTGTGAAAATGAAAAACATTGTGCAACAAGGGATACCAAAGCCAAGTGAAAAGATAAGCTGCAAATTGGAAAAGAAGATATTCAGAATGCAGAATAACTGACAGAGAACTGATAGGCAAAATGTATAAAGATGTCTTTCAAATCAATATGAAAAAGATAAGAAACCTACAATGACCCAAAAATGACCTACAGAGCTGAACAGGAAATTCATGAGGAAAGAAAACCTCGATGGTCAGTAGGTATATGAAAATATTCCCAAACTTCCTAACTATCAGAGGAAATGTTAAGTCAATGAGACATTTCACCCCATCAGATGGCAGAAAGTTAATAACTCTGAGTTTTGGTGATGTAAGCAGAATTCATGTATATTGTTGGCAGAAATATGAAAATTTTTATGTGCAATGCAGGTCAAAGTTGAAGATATGCAGACTGTGACTCAGCAAGTCTACTCTGGACCACCTGGAAGTCTGTTCTTGGGAAATCTTGAAAGTGCTGAAAGAAAGAGAAATAGCAATCTAGAATTCTATACACGGTAAAAGTATTCTTCAACAGCAAAGAATAAATAAAGACCTTCTCAGACAAGCAAAAACTGAGGGCATTAATGCCCAGCAGACTTTCCTTGCAAGAAATGTTTAACCTTTGTCAGAAACTTGGAACCACAAAAATAAAGGAAGAGTGTTGGAGAAGGAATAAATGAAGGTAAAATAAAATCTTCACCTCTCCTATTCTTATTCTTAGTTGATAATTGTTTGGAGCAATAATAATAGCTATGCATTGGGTTTTTATAACATATGGGTAAGAGAAATAAATGACAGCAACAGGAGGAGGAATTGGGAATAATCTGTCATAAGGTTCCTGCACTACACATGGGTATAGATTATTTAGAAATATACATTGTAAGCCATAAGTCAACCATTAAAATGTTTTAAAAGTATAAATGATAAACTACAAGAGGAAATAAAATGGAATCAAATAAAATGCTCAACACTAGAGAAGAAGAGACTTCATTTCCAGGAAGACAGCATAGATGTACTTCTCCCTATGCCTCTAAGTCCAACTGAAACCCCTGGATGTTATGTATAAATGAACACAGGAGACTCTGAAAGGTGGAGAGAGGAAGGCAGATTCGTTAGGGAACTGGAGACCTGAAGAATCACACAGCAGTGGGTTCTCTGGGTTTTCTTTATGCCTCACATATCTAGCTGGGTGCTGAAGAAGGTGGCAACCCAGAAACTCTAATGAGGGTAGTCAGGAAAAGCCCTCCCCAAAAGCCAAAGGAATGGGGCAGCCTAGCAAGACAGAACACTTTCAGACAATAACCACTCTGCCCCAGGCAACCGCCTCACACACATGTGCATGCACACACAAACACAGACACACAGCTGTGGCTCCAACACACACCAGCAAAGGCTGAGTGGGGAACCTGTACTTTGACTTCTCCTGGCTGTGATGAGGTTGCAACCCATCCCATCTCCCCACCTTACTCTGCCATAATGGGTCAGAGGAAGCCAGCTAACACCTTAAGTTTAAATGACATCTAGATTTCATAAAATAATAGCCCAAATGTTCTGGTTTCTATTAAAAAATCACTATACAGAGGGTCAGGAAGATCTCAGACTGAATAAAACTAGATAACAGCACCAAGGTGACAGAGATTAGAATTATCTGACACAGATTCTAAAGCAGCCATCAGTAAAATGTTTCAAGGAGCAATTACAAACATATGTGAAAAAAATGCAAAGAAATAGAAAGTCTCACAAAAGAAATAGAAGCTATAATGGTGACCCAAATGGAAATGTTAAAATTCTATTCTTGGAATAAATCCCACTTGGTCATGGTACACAATCCTTTCTATGTGTTGTTGGATTTGGGTTGCAAGTATTTTGCTGAGAATTTTCATGTCTATATTCATAAAAGACATTGATCTGTAGTTTTCTTTTCTTGTGATGTCTTTGATTTTAATATCAGAGTAATGCTGGTCTTAGAGAATGAGTTGGGAAGTGATCCATTATATTCCTTTTCTTTTCTTTTCTTTTTTGAAGACTTTGTGAAAGATTGGTGTTAATTCTTTAAACATTTGATAGAAATGACCAATGAGGCCATCTTGTCCTGGAATTTTCTTTGTGAGAAAATTTTGGATTAATAATTCAATCCCTTTACTTGTTGTAGGTCTGTTCAGATTGATTCAATTTCAATAGTTTGTGTCTTTTCAGGAATTTGTTCATGTCATCAGGTCAAATGATTTCCATAAGTTTTTTTTTTTTTTTTCTGTAAGGTCTGTAGTAATGTCCCCCATTTCGGTATTGATTTTAGTATTTTGAGTCTTCCCCCTTTTTTTCTTAGTTCTTAGATCTGGTAGTATGAATAGTACACACGTAAATACATAAAAGGACTGTTGTTTCCACTATAAATATTGTAGTGGCATTTCACCTTTTGTGTACATGTGCTGTTTTAATTTTTAAAAGAAAAGTACAAAATAAGATGCATGCCATGTTTCTGTAGGGAAAAATCGATTGTGAATATTAATGATATCAAAATATACCCATAAATTCAAAAAAATGTAATAAAAAATCCAGTAGGAATTTGGCATATTAGCATGACAAGGAGAACAAACATGGGAATAGAGCTCAGAAAATTCTGGGGAAGGGAGGAAGGAGAGGAATCAGACTTACTTTGTCAGATACTGAAACGCATTATAAAATGATAGTATAAAATATAGAAGTGACACTGGAAAAGATAGGCAGATAAATGGACTAGAAAGAGAGCCAACAAATAGAAACAAGTATGTGAGAATGGAATTTACAATAAAAGTGTCATTTCAAAATCAGTAGGGAAAATGAATTATTCAATAAACATTTTTGGTACATTTGTAAAAAAAAAAAATAAACCTGGATCTTTGGCCGATTCTCATTATTAAAATAAGTTCCAGACGGATAAACTATTTAAAAGCAAAATATAAAATCATAAAAGAATGAGGAATTATTCTTAGTGAAATCATTAATAATATTGAGATCAAGTGTTTTCATAGCCAAAAATTATAAAGGAAAAGAAATAGATTCAAATATATAAAATTGCTTTTTAGCAAAAAAGAATAGTTAAAAGGAAAACCCCACTTTAAAACTTCTATTCACCAATTATATATTAAGGAAAAATCTTTGCAGCATATAGTAGAAAATGTTGATTTCCTTAATGTACAGAGTTTTTTCAGAAAAAAGATGAGCACACGAATTTAAAAAAATAGATTAGGCTATAAGCAAACACTTAAAAGAAAAACAGACACTTGAAAAGTTTCAGCCTCATGCCTCATCAAAGAACTGTAAATAAAATTAATAAGATATGAAACCAGTATCAGTTTCATAAGAATGTGAAAGATTGGCAAGAGAGCTCAACCCTTTCTGTTAAATATTTCTCTTAAGTTTCTATTGGGTTAAATTTTTAAATTTAGGTTACTATAAATCTTTTCCTTTGTGACTTCTTTTGCTTTTGAGAATCAAGTCCTTTCCTATTTTGAAATTAACATTTGCTTATAATTCATATTGTTTCTTAAGGGAATTTTTTTTTTACATGTAGTTCTTTAATACATTTAGAGTCTACTGTGGATATAAGGTATGAGCCTAATACAATTCATTTCCAAATAGTTTATCAGTTACCCAGGACTATATATTGTGCAATCCTTGCTTCCCAAATTGATAATAAAACCAACTTTATCACGCCCTTTAGATGAGTCTCAGAGTGTTAGGCTGTCTCCACTTATATTTATATCTACACATGTTTTGTCCACCAGACCTCTCTTCTCACAGGTAAAGAAAATGAAGACCAGAAAAGGTATGTGCTTTTCCCCAGGTCACACAGCTGATGTAGGGTGGAGTTTGGGTGGGGGCCCTCATTCATCCCCTGACCCCCAGCACAAAGTTCTTCTCCCTAAGCTACACTTCCTCTCAACCAGACTTTGACGAACCCACCCTTCCCCACCTGAATATCCCAACCTCTGCTCAGAAGAGATGACCTACCCCGTGGGCAATGGCCAGTCCTCCCCCATGTCTGCAGAAGGGAAGAGTGTGACTTTGTTCTAATTCCCAGGCTCTGTGCTATGACATTGTGTCCCATGAGAGAAGGTCCACCTGGCTGGAGAATCCAGGCACTGCTTTCTTCTCCTGCCATAGAGACCAGTGCCCAGGCCTTGAGTAGGAACGTGAGCACTGGACTCAGCCTGCCTAAGTTCAAATCCCAGCTCTGCCACGTCCTACATGAGTGACTTGTCTTTTCCTCAATTCCTCATCTTGAAAATGAGGATAACAAGAGTGCCTAACTCAAAGGGATTTTGTAACGATTAACTGAGTTAACCCATATAATGGGCTTACCACAGGGCTTGTAAATGTTAGCTATGACGATTAATTTTCCTGATTTTATTCAGTTGGAGGGTATCTAGTCAAATTTATACTGCTTCTTTTAAAAGATACAGGTCTTTTTCTCTAGTATGGAAGTTGGAGTCTTAGGGAACTTGCTGTCATCTCCTAACAAAACAAACCCACTGAAAGCCAAACCTTCCCTCTGCACGTGTGGCAGGATCACAATAATCATGGTCTGTTGAGTCAAAGATGCAGGTGGTTTGCTGACTGAAGGGAGAAATAGCAACCACAGATGGTGGACTTCCTGTTTATAATGTGCATGGGGAAATGACCATTTTACTCATGAAGAAAATATTTCTTTTATCTTATTGGGTAGAGAAAAACAACAGATGACAGAGGCAGAATATTACTATCACAGCATTTTTGTCTCATGAAAAATTGATTGGCTTCCCCAAATATTGATTAAACATTCTACATGCAGTTATTCTCTAGGCAATAAAATCCCTGGCATAAAATAAGATTGCAGGCAAAGTTCATTTATGGTCAGGGAAGTTGCCCCAAAGCAACAATGTTCCAATATTGTGGATCTCAAAACTAAAATGCCTGAAACCCTTCAGGGACAGAGATTTTTACTGGAGAAAAAAAATTGCTCACAGAGCTACTATTTCGTATCCCTTCCTTGGTTTCCCTACAACTGAACAACATGAGAGGCGGGATGAAGACAGTTCAAGCTTCATTTACCCAGGTGTGTATGGTCCAGATGTGTGGAGTCTGCCCTCATCTTACCTAACAGAATGCAAAGCAGCTGCAAGGCGGATCTCTGTTTGAATGCGAACCACCTACAAGCTGATAAGACCAACACACTCTGGAGAATTGCTTTCCTAGGCTCAGATAGCCAAGCAGAAAAACTCCTTGCCTTTCTCATGGCTCCCACCTAAAATGTCCCCCTTCAAGATGACCTTACATCTAGGGAATTCTGTTAGGGGATTTATCCTCCTCGGTTCTATTTATCCTCTGGTTCTGCTGTTAGCCTTATGTGGTCTTTTCTTGTAGGTCCAAAGTATACAACAATATAAAAACCAGTAATTGTGTTCTGCAGTGAGACACATGGCCACATCTCACCAGCCAGAAGAGAACAGAAGAGCCCCCATACAGTCCTATGAACATTTTGAATTGACCTGGAAGCCATCCCTTTGTGTGCTCTACACATTGATCACGTGTGCATCTGCATTCTGTACACGCAGACACACACGTGCTCACACTTATGCACATGTACTTTTCCAGGATGACCTCAGGGTGGTGGGGGTCAAAAGGAACTTGTGGTCCCAAGGGTTGCTCTCAAGACAAACTCCAAGATCCAACTCATTCTTGAATTGTTGCCAGGGCCTCAACTGGCCTTAACTGGAAGGGAATCCTTCCAGGAAGAATGTGCGTATTGGTCTAGTGTACCATCAGTCACCCCAGTCTTTCTGACATCTGGGACTGTGGCCTTTGATTCAGAGCGAACAGAGGCCCCTGAAACCCTGCAGTGGACGCCCTCTGTACCCTGGCAGCATCTCTGACCTGGCGTGCTGGTCTCCAGCTGCTGTGAGCTTTGGCTGCTGAGGACTCAGCCGCCCTTTCCCAGAGAAGTACCCTTGGGACAATGACAACTTTGTAGCCCAGAAGTTCACATCCACACACAAGGCAGTCAGGGACCAATCCCTGAGTAGTACAAAAGGCCAAACCCTTGCTCCAAAGTGGGACCAACTCTGTGGTGAGATTCACACTCCAGAGCTCCCCGTGGGATCGAGCAGAGGCTAGGCTCCGGCCAAGGCCACAGGCTCGCTCAGCAGCTTCCTCCACCCCCTCACTCTGCTGTCCTCACTCCATTTCTGATGAAAGTGCCCCCTCAATAAATCACTTTCACAAGACCCCCCATTTAGGCTTTGCTTAGGAAATCCCTCATCTTTCCACAGATCACTGAGTCCATTTACAACAGTCTCCTATGTAGGCAATCAAAGTTCCCTTGGGTGGGTGAGGACGTGGACAATATTCTCATCCCCAGGATTATTGGAACAGCTACCATCCCTTCACTCTGCCCTACAATGGAATTATTATCAGCATTCACCAAGCCTAGGTAAAGAGACACAAACTTGGGGAGTAGGAAAAGACAATACTCCGTAGGCAAATTGTAGTTTTAAAAATGCAATCAGATATTAAAAATATGATATGCATTTGTTAGAAAACCATGGAAAACTAAGAACTTCAAAATAATTTCTACAAGTAAATGTGCCAATCAGCAAAGATTCAGGGCCCCAGGGTACCATCTGAGTTAATGACCATCGTATAAAATTGTAATTTGTCCTTGAAAATTCGAATTTTATCATTGGCCACAGAGACTGCCAACTTTTTTTCCTTCAAGTGACAGGCTCATTTCATTCATTTTTGAGCAACAGTTTGCCAAATCCCTACATCTGAATAACTATAATTTGTCAGGTATTCTTTCAAGTAAAAATAGTGCTCCATGAAAAAAAGAGATTAGTTCAGGTCACACCTCAATCACACAAGAGCTCTTCTTCAATGTAACCTACCTTTATATTTTGGTGCTTTGTGTGTACTTCTCATTTTGTCACTCAGAATATGCAAAGGAAAAGTACTCAAGATTTAATAAAATCACTCATTTGTACTGCTGTGGCAATGGAAAACACAAGGTCCACTGATAGAGTTTAATGTCACCACCTAGATTCCTGCCCAGATGTTGGCGCCATTGTTTTTGCACATCAGGGAAAATGTCAGCACAGTGGAAAAAGCCAAAAATGTGTTGGTGGGCTTTTTTAAATAAGATTTTTATTTTAGAATACTTTTAGATTTACAGGAACATTGCAGAGATAGTACAGAGTGTTCTCAAGAACCCCACACCCATTTTCCCTTATTATTAACATCTTGCATCAGTATGGTACATTCGTGTCAACTGAAAACCAGTACTGAGATATTATTATCAACTAAAGTCCAGTCTATATACAGATTTTCCCAGTTCTTACCTAATTTGTTTTGGTTTTTTTTGTTTTGTTTATCCAGAAATACCTCATTACATTTAGTTCTCATGCATCCTTAGGCTTGACAGTAACAGTTTCTCAGACTTTCCTTGGTTTTGATGACTTTAACAGTTTTGCAGAATATTGGTGAGATATTTTGTGGGGTGTCCCTTAATTGGGATGGGTCTGATGTGTTCTCT
Source organism: Orcinus orca (assembly GCF_937001465.1). Taxonomy (NCBI): domain Eukaryota; kingdom Metazoa; phylum Chordata; class Mammalia; order Artiodactyla; family Delphinidae; genus Orcinus; species Orcinus orca. Next base: position 117,214,234 of record NC_064565.1, read on the forward strand.
TGATGAGAGTGGGTTCATGGATTTTGGGGGAGGAAGACCACATAAATAAAATATCATTCTCATCATATCTTATCAAGGGTACCTATTATCAATATGATATCATCGTTGATGTTGACCTTGATCACCTGAGTGAAGTAATCTTTCTCAGATTTTCCCCTGTACGGTAACTCTCTTTCCCCCTTTGCACACTGCTCTCTTTGGAATGAGATCGCTTTGTGTATCCCACACTTAAGGAGCAGGGCGTCTTGCTCCACCTCTTCGAGGGCAAAGTATCTACAGGAGTTACTTGTAATCCTCTGACACAGGATACTTTCCCAGTGTTATTTGGAAAATAGATTTGACCTTACAGAATCCTGTAATTTGCTAAATCCTGCTAATGTGAGACTATGTCAAGACAGTTCATTATATTATATAATTCTAAATTTTTCATCTTCACATAGGTAAAAATATAAGATCCTTTTACCAGCAAGATCAGAATTCAAACTCTATCTACCACTTACTAGCAAGGTAACTTTGGGCAAGTCACTGAATATTTCCAGGTCCTTTTTAAAATAAACAAATCAGTAGATGGGGCTAACACCACCTATATCTTGTGCATCTGGTCTTTGTTATTTTTTGCAAGAATGAAGTCAGATAATGGATGTAACGTGCCAAATACAGTGCCTGGCACCAGTATATAATTGAAATTGGTATCTGTCATTTGTAGTATCCTCGGATACTAATCAGGAACCCCTCTCCAACTATGCCAAAATCACCATCCTAAAACTATCTACTCTTGAAAATTAGGTTTACTATTCCTTCTCACTCTTTTAGTCTGTTGGTCCTAAATGGCTCACCTGTTCTCATCTCATCCATCACTTGCATCAACAATTCCAGATCAGGCTCTCCACTCCCCTCCTTCCTCTAATTATGCACTGAGATGCTCTGTCATCTTAGCCTCAACATGCCTGAAATGCCTGCTCACCATCTGTCTCTGCCCAAGCCTCACCTCGGCCGTTCCAGAACTAATGCTCACTTTTGTGCCTTTCTGCTGCAGCCACCATGACTAGGGCAGCCCACGCTGCTGCTCCATTGGTGGGAGAATGGGCAGTCGGTACACCTGAGCTGTCCCGGGTCACATGCACCGCACCCAGCAGCATTGGGTATGGGGCTCAAGCTTTCTCTGAGTGTCCTTCTAGAATGGATTCCTTTTCACTGACACCATTGGCAATAGTCTTGCAGACTTCTTAACTCCATTAACTTTATCCATTAGTTGAGTCATGCTTAAACACATGGTGATAGAGTCAGTACAGTTGAGCTTTTAGCTCAGATTCTTTAGAAAATAGCTTCCATGCCTACATGCATTTTGCCAGTGGAGACTCATTGACTGGGAGAGCCAGCGACCATGACAAAGTAGGACCAGATTTTCAGTGAGTTTCCATCTTGGAAAACTCTTGAGAGTTGAGTCAATCAAAGCAGTGACCTTTAACCTTTATTTTTAGTAAGGAAATGCAATGTTTCAAATAAATTTTATACAGAAAATATATGAAACAGAGAAAGGAGGAGCAAGTCTGACTAAGTGGCAGAGAGGCATGGAACCCAGTCAGTCCCTCAGCTCCTCTCCCCAAGTACCCCAGAGATACCACCACTAAATTTAGAGCACCTAAACCACTGCTTTAAAGACCACAGCGTTCTCCAAAAAAGCCACCAAAGCATGAGTGAACCAGCAGCAGACAACTGGGTGCAGCTTGGGTGGGGCACGTGGGAAGGCAGAGTGCAGCCAGACCAGATCTCCACCTCTAAGAGCATCTCCCAGATGAAGAGCCTCTCTGAGGCACAGTCTCCCCTTCAAACTCATGACAGCTTGACACTTAAAATCACAGAGAATCACAGGCGGATCTGTGTCACTTTGGATCCTTTGGCTACAAGCAACAGAAATTGACTCTACTTCAATCCCAAAGAAATTTGTTAGATGAATATGGGGTGACTCACAGAATTAGAAAAAAAAAAACCCTGGAAAAGCAGGCTTAGAAGGGGAATCGGGAAGTTCCAAACATCCAGGGGGCAGGAGATCGCTGACATTCTCACCTGGGTGGGCACACTGAGACGAATGGAGTACTACGTGGAAGAAGTGGTGCCCACAAAGGCAAGTCCCAAAGTAGATGGCCAAGCAACAGTTGCTGAACACAGGACCCCAGAGGACCTAGTGTCTGGGGGAGGGAAGTTGCTTGATTCATTACTCACAAGGTCACCACAAAACTCAAGCTTCTTGTCCCCCATTGGTTGCTCTGTCTGCTCCAGCAATGCTGCAGTCTCGTGGGTAATACCTAGATCATTTGACAATCAGGTATCATAAACTGTCCTGGCCAAGATCCACATCGCTTCCAGTTCTGACCTTGGCCATGACATCTGCTCCTGAGTCTCCTCAAGTCTTGACTCTTCTCAACTCTTCACTCATGATGTTGCTGTCTCCTCCTGGTTGCTCCTGTCCACCAGCCCTCAGCTTCCTACAGCTCTTCCTCCACACATGCTGTCTCAGCAGGGAAGATGCTTCTCCTCTCTCTGGTGCCACCATTGATCTCCTATTTGACCCCAAGGTTGTCTTTTCTGGCCCCATTGTAGGGTGGGCTTATCTGGGCTCTCATCCTATAAGCTGGGAAACTCAGGAACAAGAACAGTGAGAAAGCTGTGTGGCCAGGCACTCAGGGAGCATGAGCAAAGGACCAACGTCTCAGCCAAATGAGGAGTATAGTGAGGACTCAGTGTGGCCAGAGTCTGGACACTAGGAGAGCCAACTAGGTGCTAGAGCAAGAAGCTGGGAAGACTGCAGGATGGTCCAGGGTCCAAATCCTACAGAAGTGAATAGATCGAGTGAAAATCAAGATGTGAGTCTTCATACTGACTCCTTGACTGAGGGTTTTGACAGCCCAGAGCCATCACGATGAGGAAGCCTGCCTGCCTGACTGCCACAGGGCGACATCAGACAGACTTTTCTAGAAAGCCAGAGGACATCTTGCTCAGCTTTCCCTTTACAGATACTCTGGTTTAAATCTCTACCGTCTATCCTAGCCAAAGTTACTTTATTTTTTTTTCCGTGGCTGACAAGTTTGGCTGCCACGGAAGCCTTTTGTTCTTATCTAAGAATAGCACTGGTTTAATGTAAGGTAGATAGCTAGTGGGAAGCAGCCACATAGCACAGGGAGATCAGCTCGGTGCTTTGTGTCCACCTAGAGGGGTGGGATAGGGAGGGTGGGAGGGAGACGCAAGAGGGAGGAGATATGGGAACATATGTATATGTATACCTGATTCACTTTGTTATACAGCAGAAACTAACACACCATTGTAAAACAATTATACTCTAATAAATATGTAAAAAAAAAAAAAAAGAAAGAATAGCGCTGGTTCAGAAAATATCTTTCTTCTCTCACTTCGGGTTAATGATCTGAATTAAAGAGTGGGCTGAGAAGGTCCCGTTGTCACATGTAGCTGTGGTGTACAATGTGAAGTTCGGAAATGATGCCAAAGGAACAAATCTGAGTCAGCTTGTGAACATTCTGGAAAACTAAGACAAGGAGTTTAGATTTGGTCGCTTTTCACTGCTTCTGGAAGATGGGAAATCAATAAATACTTGTGGAATGGATGAATGCAATGTTTTAGAACAAAAATATTGGTGATAATAAAGAGTGTTGTGAAAAGTGAGGGATAGGGTGGATGCTACAGGCAGACACACTGGTTCTGAAATAATTATTAAACACCAAGAAAGATGAGGAGGGTCTGCACAGGGACAGGGGCAAGTGGGGCTAAAGGGAGGTGATTTGCAGAGACCTTTAAGAATTGGAACTGATCATTGATTGGGGGGAAGTCAGAGGAGTCATCAAGGACTTCCAATGTCATGAGGCTGAAAAAACGTGACAGCAGCAATAGCAGCAATGGAGACTCGTGGGGAGAGATGAGTTTGGAAGAGAACTCTTTCAGTTTGGCCATCAATGTACCTGAACGGATGTTTCAGTGTGGTCCTAGAGCTCAGGAGATTGACAGTAGTGAAACTGTGCCAGAAGGGCAGAGGGGATAAAAGTGAGCAAGGGTTTCCTGAGACTGCTCTCACAGTGTCCACCCACACTGCAACCTCGGCCGCCCCCCTGCTACTGTCCCATCTGGCCCCATCACAGGGTTGGCCTTTTGGACCTGTCAGCCCATCTCTAGGAAAGAGAATGACCAGCCTAACTTCCTCTCCAACTCACTGCCCTGAAAGCAGAGTTCCCCCCAAGGACTTATGCACAGAAATTCTACTTGAGATGTGATCTCAGAGAATATAAGTGAAGGATCAAGGGGAGGGAAGGCAGGAAGTAAAGTAAAGCCCACGGGTCTTTATATGGGTCACTGCTGTGGCAGCTGCTGCTCAATCCCTCCCAGGACCTTAGCACACGGAATGCCTCTTAGAATTGCCCAAACACCCACCACAGCCAGGATCAAAAGGGAAAGCACTTATTTATCAGCTCCCCTGCCACATTGGGTGCCCCCAGGGACATGGCTACACCCACACTTCTAGGCTGCTCTTATGTGTGTACTATGTGGGGACCAGACACATCCACAGCACTGCAGGAGCTCCAAGGCAGAGAGTGAAGTATGTGGGCTCATGCTTGAAGCCAGAGGTGTCTGCGAAATATGAGAGAAAGCCCCCACAGAGCTTCACACCATAGTCACAGCTGGAATCTAGGTGAGGCCAAGAAGGTGTGGGAGGAGCCCACGAGATGTCTGTTACATAAATCCCTTGCACACCTCAAATATCCACTCCTGCCCTTTACATCCAACCCAACCAAGATTGAGTCTTCAAGACTTAACATACACAGTTAGTGAAACAAGGTACAGCCCCACTGTGTCAATTGATCCACAGACCTTCATCAACATTCATCACCTCCTACCTTCGCCATCCTTTCCAGACCTCACTCACCTTTGGCTAACACTTTGGTTGGTCTATGTGGACAGCCTGGTCAGATGACCTAGATCTTCTCCCCTGAAGGGTGTGAGGCTCGGCTCCCTTGCCTCCATCAGGTCAAGATTGCTGCCATTGTCTGTTACTCACATCACTGGCCTAAAAGCACTGGGGGATGTTCCAGTGCATTCTGTGGGCTCCAGAGATTCTTATCCTCCAGGAGCAACCCAAGCTTCTGTTGACAAAAAGAGTCAATTATCCCTCCGTACTCACCTGCTGACCCACTGGCATGACTAGTCCAAAATGAACAAGCTGTACTCAGAGCTTCTGAATCAGTGAACTCTGTGCCCCTGGAGGAAGTTTCTTGCCTGGAAATCAGGGCCTGTGATTTAGAAGAGCCTGATGTTACAAGGCTGGGAAGCACAAATTCCACAAGAGGGCTTCTGGAAGCAACAATGTGAGAAGCGGTTCAGCTCCAACCCTTGTTGCCCCCGCCTATATATTCTAGCTAATGTGACCCATACATCAGCTATGAGCTTAGTCCATATACTGCATCCTGGGGTGCAAGACCCCCAATGTCTGCCCTGGCTCCCCAGACTATAGGATTTTAGTTCAGGTAGGCAGCAAGTGTGATGAGACCAAAGCTGCCCAACATCTCAGAGGCTATAATGATCTAGGTAAAAACGTGGAAGTCTACACCCCTAAGTCCAAGAAGATGAGCACACACTTCTGCCCAAGCATAAAAAAGATGTAGTGAGGATTAGGTCTTCTTCAATCTTCAGTAGAGTTGGGAGGTAGAGAGAGGATATAAAGAGCCAGAGGTACATGCACTACATCATCAGAACATATCCATACAGAGCATCCCCACTGGTCACTCCCAGTTACTTCCTGTTCACATTTCCTCATGCCTTACTACCACCTTCCTGTTGTCTACCTTCTTGTTTGACCACTGATTCTGTCTCCTTCATTCAGCTCTTTCTCTGGAACATGACGTCCTGTCCTCATTCTCTACACCATGCATCTTGAGAACAGATGAGGCTCCCCATCCTTCCAACTCCCACTCACCCACCCCTATATTGCCCCTCCCAATGCAACTTTGACCAGACTCCTATGTTAAGAAATAGACTCTTATTTGGAATAAGTGGGGCATTGAGACATGAGTTGGGAATATTGGGTAGACAGAATAATCTGGAAACCTTGAAGCTCCAAAGAGTTCCCCTTCCCAGAAGAATTAGATCTTTCTCCAGGTCTGAGGAGGTACCCTTCCCTTGTTTAAAGAACAATGCTTGGGGCCATTTTCTGAATGACTGTGCTCCTCAAGACCATCCTCATTACCTCCCATTGCCTCTACTCCTACAACTAAGACCCATCATGACACAAGAGACAATCCCTAGGTCTTCAGGAGAAGGAATGGCTTATGCACCAAAAGCACTGCAATGATTTGTATATGCAGGAACCTAAGAAAAAGATTTTAAGGATATCAGACCAAGGAGGATGAAATATAACTGGATTGGATTGAATGTGCCAATGTGGGAACACTTGCGTAAGATTCAGGATTTAATGTTCTAGTTTTCACAGCTGGAATGGCTTTACTAGCTGGCATTTTTCATTGACTGAAACTTGGATTTAGTGGGGACCTACATTCAACGAGGTCAGGGTGTCAGAACTTCCGCAGCATCGTGTGGAGAAAGGAATCCAAATGTTGAGGGAGATGAGGATAAAGAAGTAGGTTTTATTATGGGCAGCCCACTCACCTTCATCTTGACTGTATCTTCAGGTGGTCCCAAAGGACACTAAATAAGGAATTGAGAATGAGCATTCTTGAAGATCTTTGTCATAGCATCCTCAGTAAGTGAGGATGAAAGGAGAGATCTGCTGTTGAGATAGACTCCCTGGCCTGATTTCAATAGGAATGATGGTCCAGTGTGACTGAGGCCAGACGGCAGCACCTAACCATCAAGATCAACGGGGGCTGTGAGGTCAGTGTGGTGATAGGTTTTATACTGCAGGAAATCACAGTGATGGCTAATTTACTGTGCGTCTTATGGATGAAATAGATGTGAAGCCTACTAAAGTGTCACTTTCTGTATATAACTAGAAATATTCTGAGTCCAGTGAGCAGAAATATGACTGAGTCACCTAGTAGGGAGCCCTGGCACCTCACTCAGTTCTCTTTTTTTCCAGGTTTATTAAGAAATAATTGACACACATCACTGTATAAGTTTGAGGTATACAGCATGATGGTTTGATTTTTATATATTGTGAAATGATTACTACAGTAGGGTTCGTTAACACCCATCATTTCATATAGATACAATAAAGGGAAAAGAAAAACATTTCTCCTTGTGATGAGAGCTCAGGATGTACTCTCTTAACAACTTTCCTATGTTTCATACAGCAGTGTTACTTGTAACCATCATGTTGTACAGTACACCCCTGGTACTTATTTGTCTTATAACTGGATCTCACCCAGTTCTTATAATGAAGCCACTTAATTGAAGGGGAGGCTGGTGTCCTATGTAAGGACCCTGCATCACAGCCACAAATATATACTGTAAATTTTCTATCAAGCCTTCCTCATATGGCCCCATGTGGCCATATTGCAAGGGTTCTAGATAGCCAAGATCATACTAGAGGACCTAGCCAGTGCAATAGGACAGGAAAAGAAATAAGATGCATTCAGTTGGAAAGGAAATAAAGGTATCTTTATCCATAGATGGCATGATGGTCTACATAGAAAAGCCAAAAGAATTCTGATACTAGAAAAGTTGCATGTATTGGTACATCATACAAAAAAGACATCATTTGGTGACAAAAAGAAAATAGTTATTAAGCCATGAAGAAAATAGAAGAAACTTAAATGCATATTTAATGTGAAAATGTCAAGGAAGAATGCAGAGAAGACTGTGTCAGATTCTGCCCGAGTCTGGCAATGTGAAGAAAGCACTTTGTTCCCTTCTTAGGAGAAAGAAAAAGCATTCTTATGCCCTGTTAAATGTTTTAGAAGACATACAGCAGACAGGCTTTTTTTTTTAAAGCCAAAGGACAGGACCATGGAGTCCTCATGAGAACAGTGACTTGGGAAACCAGTCCCCATCAGTTGAAGTAAATGGAAGCTCTCTTCAGTTGGGGCAAAAATCATAAGGGATTTTCATAAAAGTCACCAACATCCTGAGGTGGTTTACTTTTCTTTTTTTCTACTTTGAAATGAGGTCAAAGGGGAGTTGAGGGGAGAGCAGCACATGAGGAAGAAAACAGGGCTCTTCTGATTATTGTTAGTGGCCCTTGAGCCCTCCTGACCAGAAGGGAGTTACCCTTAGAGGTTCCCGACAAGGGTAATCATGGTGTTCATCAATCTTTGTTGGATGATGATGGAAAATAGTAAGGGCTATAAACATATATTTTATTTTATTTTATTTGGCTGTGCCACATGGCATGGGGGATTTTGTTCCCCGACCAGGAATCAAACCCGTGCTCCCTGCATTGGGAGCTCAGAGTCTTAACCACTGGACCACCAGGGATGTCCCTGTAAATGTACTTCAAATGGTATGACATATATTAAGATCTGGCTTTGCATGTCTGTGGCTCTTTGATGGGCCAGATTGCTGAGGTTATCACTCTTGTCTGCTTAAAATTCTTTAGTGGCTTCAAGAAAATGCCAGCCGCCCAGCAAGATAACCCACCTCCTGATCATCAGATCCCTGCCCGTCTCCGCCTCTTCTCAAAAGCTGTCACCTGCCTCCTCAAGGCCAGCCATTCCCAGTGGCCATGGTCACTTGACGTCCCCTTATCTCAGGCCCCCAGTCTTGCACTTGGTGTTCCCTCTGGCTGGATCCTGCCCCCCTTCTGCTCCCCACTCTGTTTATTCCTAAAGCCTCCACACAAGCCCCCCCGCCCACTCCAGCCTGGGTAATGGACCCTGTACTTGCAGGTCCCCTTGGCTCTCCCCCAGCAGCCTGAACCCTGGGTGGAGAAGTGACTGCCCTGAGTCCTCTTACACACGAGTGCTTAAGAAATGCTTGTTGAATTGCTGCGTTTGTGAAATATGAACTCCCCGGAGGAAAAAATGACCTGGCAGTAAGGAAAAGTCATGCATTATTTGATCAAAGGGTGGAGTCGTTCATGACTTACTGGTTTCAAAAGGAAAAACACACAGGCAAAGTCAAAGTTGCTAAGGTACCTAAATGCTAAGGTACCAAATTTCACATGGAGCCAAGTGTGAATTTCACCACCATCAAACATTCATCTTAGAGACTGTTTATCAGGTGTGTTTGCACTGAATAGATGCGTAACTATGGCATCTGATGAAGGTCAGATGATGGAACTGAGTCAGCAGTGCAGAGGCCATTCGGTAATGAAATATAAGGACAGCCTGGCAGGGCTCTGCCAGTTTCCAGAAGCTGTTCCGTTCTTTTCTGGTGATGCTCTGTACAACGAGTTCTGTCCCTGCTGCTTATAACCCTGCCTGTCCCCCACCACCCCCCAGCCTGGCACCGACTCACATTGCTCTGTCATGTCCCTCCCTCCCATGGGACTGTGAGCTCCAAGGCCCACAGCTCAGAGACCAGCCACACACGCTTTTCAAATAACCGAAGTGAATAAATGAATGGAAAAAAGGTAAAAGATAAATGAATGAATGGGTTCCAAACCATCCTTTTGTCTCAGATGCCCTTGACATCCACCCCAAACTCTCTTTTTCCTTATGCCATTCGGACTTTGGAAGGCTGAAGTTCTTCCCATAGAAGAAATCGGGAGGTGGGCATAGGGGCTAAAAGTGTGCATCCTGGAATCCACTGTCCGAGATTCGACACTCTTCTTCCCAGTTGTGCAGTCTTAGCTAAGTACCTAACCTCTCTCAAACTCAGCTTTCCCATCTGTAAAACTGAGGTATCAATAGGACTTAACCTCGTGAGGCCATGGTTCCCAAATTACATGCCAAGGCACCCCGGGATACCGCAGTAAACTCACAAAGGCACCGATGGGCACTTTCAGTCTTTGAGGATGGTGGAGATGTCTATTAGATATAGTGTGATCTCTGGACAGACTACCTTGATAGGCGTCTATCACAACACTGCGACTCTTGGGTTGGTTAGACCTAACTGCTGAAAACTATTTGGTATTTCTTTTATTCTAGGGACACTTGGAAAATCTACTGAGATGCTAAGGGCACAGTAAACTAAGAAAGACTGGGAGTCCATGTCAAGGGGTTGTTGTGACAATTTCATGAGAGCATATATAACATGTTTGCTACTTGTTAAGCAATCCACAATTGCTGGCTAAACTCATTCTCACCCCCATTCTCTGGACCAGTTTCATCATGGAATTATATTGTTTGTCTAAATCATTATTTAAATTATGAGCAAACTAAAACTTAAGCAACAGAATTATAAATAATAATTCAAATTCCTTTATTTTCCCCAACTGCAAATTGGGATGACAAAATAGTTTAAGAAAAACTATATACATGGACATTCTTCTAGGAAGGGACACCCACAGACATTACTGAAATGTTAACTGGGCACAAACCATCAGAAGAAAGTAGATAATCCTCAAGCTTACTACACTGGAAATTCACACCAAAGACAGACATAATCCGATGAGAGATAATCCTAGAGATACATCATCTTAAATAGTAATTTGAATAATTCGTTGATTGTTATTAACCAAATATCAAGCAGTCTGCTTCTAAAGAACAAAATGTGCTGGAAACAATTGATTCTGTTATCTCTGTTTGGTTGTTTTTTTTTAATGGATGTCTTGTTTGTTCCTTTCCAAGGGATTCACCACTACATTCATTACTGTTTTTAACCCAAATGTCATGAGTTGGTTAGTGATTAATAATATATAAATATTATGTGTTTAAGTGGGAATTGCCACGTCATTTTTACAAAAATATTCCGAAGAATCACTGAAGCCAGAAACTAGCTTTTGGTTCAAAGGTACAAACACCAGACAAGACTTGTTGGTTTTTTTTCTTCCGAAGAAATTCCAAACCAGTTGCATTCTTGAGTCTCCTTTTTTTAATTGAACCCATATATTAAGTTATCCTGGAGTCCTGAAGATTGTCAGAGTCCCGGACAATCTCAGACAGCAGTGGGAGAAACTGGCCGCTAACATTTACAGGATGCTGACAAGTCGCTTAGGTATTTTGGCCATCGAGCCTATTTTGTTAACTGTGCAGTGATGCCTTTTCCTTTCACGTCCAAAACTATTCATTGTACCAGGAGCACCAGAAAGTAAAAGAAAAACCTCACATTGAGTCTAAGTAGAACTTAAATGATTGATTTGTGTTTCTAAATGTTCAAATATTTAAAAACAGCAGATTCTTGTGTGATAAAATATCATTGTGAGTAGTGTGCTCACCAAGGAGTTCAGAAAGTTTTTCCACCCATAATATTCTCAGCTCCATCCTTAACTATTGAGGGAGGTAAGCATGGTAATCTCTTTATCAGGAGAGGAGCCCATATGGTCACAAATGCATACTGAGGGTTCGAGCATCCCAGGATCCTGAATTTTAGTCCTAGAACCGGTTGCAAAAGGGTTGCCTCTACAAAACCATTCAAAGTCATACGGTCATTCATGGAACTTGGATATCTTTGCTTTGTGACTTGTGTCACTAGAATGTAAGGTTTGGGGGCGGTGGGTATCATGTCCTCCTTTTTCACTGCTGTGTCTCCAGTGTGTGAATAGTATTAGGTCCAGTAAACAGTGGTGAAACTGATAGATAAATGTTCAAGTGTGATTATATGTTATAAAGTCATCCATTCGGCCCCACATGCATTGCTTCATTTAATATTTACAACACTATAAAGGAAGTTAGTATCATCCCCATTTTATAGAAGATAAAGCTAAGATTCAAGGAGGCAAATAGATCACCCTCGATCACACAGCCAGCGAGCGTGAAGCATAGCACAGAGCCTGCCCCGTGGTAGATGCTCAAGAAACTATGTGGAAAGGAGCCAAACCACGCCCACAGGCCCACACATCTCCTGGTCCCATCGGTGTTTCCCATTCACTAGGGTCTAGAGCTTGTAGAAGGGGTGACCAGAGGCAAAGCAAATGGGAGTAGGAACACAGAGAGGGGCGGGTGGAGGGGCAGCCTCTCTCAACACGACTGGGGATTGGGGACAAATCTCCCCAACCACCTTGTGATGTAACCCGTATCTTCTTTGGAAAATGGCAGGATCCAGCTAGACGGTGAGGGGTTCACCAGGGACTGGCGTCTCCCCATCTCCTAACAAAGTTGGAACGCTCCTGAGATGTCCACTTGGGGTGCAGGGAATGACGCACAGCTGGATCTCCGACAAACGCTCTAAGTCCCAAGCGCACCGCGCTTGACCGCGCAGGAATCACAGAGCCCTCCGCTCTGCCCTCTTCCCTCTCAGCCCACGGTGGACTCGCATATGAGTGTCCATTTCCCTCCTTCTCCAACCCCGTCCTGCTTGGAGCCTTCTGTCAATTTAACTTCCAAAGCCTTGATCACACACACACACTCCCACCTTCTTTTTTCAGACCATCTTGTGGGACTTTCATCTCTGGAACATCCTTTCACAAACTTGGTCATCTGCATCCTAATGGCTGGAGTAGGTGGGTGTGGTCTTTCTCACGTCACACAACTCTGCAGACACTTGGCAGGGGAAGCCGTGGCTCGTTGCTGCCACAGTCTTTCCAGGGTGGGGTTCTTATGAGGAATTTAGAAGGAAACTTCAGGTACTAACATTCCCGAGCTCGAAGGAATCCCAGCCCTTCTCATTGCCAGTGTGGACACGGCCCAGAGCAGGGAGGCAGCTGCCCAAGGTCACACAGTGAGTTAACCATGCGGGAAATTCACATTTCCCTCCTCACACTCCACACCCTTTTCTTTCCAGAAAATTCCCAGACGCATCCGGAAGAACGACAACACTACAGAAAAGCACGTGGTGTGCAGCTTTACGCCTTCACCTGTGACGACTCCGTCTCCTTTAATTTCAGTTCGTTCCCTAGTTACACGTATTCCATCCACAAGGCTTCATGAATAGACACAGGACACACGCATAAATGTTTCCTGGCTTCTGATCCACATGTGCAGATGTGGAAGGCGGCGGTACACTGATTGCGGCGGGGGGGGGGGGGGGGGAACTTGGGAGCAATTCAGCCACATGAATTCAACAAGAAACACTGCTCCCTCTAAAAGTTAAAAAAAAAAAAAAAAAAAAAAAAAAAACACAGTGATCAGATAATATTTTCTTTCGCAGATGGGGGAAAAGGAAAGCCAGCCTTCCTGAGAGAAAAACAACCCCCAGAAATCAAAATCAGACGGTTATGCCCCATCTGGTGCCCTGGAGAGGGATAGCCCAGCCTTGGCTGGGTCTAATTGCTTCGGCTGAAGAGGTCTGATATCACGAGTCGAAATAACTTCCCAAATCTATATCCGGTACAGATGCGAGGGCTTTGCTCTTAACTGCCATTCCACTGAGAAATTAAAAAGCACTTTTCCTTTGAAGTTCTGGAGGGCTTTTTTTTTTTTTTTCATTTAAGATTACAGTTTGAGGTCAGAAAATGAGACACAAGGAATTCACAAACATGTGCGCATTCGATTTGGTAAAATTCCATCCTCTGCATCCCTGTTTTAAGTTGTTCTAAGTCCCAGATGGTTTCCAGTTTGACCAAGCTGAGGCTGGCAAGCCCTCGAGGGATTCGGCTTACAACGCTTTCCTGAAAGGGAGGTATTTGATGCCTTGAGCTGATCAACGCTGGAGAAGAGGAAGCACGCGAGCTGCCTCTAAATAATATTTATGGAGCTATTTTAGCAAAAGGAGCAGAACAAAAGACACACAGGAACCAAATGCACAACCGATGAAGAAGATGTTTCAAGTTGCAAGAGTGGGAGCAGTGTGTGGTGTATTCAATGCCGTGTTGATTCTTAAAATTTTCAAACTTGTATTTCTTCTCCTCCAAAGATTATAGTCTTGTGTCAATTAAAATCGAGTCAGGAGAGGGAAACCACATGGGAATGTAGACTGGGAACGTTTACTCTAAAGAATTGAGTCAAATGGGGGATTGGAGTCACAAAGGATTGGCTAGTAAGAAGAGAGTAGACCTCTAGAGGGTACGGGGTAGCAGATGGGAGGCGCACCCAGTCCCTGGGTTGATACAGCACAGGAGGGAGTCCCCGCCCCTGCCGGACCTGTAGGACGGAGCACGCTACAGAACAGTCTCAGTGGCTGGCAGAGAAGATGCCGCAGTGTCGCACCAATAGAACTTTCTGGGACACAGCCTTCTAGAACATGCTGGAAAGTGTCCTCTAGAGAACCAGGGAAAGCTGTTCATGAGCAGTTGTGTTGGGGGAGGTGCCCTGCCACAAGCCAAGTGCCGGCTGCCAGGTACCCAGGAGCTGCCGCTGGAGCAGCCATCCACACCACGGACAGCTCACGTGGGAACATCGCCTAGGTCTCGGGAGCTGGGATGCTGGAAAGACTGCACCCGCTGCAGGAACCTGCCGGGAGGACAGTCTAGAACCAGGGGAGAGAGTCCCTTCCTCCTGCAATGTCTTTCCAGAGGCCTCTACTGACGAGGACTGTGCCAGCTGGCAAGGGAAGGTACATGAAGGGTCCACCTTTCCCTTCGCAGATCCGGCAGTGAAGGCGAACTTGGAGCTGACACAGCCCAACCCTCCGGCTGCTCTGCTTTCACACCCGCCCTTCGCACAACTTGAACTCCTGTGTAACCACAAGACAACGTTATATTCTTCCTGCCAAGGCACAGGTATGTGTCTTGGAAGCGGAGAAATTCTCACTCTTTTCCGCAAATGAGGAGTCACGGTCCCAACAGTCATCGTATGGATTACCAGCTATATTAACCGTTCCTCCAATTCAGTCACCTGGGGTTTCTTGCATAAATTATAAACTTAATTTCCAACACCTTGCACATAAAATAAAAATGGGGAAGAGAGTGAAGGATGGCTAACATATAGAAAAAAAATACTTATATATAATAAGCATATTGAAAATATACAAAGCCCTTATTATCTTTTTTCGGTAATTTGTCATGAAGCCATGTTGGCATCATGGCTTCCTTCTTCCACTCTTTCGTATCCCTCTTACCCTCGGCCAGAACCTTGGCCGCTCTGAAGTTTCTATTTGGAAGTGGAGCTGAAGTCTTCACACCCAAAGTGTCTGTGTCCTCCTGCCTTGTCTTTGGTCTCTCTAGTTTTCCGTTAAACTTTACTATTAGTTTTTACATGGAAGTATGAGGAGACATTCAGAGAATCCCCCAGGTCCCAGGCTCAGTCGGTGTAGCCGTGGTCCTCTGTATCCCATTTCCCCTGGTCATCAGTGTCAATGACTCCAGCCAGGAGACTAATTCTTTTGGCTGTGGGTCCCATGGCATCAGGGCCTCCCAGTGGCCATGTGGAAGTCTCTCCTTCCAGTTTAGTGGAACCATTGTTAGGTCCCTTGGTCGAAGCGTTCTCACTGGGGAGTCTAGGACCTCCAAGCCAGTGGGATGCAAGCATGGATTCTGGCTATAACGGTCTCTGAGTCAAAGCATAGAGTGAATCCTGTAAGACAGAGTCCTGCCTTTAAATGATACTTTACAGAGCTATCTTAGGAATACAAGCGGAACAAAAGATGCGTAGGAACCAAATGTATAAATCGATCAAGAATGTTTCAGATTCAGAGTATTGTTTACTCAGTGTTGATTTTTCAGATTTTCAAACTTGTATTTGTTTTTACTCAAAACACTATTGACTGTTAAAAAAAAGTTGAAGTAACATCTGTGCCAGGCTATGTTCTTGGTACTACATTTATTATCTTATAATCATAATCTCACCTGACAGGTAGGTATTAACCTCCATATTTTGCAGAATACCAAAGGGTCTAAGATGAACTTCTTATTTCTGTAAGCATGGTTCCAAGTTGGAAAAATAAAATAAGAAAGGGAAAAGGGGTTAAATTTGACTATATGGCTTAACAGACTTCTGAAAGCACTTTTTTTTATGATTCAGGCAAGTGCTGGGACAATCATGTATTAGAGTTGCCTTCAGTGGGAGTGATTTTATTAGCAGGGAATTTGGTAAAACAGATGTGGGCCAGGCTTCCACAGCCATCACAGACCCCAGACACGTCTTATCTCCAAAGTCTAGAGAAAAGTGTTTTTCATTCTATTTCTTTTGGGGGATAAAGGAGGAGAACGTCAAGAAGGAAGGAAAGAGGAAGAAGGAAGGCAGGGAAAGTAATTCTTTGATGTTTGCTAAATGTAGGATATCTTCCTACATGTTGCTAAGGACTCTCATCTCTGAGAGACTGAAGCACTTTCTAGGAATGGTAGAGCTGTAAAGTTATAGCCTCAAGTCCGTCAGAGACCAGAACTCACTTTAATCCAGTGGGTGGTTGCTTGCATGGTTCGTTGTTTGGTTTTCTGGCTCCACATCCGTAATTTACATGGGATTCTCCACGCAGAGCTCTGCAAGTTTGAATCTTTCAGGATGACTTTAAATACAATATTTTAAAGTGAATGTAAGGCGAAGTTAAACACAGTAAAGAATTTATGGTTTTGTGCCCTGTGGGACTCAGCAAGAAGGTGGTCTTCTGAAAGCTAGGGAGGGACTTCCCTGGTGGTCCAGTGGTTAAGAATCTGCCTTCCAGTACAGGGAACCTGGGTTCAATCCCTGGTCAGGGAGCTAAGATCCCACATGCTGCCGGGCAACTAAGCCCACCCATGTGCTGCAGCTACTGAGCCAGTGGGCCACAACTAGAGAGAAGCCTGCTCGCCGCAACTAGAGAAGCCCATGCACCACAAAGAAGAGCACGTGTGCCGCAAGTAAGACCTGATGCAGCCAAACAAATAAATAAAATTTGTAAAAAGTAATAATAAAAGCTAGGGAAAGAGCTCTCACCAGAACCCGACCATGATTGCAGACTTCCATTCTCCAGTAGTTTGAGAATATAAACGTCTGTTGTTTAAGCCAGTATTTTATCACACGGCAACCTGAGCTAATACAACTGTCTTCACAACTTTTCTGTAAATCTAAAACTATTCTAAAATTAGAAGTTTCTATTTCAAAAAATGTATAACCTAATCAACCTATTTCATCAGCCAGGAGTTCAAGCATAGACATAACTCTGGTCTTTCAAATTAGTTGTTTGCCACTCCTTTACCCTTATTGTCAGAAAAGCAGTTCTATCCTAAAGTCTGCTTCCAAACTCCAGGAGGAGAGACCTGGAAAGGCCATGTACGCCCAGACCGTGCTCCCTGTCCTGAAGTCTTGCTGTCGGACGCTGGCAGGCATCGCTCACGGATGCTCATCACTTGTCAGGGGGCTTCTACTCAGCCATACCCCTTCCAAGGACCCTCAGCCACTTTAGGGGTGCTCTCTTGGGTCCCAGGTTCACACCCATTCCTTCTGCCATTGTTTCCCAAACACCAACACCCACAGACTGGGGGCTCCTCAGGGCTTCTAGCTCCAGGGACCCTGAGCCAGAGGTCACGACCTTGGATGTCTCCATGGCCAGGCAGGAAGGTAAATATGTAAAGGGGCCGGTGGGTAAGCCTCTGCCAAAGAACAAATTAGAACTTTGACTTCACTGAGCCATACTGCAACCAGACGATAACGATTTTAAAGTCTAAAGTCAAAAAATACGAATAGAAAAAGAGAAATCATCTTTTATTCAGTTGTTTATTTGAAATTTATTACTTTTTTAATTTGGAATTAAAATCCTGATTTTTTTTCTGTCCTAAATTGTCAACAACAGGCATTGCGTTTGGCGTTGCTTCTGAACACTGTATACTCTTGGTAGCACGGGACCTCTACCAGTGGAGTGGTGGAATTCAGGTGTTCCAAAGTTATCCTGTGGGATCTTCAAGCATCCTTTGGTTTTCTATGCTAAATGGAATGGCGGTTCAACAACTCCTATCTCTAGATTTCATGCACACTGCCATACAAACGAGGGAGGCACACTGAATGATGACAGGTCACATTCAGAAAGCTTGAAATCAGAAAACCTTTCCTGGGTCTCTGTGTTCATCCCTGCAGTTTGAGGGCTGCCATTCAGGCTGAGCTAAGGAAAATGGGCCATATCATTCTACATGAGTTGCCCAAAGAAATGTTGCTCCAATATACAAACTGAATCTCAGATCTGTGTAACAACCTTTATGTCCCAGCAGAGACCAAAAACCCAAGTGTGATGTAGATTTGTTGAGTTTATGAGAAAGCTGAGTCTTGATTCCAAGTTTGCTCTTGGTGATACGGATTTTTCCGTGTAAGATGCTACCTTTTGAGTTTAAAACAACTTCTTGGCACCACACCCAGGCTAAAGCCCCTGAGGGTCCTATAGCACAGCCAACAGTGACGTTGCACATCAGTTCTGCAGTCCCCGTGGACAGCTGCCAGTGGGCCCTGGGCAGGAAAGCATGGTATTTACTGAGTTAACTCTATGTCCGAGACACATCCTGCTTTAGCACAAAGCGTCTCCTGGGGAATGATGTAATGGACTAATCAAGTTCTTTCTTGGGGAAAGCACTGCCAGCTTGGGTTGAACAGCTTGGACTGGGTCACAAGCCCGGCATTTGGAGCAACTATGGAAGGAGCCTAGTGTGTGGTCACATATGTTAATTTTGACTAGTCTGTGCTAAACTGTAAGACTTTTCTCAATATTTCAAATCAAGTCATTTCTCAGATATCCAGGCTTTCTTGCACAAGAGGTCCGAAAGTTCTGTACTCACAAAGATCCTCCCTAACACCTGGAATCCATGCGGCTTACTGGGGAGCAATATTTATATCTGGACTCTCATCAGTTACAAGAAAATAAGGCTACAAAATAAGGCTGGGATTCCCTGGTGGCGCAGTGGTTGAGAGTCCGCCTGTCGATGCAGGGGACATGGGTTCGTGCCCCGGTCCGGGAAGATCCCACATGCCACGGAGGAGCTGGGCCCGTGAGCCAGGCCGCTGAGCCTGCGCGTCCGGAGCTTGTGCTCCACAACGGGAGAGGCCACAACAGTGAGACGCCCGCGTACCGCAAAAAAAAAAAAAAAAAAAAAAAAAAATTTACAAATCATTAAGAAAGCGATAAATATATACAAATTGAAAAAGAGACAAATTGAGGAATTACAAAGAAATAACACAAGGAACCAAAAAATACATTTAAAAGGTTTGAATTTAGTTTATCAAAGATTGATTTTAAAATAATTAAGATTAACACTTTTAAAATTCTAAGTGAAAAAAGAAACGAAGATTAACAAAACTCCTTTCTTGGCAAAAATGTAGAGAAGTAGGCTTATGGCTCTGCTCCTGGGGGAAGACAACTTGGTTTAAGGTTTTTAGAGAACAATCTGGTCACAGACCCTCTGGCCACTTGAAGGGCTTTAGGAAATCCTACTAAGGGGCAGTTAGTCATGCAGATAAAGTTGTTAATCACCTCACTGTTGTAATAATGAAATATTGGGAGAAATCTACATGTCCCAAAATAAACAATTGGAAAGCCAAGTAATGAGATTCCATATAACCATTACATGAATCATGTTGCAGGACAGTGTCTGATGGCACAAGGAAATACTTCCCCATTAATTTTAAGTTAAAAATTGGTCCATTCACATAAACATCCATATATGGACAAACATTTGAAGATTTTATACCGAATATTAATGATGGCTATGGTTAGGCGATAGGCTGTAGCAAATTTAATGACATGGGAAAATATGCATATATTAATGTTACAGGAAGAAAAATACAAATTTATGAATGATTGTAATTTAGTAATATTTTAACTTTGTTTAGAATTATATACTTATTTTAATTTTGTTCAAAAACAGAAATAAAGAGTAGGCATAATATTAATATCCAGAGTACAACTGTAAGAGAAGAAAAGCAAAAATATTATATAAATTATTACACATTTCTTTAAAAATGAGGAATAAAAGGAGTGAATAAAAGAATGGCACCTAGAGTCAAGGATAGATGTGGAAATTAGGCTTTATTTTCTCTTTTATGTTCTTCCTTCTTCCAGTGTTCTTCAAGGGATATTTATTACTTTTATAATAAAAATATTGTTAGGGCTTCCCTGGTGGCGCAGTGGTTGAGAGTCCGCCTGCCGATGCAGGGGACGCGGGTTCGTGCCCCGGTCCGGGAAGATCCCACGTGCCGCGGAGCGGCTAGGCCCGTGAGCCATGGCCGCTGAGCCTGCGCGTCCGGAGCCTGTGCTCCGCAACGGGAGAGCCCACAAAAGTGAGAGGTCCGCGTACCGCAAAAAAAAAAAAAAAAAAAAAAAAAAAAAAAATTGTTAAAAGTAGTTTTTGCCTTCACTTCTTTATAAAAGAAATGAAATACCCTTTGAAAGGACCCAGACAACATTTGAGTTTCATGGGAAACAAATTCTACTGTTCGTATGTTTACAGATTTCCTTTTCATCAAACAAATGTTATATTGCAACCTATAAATCATGGATATTCGATCATTATATTTCATCGGCAGTAAAATGATTAACGACTTTCTTTGGGAAGATCATTCAGATACGTAAGTGTAATAAGAATTTTATATACATAAAGGCAGAGAATCTTTAATTCTCCTGTTGACTGAGAGGAACACCTAAAAGTCACTTTATTCTGGAACGAACAAGATGGTTCTATTTCTGTCCCAAGTGACCTCATGCCGTTTCTCTGGTAAAGAGTCTGTATCAATGGAAATAGCTCTTTCATAGAACACTCAGGCTGCCCAGGTTCGATGTCACATCTATACTTGGTGTCCTTTTTGGAACTGTCACCAATGGGTGATGGTGAGTTTGGACCATCTACCAAGTACCGTCTGTCAAGGAAAATAACTCAGAAGCTGCCACATTGGACCAGGCGTTTGCCTCATCTGGAAGTTTCCAGACCTTATCTCTTGTATATCAAAGACAGCTTTTGGAATGGCTTCAGTTCTGACACTGGTGAAACTTTAGTCTCAGGGTCCTTTGTGTGCACAGGCCTCCTCCGGGCACGGTCCATCTGGTCCACCCTCCCTCATCCCAAGCCCCATCTCCTCTTCCCCCCAGAACAGCTCTACCCCCAGTGCCCAGAGGCACAGCTCTGCCTTCTCTTTTGGCAGGTCTTCACTCTGCCCTCTCTTTTGTCACACGTGTCCTTCTTCCTGTCCTTTCAGCAGATGCAGGGGAGGATCTCACAGCTCACTAGGACACCTTGCTTGCACGAGCTCCCAAAGAAGCAAAGAGCTTGGACTCTGGATCCACACAGACTGGGTTCGAATCCCTGCTCGGCCCTCACTGGCTGTGGGGTCCTGGGGAAGCCCCTCACCTGCCCTGGAAAGCGGAACAGTGAAGGCACCAGGCTCCACAGAATTTGGGGCGGGGGGAAGAGAAGAGCTAATGCTTTTTGTCAACTGAAAAAGAAAAAGCACGATGTGAGAGCTGTGAGTTAAGGTTTATTTGGGGCAAAATGAGGACTACAGCCCAGGAGACAGCGTCTCAGAGAGCTCTGGGGAGCTGCTCCAAAGGGGTCGGGGGGCAGTATTACCTGTGATTTTAGTGGACGGGGACGTGCAGTCAAGCACACATGTTGGCAGAGGCTGGCTGCCCGTCACGAGGAGCGGACGTCACTGTTAATAATTTCAGTGCTTTTCCAGATACGAGGAGATGCAAGGAATTGAGCTCAAAAAATCTTCTCCTCAAAGTACCTATCTGAAGGCCTGTTCTGCCAGTTTTTCCCAGAGCACAGAGGGTCTCATTCCTGATCTCCACCCTGCACTCCTTTCAGGGTGTGTTGAATGACTGCGGTGGCTAATGACTCAATCCCTGCAGATCCAGGTGGCAAGTGCCCATTTTGAGTTGGCATCTCCAAGTGCTGAGCGTGGGGTCGGCAGATCCCTCACGTGGTGAAAAGAAGTAGGTAGCATCATTTCCCGAGCACCTGCTTACAGGCGTTGTATGTACGTCTCAGTTCATTCTTAGAACAATCTTCTGAAATGTACATTATCGACATAGGACTGAGGCTCAGAGAGGTTCTGCGGCACGCCGGCACTCCCGGGCACCAGGACTAATGGAGTCCCAAGCAGTCCTCACTCCTCTCTGCTTTCCCAGGCCTTTCAACTCAAACGGTAAAGGAGACTCCCTCAACAGAGCATCTGCCTGAGCACTTCACTCTGTTATTTACTTATATAAATAAATAAATGAACCATCAATTCATTGGGTGCAATTACTGTATGATTAGGTACTTTGATCTGTAGTGTTTATTCACATGGCTAAAAAACAATCACAACTAAATAAAAAAAAAAAAAAAAAAAAACCCAGGGCTTCCCTGGTGGCGCAGTGGTTGAGAGTCCGCCTGCCGATGCAGGGGATGCGGGTTCATGCCCCGGTCCGGGAGGATCCCACATGCTGCGGAGCAGCTGGGCCCGTGAGCCATGGCCGCTGAGCCTGCGCGTCCGGAGCCTGTGCTCTGCAACGGGAGAGGCCACAGCAGTGAGAGGCCCGCATACCACAAAAAAAAAAAAAAAAGCTGGATCTTTGAAAAAATTAATAAACAACAAATCCTTAAAATGCTCATCAAGAAAAATGAAAAAGGCATAGATTATCAATATCAACAAAAGGCATCATTTCATGAATCATAAGATTGATATTATGAAAAAATTATATACAAATTTTAGAAAAATCACAATTTATCAAAACTGAGAGAAAGAAATAGATATGAATAGTTCTATATGTATTAAAGAAATTGACTCTCTAAGTCAAACATTTAAAGGAAAACTCCAGGCCCAAATTCATTCAAATATTTTAACATTTATCTTAAACATTGTCTTCCCACAGAATATAAACATCTTCTCAGTTCATTTGATGAGACAAAATAACTTTGATATGGAAATCTGACAGGGACATTATGAGAAAGAAAAACTACCAGGCAACTTCCCACACGAATATAGATGAAAAATCCTAAACAAAATATTAGCAAGTTGAATTCCACCATACATAAAAAGGATAACACACCATGACAAACTCGAGTTTGTCTTAGCAGTGCGAGAATGGTTGACCATTCAAAAATCAATGAAATGGGCTTCCCTGGTGGCGCAGTGGTTGAGAGTCCGCCTGCCGATGCAGGGGATACGGGTTCGCGCCCCGGTCCAGGAGGATCCCACGTGCCGCGGAGCAGCTGGGCCCGTGAGCCATGGCCGCTGAGCCTGCGCGTCCAGAGCCTGTGCTCTGCAACGGGAGAGGCCACAGCAGTGAGAGGCCCGTGTACCGCAAAAAACAAAACAAAACAATTAATGAATATGTAAATGCAGCCACCTAGGAAACACAACGTGGGCTTATGTTTGAATGGCTTGAATAAATATCAGTATTTCTGCCTATGAACATAGACAAAGAGGGCTACCGAGTTCCCTGTGGCTTTTCCCTTGCCCTTTCATTTGGCAAAGCTTGGTTGCAGAACTTGAAATTGGAGTTTGAATTTTTTTTCCATACTGGGCTGGTCACTGCCAACTGGGGAAAGGAGTTGGCCTCCCGATACTGCCCGCCGGCAGAGGCCCTGGAGGCCAGGGTCCAGGCCAGGAGACGAGGGAGCACGCTCCGCCCTCCCCCGCTCCAGCAAGCTGGCAAGCGGGGCTCACGACCCGCTCTGTGTGTGTCGAGTCCAGGCAGCAGGCTCAGCCCCACACGTGGGAGAGTGTGTGACGACTCCATGCAAGAGACAGGGCAGTCCTCGTCTTCCTTTCGAGTTTTCTGGAGCCAGGCAGGGAAGCAGCTGTGAGACTGCCCTGCGGATGAAGCCACAGACATCCACCCTGTGCCAGGCCTGACTCCCAGACTTTCGCCCAGTCCTCTGACTCTCCTGCAACGGGGCTGCTGTTATATCTCCATATACCTTGATATGATTATTCTCAAGTGGGATTAAGAGTTTTCCAGGGACGTGGCTTTGCAGAGTTCCAAACCAAGGACCGCTCCCCACACATCTTGTTTTCCTCCAGTATTGAGATGGCAGTTCGGCTGCCACGTCCAGCCTCGTGGGTGTCAGGGTCCCGCATGTGCCCCACATTTGCTTCCTCTGCTCTCTAGCAAGTGTCACACGAGTTTCCTGTCTAGGAGAGCCGGGGAGACTCCCTTTATCCCTCAGGGACGTGTTGGGGGACCCCTGAGCTGATCTGGTTAGAAAGGAAAGGCGGCAGTAGGCAGGGAATCTTCCTTCCGTTCAAGCCTGTGATGACAGTTACCTTAATTTGGTGAACTACCCCGGTAGAGACTGCATGGATTTAGGGGAGATAGGACTTTTATTGCCGTTACCAACTTTGTTCATCAGCTAGGGCCCAAGCACAGCAGCAGGTGATGGTACAAGAACCAGCCTATTTGCAGCCATTCCAGGCCTGGGTGACCCCGCTGCCCAGCATCCCACCACCTTGTAGCAAACTCCACTGAGATTCAATCCAAGTCCCCTGGGCCCTTGTGTCCTCGCAAACATGAACTCCTAAGACCACCGGGCTGATGACGATGGAGGGTCTTCTGACATCCAAAGGCAGTTTCTCAGGCTCCCCGGGGACCCCGATCCCCTCACGGTGTGTCCCCCCCAGGGCGAGCACATCACTTGCAGAGCAACCGAGACCTTTATATTGACTTGAGCCGAGCCCAGGAGAGGCCGCTCTGGCATCCGGCTACGCAGATCCCCGGGTTTCAAACTTCCATCCCCCACCCACTCACTCAGGGAAGGCAGGAGCTCCCTCCACAACCCCGGGGGCCAGGGAAGTTTCTCAGAGAAGGCCGTGCTTAAGCTGAGGCTCGAAGCAGGGTAAACCCTGTGGGGGAAGAGCGTTCGCAGAGGGAAGGAGGGTGAGCGGAGGTGAGGCAGTAGGCAGGGCCTGGCAGGACCAGGGGTGGCCAGCGGGCGTGATGGAGACAAGATACAAAGCAGGGGTGGGAGGGGACACTGAGGACGGAGAGACTGTCAGAGCAGCAGTCCTGAGATGACCCCAGCGTCTAGGGTGGGAGGAGAGCATGGCAACCGTGACCATGACCTCTCCTGTCAGCCAGCCAGAGGTCGGACTCAGCCACTTTCTAGACTGTGTGACCACGGGTGGCTCACCGTCCTCTGTGAACCTCTGCTTCCTGTTGCAATAGAGGCCCCGGAGAAAAAGCAAAGGCATCTCAGCAAAGGATGGGGCCTGGGAGAAGACAGAAGGGATCTTGGAAAAGGACAGGGACCCAGGAGAAGCCCTGCCTGTAGCAGTTTCTGATCTTTCTCTCTACCCATCTCTCCCTCCCTCCCTGGGCCATCTCCCTTCCTTCCACATTCCAGCACTCCTGGCCTCTCCTCCCAACTCCTTTCCCTTAAAAAAAAAAAAAAATCAGTTTGCAAAGATAAACACCAGAATAGATTAAAACAAAAACTGAGTATGAGAGGGAAAAGAAAAATAATAATGATCCAGGAATAATAATAATAATGATAGAGAAAGAAAAATGATCAGGAGTGAAGTCAGCACCCAAGATGAAGCCTGTGAGGATCTCACACTCGATACAGTTGCGGTTAAACGTGGTTCTGCTCTTTCCAGCAGCAAGAGAGGAAAACTCGGTTGAGTGCATGAATCAGAGTGTCCCTAAGGAGAAGATAAATGAAAAAGTTACTTTGACAGACAGGCAATGATAGCTGGTTTTCCTCCTACAGTTCATCCTAGGTTTCATATCTATCTATCTATCCTTCTATCTACCATCTGTCCATTCAACCATTCATTCATTCATCTATCTACCTGTCATCTATCATCCATCTATCCATCCCTCCCTCCCTCCATCCATCCATCCAACATCCATCATCCCTCCCTTCCTCCCTCCCTCCATCCATCCATCCATCTATCATCTATCTGGATCTCTTGATTATCTATCCATCACACTTTCTATTTTCACAGAGAATGCAGGATCAGATTCAGTATACAGAAACTCCTACCCTTCCATACGTTCACCTTGGAAACTTTAATATCATGAAAAGACCTGTGACCTGAGCAGAAACTCCAGCTAGACCCTCCACTCACATGGGTAATGACAGTAATCTGTTTTGTGAGGCTCTGGACCCAAACACAACAGAACTTAAGGAAAGGAACCTGGATGTGTTTAGAAGACAGGACTGAATGCAAGCCTGCATTTCTAAGTCACAGTGCAGAACAGCCTGGTTTTAAAATTGTTCAGGACTTACACGGCTCAGCTTCTGGGAGCTGGAATGTTGACCTCTGTAGGGTGATCAGTTTACAGTCATAGATCCTTAGACTTAAATGAAGCTGAACACATGGAATAATTGCCTATTTTTTCCAGAAACTTACATTAGAGCATGAAAATGTTCGCAATCATTCCATAGGTTAGACAGATATTTGAAAACATACACTTTGACTCAACTCTTATTTCGTCCAACTACTATAAACACAGTAAGCAACAGGGAAGCTGCCACATGTTTGCTCTGTGTTCGGGGTAACAGTAGTTTGCTACTCCTTCGTGTTAATCATTTTAATAACTGATTAGTGGTGTACATCTCTCCTCCATCAGTCCTAATGCGGGATGAAACCTAGAATATCCTCTGTCTATATTTTTAGTAGGAAGAATCTAGCCAACAGAGAGAAAGGATGTTCTATCTTCCATCCGTTGTTAGGACTGGTGGAGTCCGAGAGAAAGGATGTTCTATCTTCCATCCATTGTGAGGCCTGGTGGAGTCCCACTTGCTCATTTTTGCTCTTGCTGCTTCTACTCTTGGTATCATATTCAAGAAATCATCTCCAATCAAGAAGTAGCAGAGTTTTGTTTTTAGAGGTGACCATGTGAAATATCACACAAATTTGACAAATTGATCTTATCTGTTGAAATGAGTCACTTTTTTTTTTTTTTGCAACTTGTTCAGTGGCCCAAATTACAAAGCCTTGCCCTAGACTTCTGATCTTTTTATTTTGTTTTGACAGCTCTCACTTGACTACCAGGCTTTCTGAGCCATGATGTGATCTGTAAAATCCCCTCACGGGACATGAGTCTCATAGAAATTCATCACAATTGCTCACAGTCGGCCTGGCCTGGTTTTAGTTAAATTAGTCCTGGTTACCAAATGAGGCCACTGTTTCCCGTTGCTCAGAAGCGTTACACCCAGCAATCACCAGAATGCCGACCAGTGATCCATTTTATGACCCACCTTGGAGAGAATGATTTTAAAGAAAAGAGATTGCCTACCCTGCTATCACTGTCAACATAACCTCATGACGTTGTTTTAGAATTGTTTAGCAGTGTATTTAAATATTGAATGAGCCTTTAATTCATAGCCTAAACTACATTTGTAATCTGTATTTCCACACACGGAAGTCCTACTGCCTCTGCTAGGACCTTGTTTACTTTAAATTGGAAGCAGTGACCCCTCTAATCTAACCTCTTACTGACTCTCAGATCTGAAGGCTGATTCCAGCTTGACCATCACCCTGCCCAAGGCCCCCGAATCACAACTATAGTGTGCACGCTCCTCTGTGTGTGTGATGCGGGGGAGGGGGGGTGGTGGCAGGAAGCATTAGGGGGAGAACGAGAGGACACCAGAGACACAGACTCAGACCAGATCAGGCAGGACACTGCAGCGAATGGAAGGAAAACCAGGAGACAGTAGAGCCATGGCAGCTGAGGGAAGAAAGGTTTTCAAGGAGGTCAAGGTACTAAAAGCCCCAGCAGTTTAGGTAAGATGACAACAGAGTCATAGCCATGGAATTGGTAACATGGAGGGCATTGATGATCTGGGGAAAAGCCACTGCGGTGGATACAGAAGCCTGGTTATAGTAGTTACATTATAGCCGATAGAAGGGGAGGCTTCACCAGGACATAGAGCTGAGAAGTGAGGTGGCTGGACAAGTTCGTGGAATGAAAAACAATTGATGATGTTGCTTGTTTTAGGCTCTACACACAGTAGACACTCAGAGCTATGCTTCTACTCAACTGTCAAATGAGACTGATAACATCTGTATCTGTATCATCAACCTCACCAGGTTATCAGGGGGCACAAAGGAGAGACACTGCTGGGAGTCTTCGCAAACATGGACGTTCTCCAGAAGGTATATGTAGCCCTTTCTGAAATGTATAACACCTCAAATAGGTTGGAAATAAGTTTCTAGTTGACTGAATTTGGGGGTTAATCAAATATTCTTTTTGTTTCAACCTATTTGGATGGACCTAGAGTCTGTCATACAGAGTGAAGTAAGTCAGAAAGAGAAAAGCAAATATCGTCTATTAACGCAAATATGTGGAATCCAGAAAAATGGTACAGATGAACCTATTTCCAGGGCAGTAAGAGAGACGCAGACATGGAGAACGGACATGTGGACACAGTGGGCGAAGGGGAGGAGGGGATGAATTGGGAGATTGGGATTGACATAAATACACTCTCATGTGTAAAATAGATAGCTAGTGGGAACCTGTTGTATAGCACAGGGAGCTCAGCTCAGTGCTCTGTGATGACCTAGATGGGGGGGGTGGAGGGTTGGGAAGGAGGTACAAGAGGCAGGGGATATATGTATACATATACCTGATTCACTTTGTTGTAGAGCAGAAACTGACACAGCACTGTAAAGCAATTATACTCCAATAAAAAAAGTTTCTAAAATGTTTGTCCATGTTCATTCTTTAGTAACACCATCTGGGAGGCAAATTTTAGCCCCCTTGGCTGAGGGGTACAGAGTCAGGGGGGAAAGGTTGGAGCTGAACAGAAAGGATATTGGCCCCATTAGTATGTATGTTTCATTTCTAATCAATTTCCTGGCTGAGACAAGCTCCAGGAAGACAGCAGTCATGTCTGCCTTGTTCACAACAGGATCCTTAGTAACCAGCAAAGCCTCTTACCTTCAGGAAGTGCACAATAGATATTTGTTACATGAAGAAGTTCCTGATATTAATCTTGTTTTTATTTCTTTTTCTTCCAAAGAGATAATAATTAATAAGATTGATGTTCTAATTGGTTGAAATAATTTAGGGTGTTACCATCTTCACAGAATAATAATTATCTTCAAATGGAAAATCAGAATGTTTAGAGAATGACCACTGATTTTTCTGTCTACATGTAATCAAAGTGTAAAGTGAATTAAGAACTTTGTAAAGCAACAATTCTAATGTCTATCATCCTGGTGGCAAAGCCCAGAGGCTCTCATTGGCTTGGGGCAGGACATAGGGTCCTGCAGGAGAGAGTAGGCAGAAGGATGAACATCAAGGAGATGGGTCAGGTTAATTATGAAGACTAGAAAAGTCCAGGACAAAAGAGGTTCCTCGGCAAGAAAAATTCTAGAGACCTAGACAAACGTGTCTACATCTTCTAATATCGTACAGACAAAATCACAATGAAATTACTGTAACTTTGAAACAACTTGAACCAAACAACAAAAATCTTGCCCTAAGTGTGCATGCGAAAAGGGTCCTGTCTTAGCTTCAGAGTTACTTCAATTTCCTTTTATTAACAAAGGTTCGGTGTAAAATATAATGTCATTTTTCTCCCAAAAGGACCTGACTCGATGGTAAGCGGTGATGGAGGTGGTAAGGCAGTGGATGAGTCTCTGACACTTGCCCTGGGGAGTAAATTGAATAGAGCTGGAGGCCTCTGTGACCACAGTCCAGGCAGAAACCCAGCCACTTCTCGATGGTAGGACTTCTCAGAAACAGGCTGGTTTGTGGGAGATCCCAGGAAAAGTGTTCCAAGTTCATTGACCTCAGTTTGGAAATCACTCATGTCTCGTCTCAAAGACAAAGGAGCCCACACACAGGGATATGGATGATAGGATTTACAAATCCAACCACAATTTAAACGCCAGAAGCTTTCTAGATCTGCAGTTTCAGTTATGTCTACTGGGATAATCATATATTAATGTGTGGAGCAGTGCATACCTTTGTGAAAAACACTTACTAGAGAAATGTTTGCAAGGGGAAATGGGGAGGGGACAAGAGGAGGCTGGGGAGCCGTCAGACCACGAGGAATGTTTGATGTTTTGTCAAGGAAAGAGGGCAGGAATGGAGGCCAGTGGAATAGTCAGAGACTGCAGTGCAGCTCAAGAAAGTTTGGTAAGGCCAATGGGGAGTTCCTGGGCCAAAATCAGCCTTCAGAAGAGTCAATCTCTCCTGGAACAGCATGCCTTAGAGTTCCTGCTCTGCCCACTTATGGAGAAGCATGGTTTCAGTAGGAACATGGTGTAGATTTCAGAGTGCAACAGCTAGGGCATCAGTTCACTAAGGTCCCCATCTTTGGAGATCTAAGAGGTACATTTTCAGTCTCCACAGCCTGCAGATCCTAAGGGAGACGTCCATACTAGCTCAAGACCCTACCTTAGAACTCCCATACCACCCAACACTCTTTCTTTATACAGCTCATTAGATATTTAATTGTTTACTTGTTTTAATATCTGTCTGTCCAGTCAGACTATAAGTTCCATGAGGGCAAGAATTACATCTGTTTGTTCTCTGGTAAATTCTCAGCACCCAGTAGAGAATCTGGACTAAGACGTCCTCAAAAAAGATCTACCTTTTAATGAGTGAATAAATGGACAACAATACAAACACAGCCATAAAGAAAACAAATATCTGGGCTTGCCTGGTGGCACAGTGGTTGAGACTCTGCCTCCCGATGCAGGGGATGCGGGTTCGTGCCTCAGTCCGGGAAGATTCCACATGCTGTGGAGCGGCTGGGCCTGTGGGCCATGGCCGCTGAGCCTGCACGTCCGGAGCCTGTGCTCTGCAGTGGGAGAGGCCACAACAGTGAGAGGCCCACATACCGCAAAAAATAAAAAAGAATACAAACATCTCATAGGAATCCAGATCCCTGAAGTGCAGGCAGGACTCATAGATTTGACCAAGACAAGATTCAGGACTTTGTTGGATTTGGGGCAACTCCAGGGACTTGATCAAGCTGCTTCTTTGGCCTCTCAGTAGCAGAAGTCTACTCCACTCCTCCGTTTCCGCTTCTCTTTTGGGTGTGTTCCCTTCTCAAGGTTAACTTGTGAATTACCAAAATTTCTCAATTTAAATTCTGAGAGAAATGAGATGCTGCTTCAGCTTAGGATGGAGAAAGTAGGAAAGAGCACCAATCCCACCCTAACAACAAGAAAAGCCAGATAAATTACAAAGTCATAAACATCCTTCAACCAATCAGAGGGCTGAGGTTACAGGGAAATCAAGTGGCCTAAAATCCAAGGACAAATTGGTCCCCCTCATAAAAGAAGCAGAATGCAAACACAGGAGGAAGACATTCCAGGTACAATGCAAGCAGATAAGAGGTATTCAGATAAATTTTGTAACACTTTTCTAAAGCAAAGTGTGGGGTGTGACAGTTAGGAGCTCCTGAGATTTCCAGATAAAAAGGGAGGTTGCCACCATCAGTGCTCTTATCCATGGACCTCCACCTGGTGTTCATTACTGAAACTGGGGGTGGGGGTGCATTACATCAACCACCCTGGGCTGATTCAGAACTGAAGGAAGGACTAGAACATGGTGCAAAAATTTTAAACCACTGTGGAAAGGGCAGAAACCACTGTCACCCTCAGGGTAAAGACCCATTGTACCTCTTGGAAGAGTAAGAAGAAATCCCTCTGTCCATGGGGAAGGTACAGAAAGAGTCCTGGCCCAGAATTCTATACCAATGTCATTAGATGTCTCCTGCTATTGGAGAAAGGGACAGGATACTAAAAAATTTGGCTGCCATGAGGAGGAGAAGAAGGACCATTGAGAAATACCCACCCCCGGTCTGCTTAAGACTAAGCCTGGACCAGGACAACAAAGAACTCCCATCATCTCTCCCACCAAGCTAGAAACCACCAAGAAATGAGAAATCGCAGTCTACAGCTTAGAGAAGGGCAAGGCCATGGACAGAGAGCCTGTCCAAGGATCAGTCTCACAGAGAAGGCTGAAAGCAGAGCAGGGATGTTGAGAAACACCCTTGAGCCCCACCTCTAAGCACAAAGGAATATTAGAGGAATTTGAAGCAGGAGGCTCACTGAAGGTAACCCTAGCAACAGCAAAGTCAAACTGTAGTTCAACTCCTGGCTAGACAGATTCAACTCCCAAACTAGTAGCCTATCTAAAGAAAAGGTATGCCCATTTCCAGGAATAAATAGTATTGACTCCACACTTTTCTGTTTTATACATGATATCTGGCATTTGATAAAAAATTACGAGATATAGATAAAAAAGCAAGACATAAACAACCCACCACCAAGAGACAAAATAATAAATAGAACCAGATTCAGAGATAACCCAGATGTTAAAACTATCAGAGAATTTAAAATAACTATAATTAACATATGAAAGGCTCTAGTGGAAAAAGTAGGCAGTATGCATGAGCAGATGAGCAATTTCAACAGAGAGATAGAAACTATAAAGAGTCAAGTGAAAATGTTGGAGAGGGAGGAAGGGACAGATTAGGAGTACGGGATTAACAGATACAAACTAGTATACATCAAATAGATAAGCAACAAGGATTTACTGTATAGCACAGGGAATATTCAAAAGCTTGTAATAACCTATAATGGAATATAATCTGAAAAAAAACTGAATCACTATGCTGTATACCTGAAACTAACAAAATATTGTAAACCAACTCATCTTCCATTTTTTTTAAAAAAGAAAATGCTGGAAACAAAAATATAATTGAAGAAAGTTTCCACAGGCTCTTCACTAGACTCAACACAACCAATGGAGGAAGAACTTCAAGATGGTGGAGGAGTAAGACATGGAGATCAGCTTCCTCCCCACAAATACATCAAAAAAACACCTACATGTGGAACAACGCTTACAGAACACCTACTGAATGCTGGCAGAAGAACTCAGACTTCCCAAAAGGCAAGAAGCTCCCTGGCTGACAGGGTCTTGGTGCTCTGACCAGGTGTCAGATCTGAGCCTCTGAGGTGGGAGAGTCGAATTCAGGACATTGGACCACCAGAGACCTCCTAACCCCACATAATATCAATTGACGAGAGCTCTCCCAGAGAACTCTGTCTCAACGCTAAGGTCCAGCTCCACACAATGACCAGCAAGCTCCAGTGCTGGACACCCCATGCTAAACAACTAGCAAGACAGGAACACAACCCCACCCATTAGCAGAGAGGCTGCCTAAAATCATACTAAGTTCAAAGATACCCCAAAACACACCACCGGATGCAATCCTGCCCACCAGAAAGACAAGATTGAGCCTCATCCACCAGAGCACAGGCACCAGTCTCATCCACCAGGAAGCCTACACAACCCACTGAACCAAACTTAGCCATTGGGGGCAGACACCAAAAACAATGGGAAGTATGAACCTGCAGGCTGTGAAAAGGACACCCCAAACACAGTAAGTTAAGCAAAATGAGAAGACAGAGAAATACGTAGCAGATGAAGGAGCAAAGTAAAAACCCACCAGACCAAACAAATGAAGAGGAAATAGGCAGTCTACCTGAAAAAGAATTCAGAGCAATGAGAGTAAAGATGATCCAAAATCTTGGAAATAGAATGGAGAAAATGCAAGAAACGTTTAACAAGGACCTAGAAGAACTAAAGAGCAAACAAACAATGACGAGCAACACAAGAAATGAAATTAAAATTTCTCTAGAAGGAATCAATAGCATAATAACTGAGGCAGAAGAACGGATAAGTGAGCTGGAAGATAAAATAGTGGAAATAAGTACCACAGAGCAAAAAAAGAAAAAAGAATGAAAAGAATTGAGGACAGTCTCAGAGACCTCTGGGACAACATTAAACCCACTAACATTCGAATTATAGGGGTCCCAGAAGAAGAAGACAAAAAAAAAAAAAAGGGACTGAGAAAATGTTTGAAGAGATTATAGTTGAAAACTTCCCTAATATGGGAAAGGAAATAGTCAATCAAGTCCAGGAAGCGCAGAGAATCCCAATCAGGATAAATCCAAGGAGAAACAGGCCAAGACACATATTAATCAAATATCAAAAATTAAATACAAAGAAAAAATATTAAAAGCCACAAGGGAAAAGCAACAAATAATATACAAGGGAATCCCCATAAGGTTAACAGCTGATTTTTCAGTAGAAACTCTGCAAGCCAGAAGGGAGTGGCAGGACATATTTAAAGTGATGGAAGGGAAAAATCTACAACCAAGATTACTCAACCCAGCAGGATCACATTCAGATTCAGAGGAGGAATTAAAACCTTTACAGACAAGCAAAAGATAAGAGAATTCAACACCACCAAACCAGCTTTACAACACATGCTAAAGGAACTTCTCTAGGCAGGAAACACAAGAGAAAGAAAAGACCTACAATAACAAACACAAAACAATTAAGAAAAGGTAATAGTAACATACATATCATAATTACCTTAAATGTGAATAGATTAAATGCTCCAACCAAAAGACATAGACTGGCTGAATGGATACAAAAACAAGACCCATATATAAGCCGTCTACAAGAGACCCACTTCAGACCTAGGGGCACATACAGACTGAAAGTGAGGGGATGGAAAAAGATATGCCATGCAAATGGAAATCAAAAGAAAGCTGGAATAGCAATTCTCATATCAGACAAAATAGACTTTAAAATAAAGACTATTACAAGAGACAAAGAAGTACACTACATAGTGATCAAGGGATCAATCTAAGAAGATATAACAATTGTAAATATTTATGCATCCAATATAGGAGCACCTCCATATATAAGGCAAATGCTAACAGCCATAAAAGGGGAAATCGACAGTAACACAATCATAGTAGGGGACTTTAACACCAGACTTTCACCAATGGACAGATCAACCAAAATGAAAATAGATAAGGAAACACAAGCTTTAAATGATACATTAAACAAGATGGACTTATGATATTTATAGGACATTTCATCCAAAAACAACGGAATACACTTGCTTCTCAAGTGCTCATGGAACCTTCTCCAGGATAGATCATATCTTGGATCACAAATCAAGCATTGGTAAATTTAAGAAAATTGAAATCATATCAAGTATCTTTTCTGACTACAACACTATGAGACTAGATATCAATTACAGGAAAAAACTGTAGAAAATACAAAAACATGGAATCTAAACAATACACTACTAAATAACCAAGAGATCACTAAAGAAATCAAGGAGGAAATAAAAAAATACCTAGGAACAAATGACAATGAAAACAGGACAGCCCAAAACCTATGGGATGCAGCAAAAGCAGTTCTAAGAGGGAAATTTATAGCAATACAATCCTACCTCAAGAAACAAGAAAAATCCCAAGTAAACAACCTAACCTTACACCTAAAGCAATTAGAGAAAGAAGAACAAAAATCTCCAAAGTTAGCGGAAGGAAAGAAATCATAAACATCAGAGCAGAACTAAATGAAAAAGAAATGAAGGGAGCAATAACAAACATCAATAAAACTAAAAGCTGGTTCTTTGAGAAGATAAACAAAATTGATAAACCATTAGCCAGACTCATCACGAAAAAAAGGGAGAAGACTGAAATCAACAGAATTAGAGTTGAAAAAGGAGAAGTAACAACTGACACTGCAGAAATACAAAGGATAATGAGAGATTACTACAAGCAACTATATGCCAATAAAATGGACAACCTGGAAGAAATGGACAAATTCTTAGAAAAGCAAGACCTTCTGAGACTGAACCAGGAAGAAATAGAAAATATAAACAGACCAATCACAAGCACTGAAATTGAAATTGTGATTAAAACTCTTCTAACATACAAAAGCCCAGGACCAGATGGCTTCACAGGCGAATTCTCTCAAACATTTAAGGAAGAGCTAATATCTATCCTTCTCAAACTCTTCCAAAATATAGCAGAGGGAGGAACACTCCCAAACTCATTCTACGAGGCCACCATCACCCTGATACCAGACAAAGATGTCTCAAAAAAAGTAAACTACATAGATGAGCATAGATGCAAAAATCCTCAATCAGATACTAGCAAACAGAATCCAACAGCACATTAAAATGATCATACACCATGATCAAGTGGGGTTTAACCCAGGAATACAAGAATTATTCAATATATGCAAATCAATCAATGTGATACACCATGTTAACAAATTGAAGGAGAAAAACCATACGATCATCTCAATAGATGCAGAAAAAGCTTTCAACAAAATTCAACACCCATTTATGATAAAAAAAAAAAACTCTTCAGAAAGTAGGCATAGAGGGAAATACCTCAACATAATAAAGGCCATATATGACAAACCCACAGCCAGCATTGTTCTCAGTGGTGAAAAACTGAAACCATTTCCTCTATGATCAGGAACAACACAAGGTTGTCCACTCTCACCACTATTATTCAACATAGTTTTGGAAGTTTTAGCCACAGCAATCAGAGAAGAAAAATAAATAAAAGGAATCCAAATCAGAAACGAAGAAGTAAAGCTGTCACTGTTTGGAGGTGACATACTATACAGAGACTCCTAAAGATGCTACCAAAAAACTACTAGAGCTAATCAAAGAATTTGGTAAAGTAGCAGGATACAAACTTAATGCACAGAAATCTCTTGCATTCCTATACACAATGATGAGAAATCTGAAAGAAAAATTAAGGAAACATCCCATTTTCCATTGCAACAAAAAGAATAAAATAACTAGGAATACATCTACCTAAAGAGACAAAAGATGTGAATGCAGAAAATTATAAGACACTGATGAAAGAAATTAAAGATGATACAAACAGATGGAGAGATATACCATGTTTTTAGATTGGAAGAATCAGCATTGTGAAAATGACTATACTCCCCAAAGCAATCTACAGATTAAATGCAATCCCTTTCAAACTACTAATGGCATTTTTCACAGAACTAGAACAAAAAATTTCACAGTTTGTATGGAAACAGAAAAGGTCCTGAATAGCCAAAACAATCTTGAGGAAGAAAAACAGAGCTGGAGGAATCAGGCTCTCTGACTTCAGACTATACTACAAAGCTACAGTAATCAAGACAGTATGACATGGTACTGGCACAAAAACAGAAATATAGATCAATGGAACAAATAGAGAGTCCAGATATAAGCCCATGCACATATGGTCACCCTATCTTGATAAAGAAGGCAAGAATATACAATAGATAAAAGACAGCCTCTTCAATAGTGGTGCTGGGAAAACTGGAAAGCTACATGTAAAAGAGTGACATTAGAACACTCCCTAACACCATACACAAACATAAACTCAAAATGGATTAAAGACCTAAATGTAAGGCCAGACACTATAAAACTCTTAGAGGAAAACATAGGCAGAACACTCTATGACATAAATGACAGAAAGATCCTTTTTGACCCACTTCCTAGAGAAATGGAAATAAAAACAAAAATAAACAAATGGGGCCTAATGAAACTTAAAAGCTTTTGCACAGCAAAGGAAACCATAAACAAGATGAAAAGACAACCCTCAGAATAGGAGAAAATATTTGTCAATGAAGCAACTGACAAAGGATTTAATCTCCAAAATATACAAGCAGCTCAATATCAAAAATCAAACAATCAAAAAAAGGGAAGAGACCTAAATAGACATTTCTCCAGAGAAGATATACAGATTGCCAACAAACATATGAAAGGATGCTCAACATCACTAATCATTAGAGAAATGCAAATCAAAACTACAATGAGGTATCACCTCACACCAGTCAGAATGGCCATCACAAAATCTGTAGACAATAAATGCTGGCGAGGGTGTGGAGAAAAGGGAACCCTCTTGCACTGTTGGTGGGAATGTAAACTGATACAACCACTATGGAGAACAGTATGGAGGTTCCTTAAAAAACTAAAAATAGAACTACCATATGACCCAGCAATCCCACTACTGGGCATATACCCTGAGAAAACCATAATTCAAAAAGAGTCATATACCACAGTGTTCATTGCAGTGCCATTTACTATAGCCAGGACATGGAGGCAACCTAAGTGTCCATCAACAGATGAATGGATAAAGAAGGTGTGGCACATATATACAATGGAATACTACTCAGCCATAAAAAGGAACGAAATTGAGTTATTTGCAGTGAGGTGGATGGACCTAGAGTCTGTCATACAGAATGAAGTAAGTCAGAAAGAGAAAAACAAATACTGTATACTAACACACATATATGGAATCTAAAAAAACAACAAAAAAGGTTATGATGAACCTAGGGACAGAACAGGAATAAAGATGCAGATGTAGAGAATGGACTTGAGGACACAGGGAGGGGGAAGGGTAACCTGGGACAAAGTGACAGAGTGGCATTGACATATATACACTACCAAATGTAAAATAGATAGCTAGTGGGAACAAACCACACAGCACAGGGATATCAATTTGGGGTTTTGTGACCACCTAGAGTGGTGGGATAAGGAAGGTGGGACAGAGACTCAAGAGGGAGGGGATATGGGGATATATGTATGTATATGTATAGCTGACTCACTTTGTTGTACAGCAGCATCTAACACAACCATGTAAAGCAATTATACTCCAATAAAGATGTTAAAAATAAATAAATAAATAAATAAATAAAATACCCACAGCCAATGAATCACTGAACATAATGGAAGCTCAATAGTAAATTACCAAATTAAAACACAAATATAAAAATAATGGAAAAAATAGAGAGAACAGAGAACCCAAAAGCTTTGGGGTAATATCGAAAAGTCTAACATAAGTGTAATTGGCATCCCAGAAAGAAGAGAGTGGGAGAGAGAGAATCAGAAGAAATATTTGATGGAATAATGGATAAAGACTTATTGAAACAGTGAAAGAAAGACATTAGACCACAGATCCAAGAAACTGAAAGGATCCCACAGTGACAAAGAGAAAACACACATAGACACATCATATTCTAACCACCTAAAAATGAAAATAAAGAAAGAAACCTTGGAGGCATCAGATACAGATACATGACCAACATAAGAACAGAGATGAGAATCAGGGGACTTCTTGTTGAAAACCATGCAAAGTAACTGCCACAGAGTGAGAGAAAGACTGATCTTGACTGTCGCAGCTGACTACTATCCTCTGAGCTCTGTGTGTCAAGCTGACCCATGGCTCTCACAGAGTGACCACCTTCACCCCTCCTCAAGCACGGAGTGACTCTCCCATGCAGGGCCTCTACTGAGAGGCACATGTGGGCTTTTGCACACTTATTTGATAAGGGAACATTCTGAAACAGTTACAGAAGAAAATGCTGTTGATAATTAAATTTCATTTCCAAGTGCAGTCAAGTCAAAATACATTATATAGTCAGCTGACCTGGGCACCAAAGAATAGACTTTCCAGCAGGAAAAAAAGACAAAATCAGAGTATCCCGGAAGGAGAGGTATTCCAGTCCAGAATACTGAGGTTGGCCTAATGCAGCACATTTCAGACTCCATGGGAAATAAAATCTAGAATGAAATTTTGTGACCTCTCAATGATTAGAGTTTTATTATTGTGGTTTTTAAAAGAAAAGGGAAATAGAATATGGATAATAAAGATTTATTTTTCAGTTCCATTTGCACCCTGCATATTTGTATTCAAACACTTTACACTGAGCCTTTCTACATTTAAGAAGGAATAAGGTAGTGGTTAAGACTCTTCTCAGTCCATGGCTCTCCCTCTTAACAGCTTTGACTTTGAAAATGTTACTTTGACTCTGAGTCTGTTTCTTCATCTTCAGAAATTTATGATGAGGATTAACTATAATTCCAGGGAAGTGATTAGCAAAATGTCTGGCCCCTTATAAACACCCAATAAATTGTAGTTGCCGTTAGCTTAACTATTATTTTTTTGTTTATTACATTATTATTTTCATTATTATTTGATCAGAGCCACTTTTATCTCAGCAAAGGTATAATCTGGTAACTGCTTCTCTTTGCCTTATTCCTTGGGTCTCTCCAAAGAGCCGGGCACATTTTTCTGTGACTTTTCACACTCACTGCTCATTCTCCTTTCTGAGGTCGGAAAGGTGAGTGCCAGCTCTGACACGGGAAGCTGGATAGCTCTGTGCAGACCCAGAGCGTCATGTGCTTTCCCTGCAATGCAGCCAGAGAGCCTTTCCGTCCCTGCCTTTCCGCCCATGTGTGCTGCCTGTTAGCTTTGCCCATTTTTGAGGATGGGGTACAGTGGATTTGCATGAAGGGATCATATGAGCTTTAACCAAATCAGCACTGCGTAGGGCTATAAAAATATGTCTCAGATTGTTTTGTTTGTGGCAGTTATCATCAGGCTGACCTGTTATCTTATTTCCTGGCTTCACTTGCAATGACGTTGCGTTTTAGATCCGGGGTTAGCAAACTTTTCTGTAAAGGACTAGATGGCAAATATTGTGTGCCATGCGGGCTACACACAATCCTGTTTCATATTCTTTTTATTTTTTTTCACCACTCTTCAAAGATTTTTTTAAAAATTCTTAACCTGTGGGCTATACAGAAACAGTCTAGGGGCCCAAACTGACCCAAAGGCTATAGTTTGCTGACATTTCTTCTACTTTCTTATTTCCTTTGTATTAGACAGTTTGGCATCAAGAAGAATACACACTTAAACTTTTTTCTCTTTGCTCCCATTAAAAGTCAATCTTGTTTTTAGGTTTTCAGGAACTGGGCTCTTTCAGAGATGTAATTGAAAGAGAAGAGGTATTTCATTGAAATAACTTTTGAAATACATTGTGTATATTTACAGACACTCACACACATATGATCTCTGTACTCCAAGTTAACAAAAATGTCCAAACTTTCTCAGTTGGTTTCCAGGTTTCCATGGGAACACAGGTGAAAACAAAACGTATATCCTAAACAAGTACCAGGTTTTCTGGCTGATGAAACATTTTATGAGTTGACTTTGGGGGGGTGGGAGTTTCATTTCCATCATTGCCTGCCTGGCCACCCCTCCTCCCTCCCCTCTCCTCCTCTCTCCCACCCCCTCCTTCCTCTCCGTGTGCTCCCTTTGCCACATGTGTTCCCCATGGTCTCCCGTCTGCTGGTCTCTCCCTTTCCTCCCTCCTTCGCCCTCTTCTTTATGCTGCCCTCGCTCTGTGAGCCTCTGAGATGAAGTTTAAACATCTGGTTTCCATCTCCCTGCACTGTTTAACTGAAGCCCAGCCGACCCAGATTTCCTGTTCATAAATCATGACTCATCTGGAACACACTCAGGACCACTTTGGGGACTGTTTACTCAGCGTATCTCCTTTTTTAGAAGAACTGCTTCCCTTCCACTTTGTTTCGAGTTGGCTGCCATCTTCTACGTTGGTAAGTTTCTCAATTTTTATTTTCGAAATGTAGACAAAAGGAGAATGAATTCCTTTGATAAGGTATTGAAATAAATTGTATCAAAACTCGAGTTTGACAGAACGTGAGATTTTATGATAATAAAAGTAGTGAAAAATTGGAGGTCCACGTATATTGTGTTAATAAAATATTTGATATCTTAAACTTTTCAGAAGTAGAGGTGTTCACACATGATCATAGCTATGTGCCAGGTGGTGCTTAGAATGTTAACTCATTTAATTCTCACAACATTACCTCAGAACAGGTACTATTAACCTTGTTTTACAGATGAGGAAACAGAGGCCCAGAAAAGTTAAATACCTTGCCCATACATTGAGTAAGTGGCAGTCGTGTGAAGAGACTCCAGACAGTCTGGCACCAGAACCTACTTTCTTAGACAGCTGATTCAACTGCGTCTTATTTTCTTCAACTATAGACTTATCCCCATTTCACAGATGGGGAAACCAAGGCACAGAGAAGTTCAGCAAATGAAGCCATTGTAGCTATTTTCAACTTTTTCTAAACATTGTCTCTTTTCTTCATACTTCTGGTATATTTCAGTGCTGCACTCTCTGTCTAGGTTTACACTAAATTTCCAAGAAGTGTTTTAATTCTTCTCTATAGAATTAAAGTTTAAAAAACTATTTCCACTTTCATATTTTTCACAGAAACATGTGATGCATAGATTTCTCTTAACCAACATCTCATAAGAGAAATAAAATGAATGTCAAAATATTTTTACCTAAAAATTGACCAAGTCAATCAGATGTTTCTCCTATGGTCATAATTATTTCAGAGGAAACTAATAAAATGAAAATGTGAATTAAGGTAAAGGGCAGTGAGTTGTGCTCTAGTTCTTGATTGGGAAGGACTTGGCCATATGTCCATACATAACTTTAAGGGTCATTGGAAAGCAGAGTTTTGGTGTGCATCCAAAGAAGAGAAGACTGGATTTTGCTGAACAGCTTCCAATCTCTATAGAATGTTCTTCCACTAAAATGTAAGTTACTTGAAAACGGCAACTTTGTTTTGTTCACGGTTATATGCACAACGCCTAGGACAATGCCTAGAACATAGTAGACATTCGATAAATTCATTTTAAATGAAGGAAAATATGAACATAAGTAAATTTGATGTGAATGTAACCTGAGAAGGCTTGGGCTACAGTCCAGGGCATATTTGAGAACAAACTCCCCCAGACTCACACCCTGTTTATCTCCCCAAGTGTACTTCCCGCAGATCATTAAATTCAAAACTAAGGAGATTCAAAAGCCACAGAGTTGCCCAAGTATGGGCAGTTCCCTTTAGGGGGCCGAATGAATAAAAATCATGATTATCCAAAATTTCTGGCGTTAAAGATTTACAAGTGTATACCCCAAAAATAGAAGAGAAAGGAGCCTTGGCAATATTTTAAGTACATAGGTCACTAGAAAACTCTCCAGCTTAGCTAAAAGAGTCTTGAGATTTTTCCATCAGTTTCCAGGATTCACCCCCATGTTTCCTGATCTTCCATGCACCCCAGGAATGGATTAGAATGAGTAGTTACACAACACACACACACACACACCCCCCACAGGAAATCTGTCTTTTTCAGTCCACGTCCAGGGCAACGTCTCAGCCCAGGGCTGGGCTCCTTCCTGGGGTCTCAAGGAGAGAGTCTGGCCCCTTGGCCTCTCCTTCTTTGGAGGCTGCTAGCATTCCTTGGCTCATGGCCCCTTCCTCCACCTTCAAAGCCAGCCACACAGTATCGCTCTGACCTGTTTCCATTATCATGCCTCACTCTCTGATTATGATCTCCAGCCTCCCTCTTCCACTTTTAAGGACCCTTGTGATTATATTGGACCCACTGGGATAATCCAAAATAATCTCCCTATCTGCTGTTTAGCAAACTTAGTTCCATCCGCAAAAATCTCAATTCCCCTTCGCGATGTAACGGAGCATAGTCACGGGTTCCAGGGATTAGGACGTAGACATCCTTGGGGGTCCATCATTCTATCTGCATCAAGGTTGCACAGCTAACAAGTAGAAGAGTTTACATTCAAATACGAGTCCAATTACAAAACTCATAGTCATAACCATGACATTCTCTAGCCTCTCATCTGGTTACCATGCTGCTGTTTCTGCCCCTTGGATGACTTCTTGGGACACTTCAAGCCTGCATCCAAGACGTCTTCATTCTTCAAAACTCAGCGTGACTTTCATCTCTGCCATGGAGCATTTCCTGAGCACCAAAGCCATGGTCAAACCCCCATCTGTAATCTTCCCTTCCAAGTGTTTGCAGAGTCTGGGATAACTGGAACCCAGCCTTACACAGGCCACTTCATCTTCTGCCACCTACCCATCTGGTTTTAAAACTTAGGAGTGAAAAGAACGAGAATAATCTTTCTTCTATAGGAAAGCTTTTCACATAGATGCAGGAAATAACCAATGACCTCTCACACCACGTCTTCTCTTTGTCACGTAGAAGAGCTCTGTTTCCTCCAGGCATCCTCACAGGCCAGGGACTGGTACCACCTCCACACCGTGGGCATTCTCTCCTGCACATACAAGTTTACCAGTGGGCTCCTTATGGAGTAGCAATTCCTTTGGTGTGGTCTAACCAGACCTCCACCTAGACACCATATTTCTATAAACTCATGTGAGATCAAACTAGCTATTTAGTGGGTATTTCATAGT
Source organism: Orcinus orca (assembly GCF_937001465.1). Lineage (NCBI taxonomy): Eukaryota > Metazoa > Chordata > Mammalia > Artiodactyla > Delphinidae > Orcinus > Orcinus orca. The sequence goes on from NC_064565.1 coordinate 117,257,939, forward strand.
GTTTACTCAGATTTAACTGATAGTAACATTGATTAGAGTCCTTCAGATACTTGCAACATGCTATTACTATTATTCCTTTATCCTATATTGGAAGGTAGTTTATTTGTATGATTTGGATGAGCAGATCCAAACAGAAGTATTCACATGTATGCCTATTAAAGTGGATTTTTACAGATTCAGCCCCCTTCAGTCAAGGTCTCCCTCCCAGTTTCACGCTACCTATAAATGTAAAAATAGTGACTTCTGTTTCTGTCCATGGCACTGATAAAAATGCTCAATAGTCTAGAATTGGAGAGAGTTCTACAGCACAAAGACCAAAAACCTTTGGGTGACTGAGTCAACAACTCTTTTGGACACCATTAGCCAGCTAGTAATTCACCTCATTATCCCAGACTCCACCCCATATTTCTTCAGCATGTCCACAAGAAGATCATAAAAACTGGTCAAATATCTCGACAAGGAAGAGATGACTTACTATGCTGACAATATTTCCCAGCTAAACTCTTATGAAAGAAAGAAATGAGATCTGGGTAGTGGACCCTGTACATCGAGTAGCTATTTTCCCCAGATCTTCCAGTGAATGAAATGCAGTTGTAGAAATATTTTCAAACCAGTCACCTTACACAAAATTACAAGTATCTTTTTTTAATATTGTGGAAATTATAGAATCAAAGAGCAGAGTCATATAACCAAGTCTCCCTTCAATGCCTTTGGACGTGTCAGTGTTCTGTCAATGAAACGAACGTAGTATCTGCTGTGCCTGTCTCCCTGGGCCGTGGTGACTATCAATTTAGCCAAGATAATGAACCTGCACTGTGAAAGCCACAGCACTATGCATTTAAGGCGACCTTGACATCACCCGAGAACACCTTTCACGGCCCTGCCTCATTATCCTCAACCAGCTTGGGAACGCCATACATATGGGTGCAAACCTCAGGTGAATTGTAGTAGCAATAAGTTCCTTAAAAATGCATCTACTACGGACGGACAGTTTGGGAGTTAAGAACAATTCGTGTATTTTATGTTTTATTATATGAATTGCTCTTAACTTCCAAACTGTTCATATGTAGTAGGTGCAGTTTTAAGGAACTTATTGAAACTAGAACTACTGTATATAAAATAGATAAACAACAAGGACACAGGGAACTCTATTCAATATCTTGTAATAACCTAAATGGATAAGAATTTGAAAAAGAATATATATATATATATATATATATATATATATATATATATATCTAAATCACTTCGCTGTACACGTGAAACTAACACAACATTGTAAATTAACCATATATCAATTAAAAAAAAACAATTCATATAGCCAAAAACTTTAATAGTACTAATCCCAAGAGAAAGGTAATCCTTTTAATAGAACAATTTCTAATTCACAACCAAATTTGTATTTGTGAAAGTGCTTAAGCCGTAGTTGTGGCATCCTTGGGTTGGTTTGTCCAAAGAAAAGAGTTAGCCAATCACATTGAAAGGACACCTTTCATACGTGTGTGGTCACACCTGCTAGTTTAGCGCCATTCAATAACCAGAGAGATGACCAACACAGAGGATGAGGGTGTGTTTTCTCCAACTCTCATCTAAACACACAGAGCAGGGACCTGAGGTGTGTGAAATGTGGTGAAACAAACATAATAGGCAAAAGACCAGCACTCTTCATTCATCAAGTGTGTGACCTTGACGGGGCCACTCCAAGTCTCAGAACTTAATTTCCTCATCTGTAAAATGGGTTCATTGTGCATTCTCCACACTGCACCTTCTTTATAGAGCTTTTGTGAGGGTTAAGTGAAATAATGTATATGAAATTGCCAACTCCAACGCCAGGCTAGACCACAGGATTTTCCAAGACTAACACGGCAACAAATGTTTTCCTTGAGATGAATCATGGCTAATTCATACAAGACCAACTTCCACAGACGACTTCCACAGATGAACATTGCCTTTGATCTCCAGCTTAACATTCATTGTGGTGTCAGAGATTTCAGTCAATATACCACAATCCCAGCATACCCACTTTGGGCTAAAATAAAACCTTGTTTTTATACTTGGAAGTATAAGCACTTCCAAATAAACTGACCTTGTCTGCATTTGCACTAACAAAATCCCAAATGTAAGAAGTCACTTAAAAGTAGGGAGCAGTGAGACCATTCACTCTTAACTAAGATCTGAAATAACAGAAATGCAAAGTAGCTTCCAGCTTCAATGGTAATATTTGTAATATACCTTTTTGAGTTTTATTTATTTCTCTATTTTTTAAAATTTCTTATTGGAGTATAGTTGATTTACAATGCTGTGTTAGTTTCAGGTATACAGCAAAGTGAATCAGTTATACATATACATATATCCACTGTTTTATGGATTCTTTTCCCATATAGGTCATTACAGAGTACTGAGTAGAGTTCTCAGCAGGTTCTTATTAGTTATCTATTTTATACATAGTAGTGTGTATAATATCTTTTGATAATGAAGAAAAATAGTGTTCTGTAGTAGAATAGTAAATACTAAAGATTTAAAACAAAAATATATATATATATTGATCTGTGCAATTTACTAAGAACATTCCACACACCTTAGCTCAGTGAACCCCTTCTGAAGATGAGAAAACGGAAGCTTAGAGAGGTTAGGAAGCTTCCTCAGTTCTACGCAGATGTTCAGTGCTCAAGCCGAAACCCGAATCCAATCTGTTCCACTCCAAAGCCTGTGCCTTTTCTCTCTGACAGCAGACACTTTCCTGTACACCAAGCTGCCTCCAAGCTCTTAAGTCACCTCTTGCCACTTTCTTCCCTATTACTTGATAAAAGCAACGTCCACGTATTGAGGTTTGGGGAAGTTGTTCTGGCTTATACACGAGTTGACTTGAATTTTATGCTAACTAAAGCAATCTATCAAACGTACATTGTACATCTGCTTCAATCATTAAAGAAAAGGGTGCATTGATCAGAAGTAAAGAATGTCCATGTTAAAAATAAAGATGAAATGCCTCCCTTCCTGGGACGCCAATGCCGGTCCTCCTTCAATGATAAGACTCCCTTCCCAGAGCCAAGGCCATGCTGACTCTCTGTGTACATGCTGGTCTGTTTTTCTGAAACCTTGAAGAAATGTATCCCTGACATTGTTTTTTCTTTCTTTTTTTTCATATTCTTTTCCATTATGGTTTATCACAGGATACTGGCTATAGTTCCCTGTGCTATACAGTAGGACCTTGTTGTTTACTCATTCTCTATGTAATAGTTTGCATCTGCTCATCCCAAACTCCCAATCCATCCCTCTCCCGCCCCCCTCCCCCTTGGCAACCACAAGCCTGTTCTCCAGGTCTGTGAGTCTGTGTCATAGATAAGTTCATTTGTGTCTTATTTTAGATTCCACTTACAAGTGATATCATATGGTATTTGTTTTTCTCTTTCTGACTTAGTATGATAATCTCTAGGTCCATCCAGGTAGCTGCAAATGACATTCTTTCTTTCTTTTTTAATGGCTGAGTAGTATTCCATTGTATGTATGTGTGTGTGTGTGTGTGTGTGTGTGTGTGTGTGTGCCACATCTTCTTTATCCATTCATCTGTCAGTGGACGTTTAGGTGGTTCCCTGACTCGTCTGATGCTCTCTGTTCTGACAAGTATGCAACTCTGCTGAAAACCGTACTCTTCCAGAACAGCTCCTCAGAGTTATCTGGGAGGCTGGCTCCCGGGCTGTAGTCCTCAGCTTGGCTCAGATAAAAAACACTGCCCTACTTTTGTTATAGACAGCTTCCAATTATTTTCATCGACTTTTACTGAAAATGCCTCCCTGAGCTCTCTCCACTGAGGTTTCCCTGTCTGGTTACGATGAAGAGTACTCGGACGCGAGAGATGAGGATACGGGTCACACAGGCTGTGGAGTTAGGGGGGAATAGGACATGGCTGGGGGAAGCCAGGAAGCCCCATGGCTCGTGTCCAAATGGGGAACATGCATTCAGAGGTATCCAAATGAGGCCAATGAGGCTACCAAGGAAGAGCCATCAGGTTGCTTCGCATGTGGGTCCGCTCACATCCCGAACAGGAGGATCTCGAGCTCCTTGTGCACTGGGCTCAGGTCATCTGCAGCCAGGGTCTGGCGCAGAGGGACCAAGACCCAGCGCTCCTGGAGGGGGCGGGGTCAGGCAGGAGTCAAGACCTCAGCCAAGACAGGGGTTGAGGCTGAGCTCCAGACTCAGGGTGAATGGCAACATCATGCAGGGAAACAGAGCAACCACGGTCACTCCAAGTGCGTCTCACTAGGGGCTGGGAAAGCAGGCATGGGATACCAGGCAGAAGAATAAGTCAGGATCCTGCCAGGTTAGGAGCCAAGGATGCTGACGTAGTCCCTGCCCTGGTCAGAACTGGCCCAGAAAGCATGAGAACTGATCCACCCAAGGGAGGAGGGCAAAGTGAGCCCAGCTAGGAAGGGTCAAGAAAGAAGGAACTCAGAACTCATCCAACCTGCATCACCTCTTCACCTCTGCCCTGTGACCACTGTGCCTTATTATTATTGCTGTTGTTGTTATATTATTAATATTATCACTATTATTAAAGAATTATATGTCCATTGATCAATAATGATTCATTGAGTTCCTACAACAAGCTAAGGGTTGTACCAAGTGGTGTTTATACAATGGTAAGGGAAGCAGTCTGGTCTCTGCCACCACAGAAATGTACAGGCTGTGAAAGGACATTGGTGATGGGCAGAGGGAGGATGAGATCAGGGTGGGGCAGATGAGTCACTCACTTTGGTGACAAAATTTAAGGGAGCACCAAAAACCTCAGCAATCAAGATAAATAATATTTAAAAACAAAATAAATGCAAGAAAATCCATGATTAACAATATATGAAAATATCAAATAAAACAGAATCTTCCAAGAGAAACACACAGGGAAGAAACGAAAATCCCCTACTTTCCTGAAACCAGGGACAGTACTGCAGTGAGCCTTTCCTTCCTGTTTTAAGTATGTTTATTTGCATTTTCAAAGGGAGTCATGGCTCTACCCTTAATTTGATCCTTCAAGGTTGCATTTTAATCAGGATCTATCACTGGAAAGTGTTCTCAGTTTCGTAGTTTACTAGTTGAGCTTAAGTAGCAATTGATGCTTCCAAGCTGCAAATTAACTACAGCCACCATATTTCCTACTCATGCAATGTGTCCACCCAGGGAACTCTCCTAACCCTAGCCCTTGGGATCCAGGCTGATGGAGACCCATGTTGTATTTACTTCCTCAATTGTAGAGGCAGGAAAAAGGAGTCAGGCCATCGCGCCCTCTTCCAACTTCTGCTTCAAAGTGAGCTTGCCGATTCCACCCACCTTATCATTGGCCAAAGCCAATGATGTGGCGACTCCCAGCCTACAAGTGTCAAAGAAGGTCAACTGGACCATGGCTTGTGATGGGCTTTAGTGACATCACAGCCACCCTCTGACCAACCAGGACAGTGAGAAATTCTTGCCCCTTTTGGCCACCATGGAGGAAGGTGAACACCAGGTTTGTTGTTCCAACAGCAAAGAAAGAAATGACTGTCTGGAAGAGCAGAGAATGCTGGGCAGTCCACAAACAACAACCATGCACTGCAGTAAGCGGTTCAGCTATGCACCGTCCATGCACCCTCGACAGGGGCCTTCTCCAAAGAACAACACTCCCAGTTAATGTTTTCCTATTTGGATGTCATTTGGTTTGGGGTTTTGGTTTTTCTGTTTGTTTGGTTTTTTTTTAATTAGTAGACTTTATTTTTTAAAGCAGTTTTAGGTTTTAAAAAAATTGAGCAGGAAATATTGGGGAGAATTCTCTTGGATCCCTTCCCCAACACACACACACACACACACACACACTTCCCTTATTATTAACATGGTGCATTTGTTATAATGATGAACTCAGCTGGTTGAGGTTCTTAGCCAGGGAAGAGCCTTAGTTCTCTTGACTGAGGAGTCTGAGCCCTTGGTGGTCCTGCCTCCATGGAAGAGCAATCGTCTTCAGTGGACCTCAATCACTGAACGTGGCGGTTCAATGAGGCACAGCAGAACATCCCGCAGGCTGCCTCCATACTCCTCTCCACCTAATTTGTAGCAAACAGCTTTTACCCTTGAGGGTCAGGATCAATCATGTAGGCACTGTAACCCTTCTTTGCTTTAATCCAGTAGCATGAGGAGTCCTGAATGGCCAAGTGGCAGCACTATTTCCTACTCAGTGGATGTACCATTATTGAAAGAATGGAAAGCTTACTCAGTCCTTCCCAGGGTACTGAAATCTCTAACCCAGAATATCCCAGAGTCATGTAACACAAAGGAAAAAAAGGCAGTCAGGTTATCGGGGATACTTGTGGGAAATTGCACATCCCTTTTCACGTCATCGTTCTTAGATTCATATTTATTAACTGCAGAAGAAACAGCAGCATATATTGGTCTCTGGCTGAGAGAATTTAACACAGGCTGAAGGTCAGCTGTTCAAAATCACAAGCCAGGACAGATCTGATCTTCAGTAAGACATTTCTTTTAATCATTAGGTTGATCGCATATATTCTGGTTCTCCTCTCCTTCCCGAAACCTAGTAGGAAGGTCCTTCCTCACGCCCTGGGAGTCAAGTTTAACCTTGTAACTTGATTTGATCAATGACATATAATGGGAAGAGATAACTCATGTCAGGGTGTGAGTTGCCTTATCTTTTTTTTTCCTACCTCGGTAACTGTAGACGCATTTGCCAAGGTGAAACCTCTGTCAGCCTAAGTCCAGGTTGAGTTGAACCTGAAATGTGAGTGAGAAATAAACCATTGTTATGTTTGGGCTTGTTGATTATGTCACCGTAACCTAACCCATTCTAATTGACTCACCATTTCCTCTCTAAAGGCCAGTTGTTATGGGCCATGGGGTACATGATGAAAGTAGTGAAACTTCATTTGCTATAAAGAGATTCCCTTAATTTTTTAATTATTATTATCTTTTTCAGAGGGGGGCATGCTGCATGGCTTGTGGGATCTTACTTCCCTGACCAGGGATTGAACCCGTGCCCCCTGCAGTGGCAACACGGAGCCCTAACCACTGGACCGCCAGGGAATTCCCAAGAGCTCCCCTTTAGAAGCAAGCCTGTGGGGCATCCTGTGACAATGAATAAGGTATTTGATAAGCCCATGGATGGTGGTGCTGGCAGAGCATGGTAACCAGGAAAAGCAAACCCAAATTCAGAACAAGTGTCTGTTCCTAGTAGGACAAATCACTGCTCCCTTGTGGTGGAGTGAGACCAGTGCTATCAACCCTCATGGAGTTGTTGGTTGGTCCCTCAAGATGCCACATCAGGAGATCGGGGTCAGCCTTCATTGGCTGGCAAGTAGACCACACAACAGCAGCAATGGCCAGACTTGATGAAGTGGAACCCACACCACGGTTTCCACACGTAGGCTTTATCACAAGCTCCAGGGCCACTTGGTTTGTTCAGCCATTGATCGCTGGAGGAAAGAAGCTAATGAAGATGCCCCAGGGTCTTTGGGTGGGCTTTCAGACAGGATGTGAATAGTCTGAGCTTCTGGGCTCATCTCAAAAGGTCCAACCTTTTTCTCCAGGTGTCGTTGTCTCTAATCCTCCAGGCATGCTCATTTTGAGTCGATGACTCTCACACTATGGTCCATGGATCAGTGTAGAGCCTCATCTTTTGCCCTGTCTCCCCTCTGGTTACCACGAAAGAAGTAAATGTGAAGAGGACATGGTACCTAGCACACGACTGCTGGTGGTTACCTTCCTCCCTGCTAGGGTGACTTCATGCTAAGTGGATAAGGGAATGGTTCAGAGTTCTGCCTGTAGGAAGGTTTCCCTTCTCTGCTGAGGACACCCCAAATAAGAGCTTAACACAGCATCCACCCACTGTCACATGGCATTGACACTTCTTGCAGAAACATCTATACACCATGTTCTATTTTTCTTCTCCGTAAACTGTTATCGGTGCGGGTTGAAGAGGTGGTGCCGTTGTAGCAGAAGTAGGAACATGAGCTACTTGCTCACGCCAAGGTCCAGTGTCTGCAGACCTGCTTGTGTTGACCCAAATATTCCACTGAATGATGGAGTGATGCTGAGCACATCTGACTAGGTGGGTGGCTAGGTAGGCTGGGAAACAGCTGGTTCATGACTGGGGACCTAGGTGGCATTGTCACCTTGCACTTACTACTATGACAGGAGCTGTTTCCAAAAGAGAGTCTTTACAATCGTCAAGGGGATGGGGATGCCTCCAATCTCCATGGGATTCTGTGGTGACTCCATCCCCTGGGGGGTTGTCACTGGCTCTTCACAGTTCCCTCACGTCCACGGAGCGTTTGGGGAGGACAGGCTATGTTGGACCAAAGACACACGTAAGGGCCTCACAGCTGGTCCCCATATGCTGGTTCCATGTGTTTGTCTTATGATAAACTCAAAAGTCTTTAAAGAAAATAAGCGAATAGCAGTAAAAATAAATTTAAAAGATCCAAGGCCTGAAGTTTACAAAGTAAATTTTGGAAGAAATGGAAAGAGTAAATAAACAACCTAAAAAGCTTTTACATTTGAAAAGGAAAAATGAAGTAGCATAAACTGAGATTATGAACAACAAAGATGCTATTAAAAAGGATTTAAAAATGACACAAAGTTTTGAAATGATTCAAGAGGATTAAAATAAAAATAATTGAAAGATGGAGGATTAGGGAATAAAGCTGAAAAGGGCAGAAAGACAGTAATGAAATAAGATGGCAATTCAAACTCGAATGCTTTACTTGACAAAGATGAACCCACTGAAGGACCCTTCAAATGGTCTACATGGACCCTCTGACCTCCAGTTTAGAGGGGAGACCAGGCAATGTCCTCAAGTTGGCACCCAATCAAACACTTTGGCTCCCTGCCTTTGAATAAGCAAGGGTTTGGAAGCTGGAAGCCTTAGTGGTTGAGGCAGTTTTGCCCTCAGTGGAACATTGGCACATAGCCGCATGTGTCCCGAGAGATGTCCTAATAGCCTTCACTGCCAAGCAGCCAGCATGCACACATTCATTCTCCATTCCATGCATACGCGTTGAGTAAGAGGTCCTGTGGGTCACGAGGGACACACACATGAACTAATCCAAACCCTCACTCCCAAAGACTCATGGAATGATTAGGAACAAGAGTTATACACAAACATTCCTGGAACCCAAATGTCTGCTTTCTTCACCCCCACTGACCTCCGACCTTGAGCTTTTCCCATCTACATGGGAAAAGGGTCTTTGCTTTGGGTCCACACCAACTTTGAACTGATATTCCTATGTTATAGTTTTACTCAAATGTTTTTGGCTCAGAAGAGGTAATGCATTACATACAGAGCATTTCACTGAAAAAGTCAGACACCTGCTCACCAGATCTCTTTCCTGGTACGCGACCACTGGGTGCTTCCTGACTGCCACAGGTCAGGGACACCAGACCTGTATCTGAGGTGGAGATTTGCCGGCAGAAAGGTTATTTATTGGGACATGCTCTGAGGATCAACTCTGCCATCTCTGAGAGTGGTCACAGTTATTAGGACGGAGGAGACTGCGGTGAAGACAGTGATAAAGAGGTGGGCAGATGACAACAAATCAGATGGAAGGAAGGCGTTCTCGTGAGGTTGGGGGCAGGGCAGTAACAGCCCCGGGAGGTGGTGATGGGGAGCAAAGACAGCAAACTCATCCTCCGGCACTGGCATCAATGGGATTCAAAAAAAAAAAAAAAAAAAACCCTTGAAAGAATGGAAGCAGAGAGCATTCCCCAGAGCAGAAAACCAGTCTTCAAGTAAGGCAAATAGGAGAAAAAAAAAATCACTCTGAAAACTTTATTGATATTACAAGGGGAGTTTGCTGAAGGTAGCCATGACTCAGAAGACACAGGGGAAAAGTTTGGGAAGCAGGGAAGAAGCGGAGGATGAAGAGTCTAATTGGACGATGTAAAGAGCGTGTGGGAGGAGACTGTGCGCAGTGATGAATGAGAAAACCTCTCATGAACAAGCGATAAGATATAGCCTCACACTAGCTAGTCCGGAGCTTCTTCAGAAAGGCTTCTGGGCTGCTTGTGAAACTTAGAAACAGCCAGGCTCCTGCATGTTTCACCAAGTAAGGCACTCTTCCAGACCCTTCCGAAAGGAAAAGAAACCAAAACTCTGAGGTGTCAGAGTCAAGAAACAGAAGACGGACGAGGCACCACTTCTGCCGTGCCCTGCATTAAGCAAAGGGGAAGATGTGCTCCTGGTCTGGGCATCCTGCCAGGAGAGGGGGGAGGCTGGGCAGCCACGTGATGCCATGGTGCTGCTGCTGCTGTGGCCCCATTTCCAGAGGACTCTCTTTCTCCACATGCAGGCCACTTAGAGCTGGGGTCAGACACTTGGTTCTCGGGCCCAAGGATGACCGAGATGCTGAGCGACCTAAGGCCTCTGTTCACGAGCCCTGGGTTTTCCCTGGCTACAGACACTTGGTGAGCTGCCTCTCAACTTCCGTTTGTGGTACCTGTGGTGTCTGTGCCACAGCAGGACATCTCTGAGCCAGCCATTCTTAAGCCCCTGACTGCCTAATGCAACGATCAAAACCACTTTGCTTCTACTGGTTAACAGTTGGTCTGGGGATTTTTCCCTTTGCTGTGGTTCCTTGAGTGAGATATGGCTTCTGACCCTGGGGCTGGGGGGATCAGGTCACAGAGCAGTTGTCATAGAAGGGGCCCAGGGCCTGGGCAGATGGCCAAGCAGCATCTAACACACAGTTTTATAACCTGAAATAGAGATTTCATTTATAAGTATGGTAGCGAAGATGAAGTTTATAAGGGAAAATAAAGGTAGATATGAGTTCAGAAAAGTGTAGAGCCTCATAAATGAAAGGAAAATGGTGAGTACTTTAAAAATTGGCAGCATCTGTGAAAGTCACTTAATACGTAAAGAAATCTTTCGAATAGAACAATAAATAGGCCAAAAGGAAAACAGGCAAAGAGGACAAGAAGTCAAGACAGACTTTCAGACCATGTTGAATTCAAAAGCCAGTTTGTCCACTAGCAGCTGTGTGGCTAAGGGTGATCACAAAACCTCTCTGAGCCTCCATTGCGCTGCCTACAAAATGAAGAGCTGTTAATAGGCTCCTTTCCTACCTCCCTGCTCCCCTTGACATAAACCTAACAGTTCTCAACAACAGAAAGTGGGAGGAGATTGTCCAGCTGTGCTGAGATATAATCGTGTCATTTCCCTGCTTACATTTCAAGACAGTGTCCTCTGCCTTCAGAGGACACTGAAGGTATTAAACACACACTCTTTTGAGTGACAGCAGGGCCCTTGAAGACGTACTAGCTGGCTTTCAGTCCAGCCTCATCTCTACCATCTCAGGAAGGTCCAGCAATAACAAAGTTCACGTCCCCTGAACACTGACTTCTCTCCAAAGCCATCAAGTGTTTGCACACGCTTCCGGACACACAGCGTTCTTACCTCCATTGGAACAAATATCTTGTATCTTGTCTGTACATTGGCCTCTAAATGCTATTTAAGAGCCAGGGCCAAGGTGTTTCTTTTTCTCGTCCTACCGCCTTTCTCAGGGCCCGATGGCAGTGGTGTGTCCATCGCGTGCATGCCTTTATCAAAGCTCTTGCCCACAGGGAACTCTACTCAGTGTTCTGTGGTGACCTCAATGGGAAGGAAACCCAAAACAGAGGGGATATATGTATATATATAACTGATTCACTTTGCTGTACAGTAAAAAAAAAAAAAAAAAAAAAAAAAACTTTTGCCATATTGCACTGAGAATATTTTGTTTTTAATTTTTATTGAGGTATAGTTGATTTATGTTAGTTATGTTTAACAAACTAATGTTGTGTTAGTTTCAGGTGTATAGGACAGTGAATCTGTTATACACAAACATATACCCACTCTTTCTTAGATTCTTTTCCCAAATAGGCCATTACAGAATATTGAGTAGAGTTCCCTGTGCTATACAGTAGGTCCTTATTAGTTATCTGTTTTATACATAGTAGTGTGTATGTGTCAATCCCAACTTCCCAATTTATCCCTCCCCGCCCTTACCACCCGTAACCATAAGTCTATTTTCTACGTCTGTAACTCTACTTCTGCTTTGTAGATAAGCTCATTTGCACTGCGATTATTGTGTGCGTGTCTGTCTCCCCTACGTGACCAGACAGAAGACGACTCCAGCGTTTCCACTGCTGTCAACACAGAGTCCAGCTGAGCGACGCACACACAGCCCCAGCCCTGAGGGTCTGACGGCATGCACCAAAACAGTTGTCAGACTCACACGTACCCCCATGCACGCCAGCATGACTGCTCTTAGAGCTGTTTGGATTTTGTAATTACTAGGTATGATGATGACCAAAAGGGGAAAAATCCCCAAGGCTAGAGTGAGAAGGAGGAGCAGGTCTGAGCTTCCCTTCCAGAAGCTTCTTCCTCCAGGCACTTCATTTATGATAACATCTTAAGCATTTGGCTCATGTGACAGGTCAGCCTCCTCTTTCCTCGAGACCCTGAATGCCCTCCAGGACACTCCCTGCATTGTATCATGGACTCTGTTCTCTGTGAAAACAGCCTTGCTGAACATAAGGAATCTTCAGACAATTCTGACAACTCTCACGGTCAGGCACGCATTCACCATTAGACCTGCAGACCTTGTCATCTGCTCTGTCCTCCTGTTGGGGTCACATCCAATGATTCTGAGGTCAAGTTGGGGTGTATTTCCAGGCCACAGCTCAACGTCTTGCATAGTCATATACAGCAGAACAGACACAGCAACAATGAATTTTAACTCAGTGCCTCTAAACAGGAGATTGCCAAGTGGTGGCCCGAGTTGACTTGGTATAGCAGCGTATTAAAGCTATAAACCCGAATGCCCGTAAGGTGGACATTCCCCCCTCCACACCCCAAGCCCTAGCAATCCCTCCCCTGGCCTTGCTCACCTATGAAACCTGCCAGGCCTTGAAGGTATGTGTGTCCATGAGACCACCCACCCCACATACTGAATGAGCTCCAAACAGATATGGGGGCTGGGACTGAGGGTAGGTCTCTGATGCATCATGGTGGCTGCTTTGGCTGCTTTGAAAGGACACCTTTCCTCCGCACTGTCCCATTCTGTCCACTTTGAAGAGTGGGGACCCCAGGGCCCAGAAGCCTAGGAAGGCGTGAGCCTCACTGTCACGGCGATTACAAGAGGGCGTGGCCTGAGAGCCCCATGCTGGTGAAGCTCTTCTCTGAAAAGCAAAAATTAACTTGGGGTGGGGTTGGAGTAGCAACTTCTGCCAAACAAGGGAATCACAGAGTCCCAGCGAGACCCAGCAGCGGTTCCTATATTTTCACAGCAGCTGAGAATGGCTGTCGCAGCGAAGCCTGCTTCACCCCGCCTGCTATTTTTAGCCTCCTCTCTGCCACGCTGGCGAGGCCGTGCTGCCACATGGCAGGGAATGGGATCCATGTGTGCAGACTGGACCACTTCCAGCGGCCGAGTGTTCCCTTAAAAGGCATGAGAATGTCAAATCCGATGGCTACAGGGACAGGAGCGTGGACTCCAAGCGGACGGCGAATTTCTATCTCAGAGAGCTCTTTGAGGACCAGGAAACTAACAAGAGCCTGCGTGTCAGCATCCTTTCAGTGAAGACGGGTTTTCATTTTGAAACTGAAATCAGGATGAGAATTTGAGCTGATATATATGTTGCATTCTGGTCGCCAAGGAAAGACTGCCCCTGTGTGATTCATTTGTGGCAGGGACTTGAGAGCCGCTCATGTAAATTCCCTTCAGACATTTACTTTACAAATCAAAGCTGTTTGGCCATTTGGTTAGAGCTGGATGCTAAACAGACCCAGTCTCAGCTCAAGCCTTTCCCAGGGCAATCCCACAGAAGGAAACAGTTTTCTGAATGTATTCTAATATGGAATAAAATGAATAGAATAAAGTGGAAGACAACAAAACAGAATTAGAATATATTCTAATTTAGGACCCTTATTCTGAATAGTATAAAGCGTGCATAAGTTTTTGTTTCTGGAAATGATTAATACTTATTTTTATTATCCTGAAGTTGTGTCTTATCATGAGTAGCATAAATTCCCTTGATGAGGTGGGAAATCTAACCAACTATTTATTGTATATAAATAAGGGCCAAATACTCTAACACCGAATCCCTCTTTTACCTCACTAAAGTAGAGAAAAACAACGATGGAGAAATGTTTGAAGTCTTTTTTCACCTACTGTTTTCCAAGCATTGCCATGGGTCACGAGCATTAGGTCTGGTACAGGGATGAGTTAAGGCCACCAGAAAAATTCAGAAGGTGGGGAATTAGGCGTGGGGCACGGACCACTGACATCCATGTTGAGAGATGCAGCGAAGCAGCTGCCTTGCTGATACAGTTAAGTTGACAGTCATGACTTTTCGTGGACCACAGTGAGGGAACCACAATAGACAGAAAATGTCAGGAAGCGCCATTAGTTCAAGTGCTTTCCTTAATGAAAACTATATAACTTTGTTTCTGCTGCTCTGTTTTGCTTTGGAAACTATCAGGAGTTAATTTAGAAGAATAAAGATTACGGCATTGGGTGAAGTACACACGGTTTGTTAAATGGCACATTGCTATGTCGTGGACACACATTCACAAACCTACGCACGCACAGCAATGAATACAGTCAGCCCCCATCCCCCTGACCAGAGCCCCACTGACCTTCACGTCATGGGCCTAAGGGAAGTGGGCTTGTTTTTCTGGGAGTAACATCAGTCATCTTGCAAATGATTGGCTCAAGGAAGGCCACCTCAGCCAATTCTAAACATTGGAATTCGGGGCGGGGGGAGCTGCTGGGAAACACGCTGTCACTCCCGAGAGAGCCACAGAAAGAGATGGTCTTCCTTTTCCATTAAATATTGCCGTGTCCAAGTGAGGGGACCATCTCATTACCAACCTGAGGGTGGAGCCCACACTGAAAATAGCACAGAGAGATGAAGAGCACCTGGTCTTTGATGACATCATTCAACCATCTAATTGACTGACCCTACAGCCCATGCTCTGGATTTCCTGTGAGGTGGGGATAGAAAATATCTTTATAGGCAAAGCTAATATGATATGGGGATTCTGTTCCTGGCTGCTGAGGCCACCTAATACGCATGTCAACATCTGCATGAATCTTCTCAAGATTTCCCCTGCCCTCATTTCAGCAGCATTCAACACAGCTGAACATGCTTATTTTCTTGAAATAGTTGCTTTTCATACTTTCCAAGATACCATATTCTCTCCTGGTTCTCTTCTATTTGTTCCAGATGTTCCTTCTCAGACTCTGCCTGGGCCCCTCTCCTCTGCTCACCATCTAACTGTCAGTGTGCTGAGAGGTCTATGCTAACCTCCTTTCCCTTCTCTATGTACACTCGCAAGCTGGGTTATCTCCTTTGGACCCGTGGCTTAGAATATCCTATGCTCTTCCCAAGTGCCAGCTCTATACCCTTAGCCCCAGTCACTGCCCTGAACTTCAACTGCCTTCTTGACATTTTGACTCAGAAGTTCAACTGGCATCCCAAATTATGATGCATGTGAGGGAATTCTTGATTTTACACCCGTTTCTAAAAAGAAGCAAATGGCACACCAAAAACACCATTTCTTCCTCATTTGCCCTCATCACAGTAAAAGGCATCTCATCAGCCATTTAACACCCTTTCCTTCCCTGTGTGTCTAATTCGTAAGCAAGTCTTATTGACTCTGCTCCCAAAAGAAGTCCAAACCCACCCTCTCTTCTCCACATCCTCTGTCTTCTCCAACCAGGGCTGCAATTCCGAATCACCCCTCCCCGGTGTGCTCCAGGCCCACTAGCCACCTTGCTCGTTCTCCAACATGCCAGACTCAATGTGTCAGACTCAGAAGACCCAGCTCTACTCCAAACCCAGAACCCTCCTCCCTCAGGTCTCCCTGTGCCTGACTCCCTCTTGCCTTTGGGTTGTTAACTTATAAATCAACTCTTCAGGGGGCGGAATCAAGAGGGCATACTAGGAAGATGTGGAATTCACGTCTCCTCACAACTAAGGCACCTACCAGGCACCGGTGGGGGACCATGGACGCCTAAGGGGATGGGAAGCAACCAGCAACCAGCTTGCGAGATCTTGGTTCCCAGGCTGGAGGTCGGGCCCAAGATCCTGTGGTGGGAGCTCTGAATCTAAACCGCTGGACTAACAGAGAACCTCAGACCCCAGAGAATATCAATCGGAATGATTCATCCCAGAGGTCCTCATCTCAGCACCAAGACCCAGCTCTATCCAACTGCCTGCAAACTCCACTGCCGCACGTCTCAGGCCAAACAACCAGTAAGACAGGAATATAACACCACCCATCAAAAAAAAAAAAAGAAAAAGAAAAAGAAACAGCAAAAAAATATATTACAGGCAACAAGGTAAAAACCTACAAGACTAAATAAATGAAGATGAAATAGGCAACCTGCCTGAAAAAGAATTCAGAGTAATGATAGTAAAGATGATCCAAAATCTCAGAAACAGAATGGAGAAAATACAAGAAACATTTAACAAGGATCTAGAAGAACTAAAGAGCAAACAAATAGTGATGAACAACACAATTACTGAAATTAAAAATACTCTAGAAGGAATTAATAGCAGAATAACTGAGGCAGAAGAATGGATAAAAGAGCTGGAAGATAAAATGGTGGATATAACTGCCAGGGAGCAGAATAAGACAAAAGAATGAAAAGAATTGAGAACAGTCTCAGAGACCTCTGGGACAACATTAAATGCACCAACATTCGAATTATAGGGGTCCCAGAAGAAGAAAAAAAGAAAAGGTCTGAGAAAATATTTGAAGATATTATAGTCAAAAACCTCCCTAACATGGGAAAGGAAATAGTCAAGTCCAGGAAGCACAGAGAGTACCATACAGGATAAATCCAAAGAGAAACATGCCGAGACACATATTAATCAAACTATCAAAATTAAATACAAAGAAAAAATATTAAAAACAGCAAGGGAAAAGCAACAAATAACATACAAGGGAATCGACATAAGATTAAAAGCTGATTTTTCAGTAGAAACCCTGCAAGCTAGAAGGGAGTGGCAGGACATATTTAAAGTGATGCAAGGGAAGAAACTACAACCAATATTATTCCACCCAGCAAGGATCTCATTCGGATTTGATGGAGATTACAACCATTACAGATAAGCAGAAGTTAAGAGAATTCAGCACCACAAACCAGCTTTACAGCACATGCTAAAGGAACTTCTCTAGACAGGAAACACAAGAGAAGGAAAGACCTACAATAACAAACACAAACCAATTAAGAAAATGGTAATAGGAACATACATATCTATAATTACCTTAAATGTAATTGGATTAAATGCTCCAACCAAAAGACATAGACTGGCTGAATGGACACAAAAACAAGACCCATACATATGCTGTCTACAAGAGACCCACTTCAGACCTAGGGACACATACAGACTGAAAGTGAGGGGATGGAAAAAGATATTCCATGCAAATGGAAATCAAAAGAAAGCTGGAGTAGCAATTCTCATATCAGACAAAATAGACTTTAAAATAGGGCTTCCCTGGTGGCGCGGTGGTTGAGAGTCCGCCTGCCAATGCAGGGGAAACAGGTTCGTGCCCTGGTCCGGGAAGATCCCACATGCCATGGAGTGGCTGGGCCTGTGAGCCATGGCCGCAGAGCCTGAGCGTCCAGAGCCTGTGCTCCGCAACAGGAGAGGCCACGACAGTGAGAGGCCTGCGTACCACAAAAATAAATAAATAAAATAAAATAAATACTATTACAAGAGGAAAAGAAGGGCACTACATAATGATCAAGGGATCAATCCAAGAAGAAGATATAACAATTGTAAATATTTATGCACCCAACATAAGAGCACCTCCATATATAAGGCAAATGCTAACAGCCATAAAATGGGAAATAAACAGTAACACAATAATAGTAGGGGACTTTAACACCCCACTTTCACCAATGGACAGATCATCCAAAATGAAAATAAATATGGAAACACAAGCCTAAAATGACACATTAAACAAGAGGGACTTATGATATTTATAGGACATTCCATCCAAAAACGATAGAATACACTTTCTTCTCATGTGCTCATGGAACATTCCCCAGGATAGACCATATCTTGGGTCACAAGTCAAACCTTGGTAAATTTAAGACAATTGAAATCATATCAAGAATCTTTTCCAACCACAATGCTATCAGACTAGATATCAATTACAGGAAAAAAAAACTGTAAATATACAAACACATGGAGGCTACACAATACGCTACTAAATAACCAAAAGATCACTGAAGAAATCAAAGAGGAAATCAAAAAATACCTAGGAACAAATGACAATGAAATCATGATGACCCAAAACCTATGGAAAGCAGCAAAAGCAGTTCTAAGGGGGAAGTTAATAGCAATACAATCCTACCTCAAGAAACAAGAAAAATCTCAAATAAACAACCTAACCTTACACCTAAAGCAATTAGAGAAAAAAGAACAAAAGCACCCAAATGTCAGCAGAAGGAAAGAAATCATAAACATCAGAGCAGAAAGAAATGAAAAAGAAATGAAGGAAGTAATAGCAAACATCAATAAAACTAAAAGCTTGTTCTTTGAGAAGACAAACAAAATTGATAAACCATTAGCCAGATTCATCAAGAAAAAAAGGGAGAAGACTGAAATCAATAGAATTGAAATTCATTTCTAATAGAAATGAAAAAGGAGAAGTAACAACTGACACAGCGGAAGTACAAAGGATCATGAGAGATTACTACAAGCAACTATATGCCAATAAAATGGACAACCTGGAAGAAATGGACAAATTCTTAGAAGAGCAAAACCTTCTGAGACTGAACCAGGAAGAAATAGAAAATATAAACGGACCAATCACAAGCACTGAAATTGAAACTGTGATGTAAAATCTTCCAACAAACAAAAATGCAGGACCAGAGGACTTCACAGGCAAACTCTATCAAACATTTAGAGAGGAGCTAACACCTATCCTTCTCAAACTCTTCCAAAATATAGCAGAGGGAGGAACACTCCCAAACTCATTCTATGAGGCCACCATCACCCTGATACCAGATAAAGATGTCTCAAAAAAAGTAAACTACTGGCCAATGTCACTGATGAACATAGATGAAAAATCCTCAACAAAATACTAACAAACAAAATCCAACAGCACATTAAAAGGATCATACACCATGGTCAAGTGGGGTTTATCCCAGGAATGCAAGGATTCTTCAATATATGCAAATCAATCAATTTGATAAACCATATTAACAAACTGAAGGAAAAAAATCATATGATTATCTCAATAGATGCAGAAAAAGCTTTTGACAAAATTCAACACCTATTTATGACAAAAACCCTCCAGAAAGTAGGCATAGAGGGAACTTACTTCAGCATAATAAAGGCCTTATATGACAAACCCACAGCCAACATTGTTCTCAGTGGTGAAAAACTGAAACCATTTCCTCTAAGATCAGGAACAAGACAAGGTTGCCCACTCTCACCACTATTATTCACCATAGTTTTGGAAGTTTTAGCCACAGCAATCAGAGAAGAAAAATAAATAAAAGGAATCCAAATCGGAAAAGAAGAAGTAAAGCTGTCACTGTTTGCAGATGATATGATACTATACATAGAGAATCCTAAAGATGCAACCAGAAAACTACTAGAGCTAATCAATGAATTTGGTAAAGTGACAGGATACAAAATTAATGCACAGAAATCTCTTGCATTCCTATACACTTATGATGAAAAATCTGAAAGAGAAATCAAGGAAACACTCGCATTTACCACTGCAACAAAAAGAATAAAATACCTAGGAATAAACCTACCTAAGGAGAAAGACCTGTATGCAGAAAACTATAAGACACTGATGAAAGGAATTAAAGATGATACAAACAGATGGAGAGACATACCATGTTCTTGGATTGGAAGAATCAGCATTGTGAAAGTGACTGTGCTACCCAAAGCAATCTACAGATTCAATACAATCCCTATCAAACTACCAATGGCATTTTTCACAGAATTAGATTAAAAAATTTAACAATTTGTATGGAAACACAAAAGACCCTGAATGGCCAAAGCAATCTTGAGAACGAAAAACGGAGCTGGAGGAATCAGGCTCCCTGACTTCAGACTATACTACAAAGCTACAGTAATCAAGACAGTATGGTATGGTATGGTACTGGCACAAAAACAGAAAGATAGATCAATGGAACAGGATAGAAAGCCCAGAGATAAACCCATGCACATATGGTCACCTTATCTTTGATAAAGGAGGCAAGAATATACAATAGATAAAAGACAGCCTCTTCAATAAGTGGTGCTGGGAAAACTGGACAGCTACATGTAAAAGAATGAAATTAGAACACTCCCTAACACCATACAACATAAACTCAAAATGGATTAAAGACCTAAATGTAAGGCCAGACACTATAAAACTCTTAGAGGAAAACATAAGCAGAACACCCTTTGACATAAATCACAGCAAGATCCTTTCTGACCCACCTCCTAGAGAAATGGAAATAAAAACAAAAATAAACAATTGGGACCTAATGAAACTTAAAAGCTTTTGCACAGCAAAGGAAACCATAAACAAGACGAAAAGACAACCCTCAGAATGGGAGAAAATATTTGCAAATGAAGAAACTGACAAAGGGTTAATCTCCAAAACTTACAAGCACCTCATGCAGCTCAGCATCAAAAAAACAAACAACCGAATCCAAAATTGGGCAGAAGATCTAAATAGACATTTCTCCAGAGAAGATATACAGATTGCCACAAACACATGAAAGGATGCTCAGCATCACTAATCATTAGAGAAATGTAAATCAAAACTACACCTGTCAAAATGGCCATCATCAGAAAATCTACAAACAATAAATGCTGGAGAGGGTGTGGAGAAAAGGGAACCCTCTTGCACTGTTGGTGGGAATGTAAACTGATACAGCCACTATGGAGAACAGTATGGAGGTTCCTTAAAAAACTAAAAATAGAACTACCATACTGCCCAGTAATCCCACTACTGGGCATATACCCTGAGAAAACCATAATTCAAAAAGAGTCATGTACCACAGTGTTCATTGCAGTACTATTTACAATAGCCAGGACATGGAAGCAACCTAAGTGTCCATCAACAGATGAATGGATAAAGAAGATGTGGCACATATATACAATGGAATATTACTCAGCCATAGAAAGGAATGAAACTGAGTTATTTGTAGTGAGGTGGATGGACCTAGAGACTGTCATACAGAGTGAAGTCAGAAAGAGAAAAATAAATACCGTATGCTAACACATATATACGGAATCTAAAAAAAAAAGTGGTTCTGAAGAACCTAGGGGCAGGACAGGAATAAAGACACAGACGTAAAGAATGGGCTTGAGGACACAGGGAGGGAGAAGGGTAAGCTGGGACGAAGTGAGAGAGTGGCATGGACTTATATATACTACCCAAAGTAACATAGATAGCTAGTGGGAACCAGCCACATAGCACAGGGAGATCGGCTGGGTGTTTTGTGACCACCTAGAGAGGTGGGATAGGGAGGGTGGGAGGGAGATGCAAGAGGGAGGAGATATGGGGATATATGTATATGTATAGCGGATTCACTTTGTTATAAAGCAGAAACTAGCACACCATTGTAAAGCAATTATACTCCAATAAAGATGTTTTAAAAAAAACTTGTTTGAACTAATAAATAAATAGACTTTTTTTTCCCTCGAATATATAGAGGCTCCACCAGTTTTTTCGTATTGTCTCACTATTTCTTTGTCTAACCTTTCCTGGAAAATTTGTGCAGACACTGGAACTTCTGCATTCCTCTTGAATTCAAACATGCTTGGCTGGTTTTCTCTGCAGCTCCCCGAATCCCTTCCACTAGATGACTTTTTGTACCAGTAGCCTGAAGGTTTTCATAGACACCTCTTATTTAAGGCAGGAAAATCGTATGTACTTTCCAGGTTGAGTCTTACTTGGAAAGTGTCACCCTTATGCACAGAGTCCCTTTCTTCTTTGTTTCCCATTACCCTCTACCAGGTGTCTTTGGGCTGGAGCAACTGGGTTTTTAAACACTCCTTCAGTGTTTCTCTCTCAGGCAATTCTATGCCCACCACGTGAGTCGCAGAATCAGGAATAGTGCGGAAAGGGATCTCTGAACTTGTTCACGCTGGGCCTCGGGACCTCTGAAGGACTGTCCAATTCTGAAGTCCTGACTCCAAACAAACAGGAAGACCCCCCTGGGAATCCGATGGCACTAAGAATAGCACTTCAGCTCCAGGGAGAGACAGGAGGCACACGCAGCATCAAAGATCAGAACCCTGAACTAAAATCGGAGAAGGAGCAGACCCCTGGGCAGCCCCTGGACTGGGGCCTAGCAGCTCAGCACCATCAGCAGACCCCAATTTCCCCGGAAGCCACACCCAGAAGGCCAGACTCCGAGAACCTGACCAACAGCCAGGTCCAACTGGAAATGTGACAGCGAGGGAAATTTGGCAGTGAAATCTGAACAATTCCCTAAAAATGAATCACCGTGGGGGAGAAATCTCAAACTGATCTTGAGGGTTCAGGATATTGGCTTCCTACAGAAAGACTGGTGCCCATTCACACTCCTTGTGATTTTTTTAAAATTATGTAGAATGTTGTAAAGGGGGTGGGGGTGGGGGGGAGGAGTAGAAGGCACTTATATTCACAGATCCAGCAAAGCTGACGAAAGGATCGAAATGTGCTGATAGTACAGTCCAAACAGATGTCTCAATGACCTGGCCTCGGAGAACCAGGCACAAGCCCAGAATGGCTAGCTTTTCTAAGTCCTCGCCTGAGCAGCTCTGGATAATGAAAAAGAGATGGGAAAACTGTCATTAAAGGAAAGGGAAAGGAGAGAGGGACTTTCTGCCCGCTGAGAGTTTCAGAAGGTCTTAGAAAGGGACTGGGTAGGCCGTGCTTTGTGCTGGAAGAAGATACGGAGCTTGAGATTAGATCCAACTTCCAGGGAAACAGCCCCTGGGGAATGACAGCGAGGATCCCGCAGGAACCAGTATACCTTTGGGAGCTCAGGGAGCGCTTCTGGGTCATGGTGACTTTCTCAGATACAGCCTCCATTAGGTCGTAACTGGGTGAACTGGAACACTCTGACCCTCTGTTTCATCATCTAAAGAACTAGTATAGTGACCGCTACCAGACAGCACTGCCTGAGATAATGTGGGTGAAGCAGTTAGTACAGTGCCTGACACACAACTGCTACTGGGTAGAGGTAAATTGTGTTAAGATTACACCGTCTTCTAGAACAGCCCAAAAACTCAGTGCATTACCCGAGTAGAAGTTTAGTTTTGCTCACAAAATTCAAAACAGGTGTTCTTTTCTGGCAAGCCACCTCCGTGCACACAGCCAGGCTGGAAGCTGTCCAAGGCTGCCCTATAAAGCACTGGGTGGACCCTCGGGTCAGGGGCACGCTACAGCACAGGCAAGGATGTGGAGACCGTGGCACTGTCTGACAAAGAACAGGCCTCAGAAAGAGGTCCACAGCTGTCTCAGGTCGGGAGTGCAGCTCAGACCACGCTTTGCTGAACACAAAGTCAGCACAGATGATCTAACATCTGTTTGGTTCTAGTTCCTTTGTGGAAATAATGGGTAAAAAGCTGTACACAGACGTTACCCCAATTCTTGCACATTTTAGACCAAAATGTACCCAGAGTCCACACTTCACGTCCTCTGCTGTTGCTCTGGTCTTGGTCACCATCGCGTCTCACCTGAATTTCTTCCATGGCCTCACCACCGATGTCACCACCCCATCACTGGTGTCATCGCCTCATTGCCTGAGGTCTTGTCCCCACAGAGCAGCTAGTGGATCCTGTGGAGTTCAAGGACGTTCCTGTCGGTCTCTTGATGGAGCTGCTGAATGACGGCTCCAGGTCACTGAGTAAAAGCCGGTAGATCGACCCGGGCCACCAGTGGCCCCTGGGGCCCCGCCCTCACTTGACAGAACCCAGCCCAGGGCCTTCTCCTCCATCTGAGGAACACGCTGCTGTAGGGGTCCCATCTGCCCTGAGCTCTCTCCTCAGTTACCCCTTGACTCACCTTCTTCAGGTGTCTCTCAAAGTCTCCTTCTCAGCGAGGCCCACGGTGATCGCGCTACTGAAACATGGTGGCTGCCCCAGCACAGCACCGCCTGCCCCTTACCCCACCTTCCCTGCCCCAGAGCCTCGTCACCTCCTGCAAAAGCACTTCTACCATTTGCTTCTTCTTCATGGTCCTTGCATTCTCTCTGTCTCCCACCAGCAGCATGTAAGCCCCTCGGGGTCAGGGACCCTGTCTGGTTTGTTCAACACTTTATCCTAAAAGCCCAGAGGAACACATACAATGTGCTCAGGTGTCAAATGAATTAGTGTAACCAACTGTCTCCACTGAACAAGGCAGAATTATGTGGAAATGGGATCTTAGTGTGAGATGCAAAATCAGCCTGATTTTCCAGGGGTGGAATGAACCCACTAATGACTCTTCCACTCTATTTTATAACTAACATTGGGGTAAAATGCAACTTCAAGATTAGGGCCTAGACACTGGGAAGGGTAAGTGCTTGGGTAGGGGACGTGTCTGGTGGCCAAATGGGGTTTCTAGGACCACAGCCCTCCCTCCAGTGGTGTCTGATTCTGCACATCTGAGCATCCCTGGGTGTGGATGTAAGCTGGGGCCACAGGTGATGTGTGTGCCCTCAAGCTCTCCTAAAGTCCACGTTTTCTCTTCCTGGGGACCACATGCTAAATTGCACGAGGGCAGAGTAAGAAACCGAGGGAACTGGAAAGGCGGCTGCGGTTATTTTTCTCCTCAGCTCTTCCCACGTCTTCATGCTTTACAGATGCATTTGTGTTGCCTGGTTCCCCCAGTAGGTCAGTTCCAGCGGAACTGCATTTCCAGTGCCTAGACCTGGATGTAGCACATGACACATGTTCAGTAAACACTTGTGGAACAAGGGAATGAAGGAAGGAAGGAAGGATGAGTGGTTAGGTACATCCACACAACACAGATTCTAAAACAATTAAAATTTATGAATAGTGCAATTCGTATATAAAAATATGTTCAAGTTGAAAATGACTGTTTGATAAGGGTAATGCACGGGTTTATTTTAGAAACAAATTTAAGTGTAGGAATATTTAAAGAACACTTAAATCACCACGCCAGAAACAACCACTGCTTAAATTTTGTTGTATTTGCTTTTGTTATTTTCCTTCACAAAAGGGAAATATAGGTGTGTGCATGTGCACATATATATGAAACTATCATATTAAATATACAGATTTCTATCTTTTTAACATCATATCGTATATATCAACTGATTAATGGCATCAACCATTTACCAGCAACATGATGTATTTTTTAATTAAATTTTATTGGAGTATAATTGCTTTACAATTTTGTGTTAGTTTCTGCTGTACAACAAAGTGAATCAGCTATCTGTATACATATATCCCCTCTTTTTTAGTTTTCCTTCCCATTTAGGTCACCACCAAGCACTGAGCAGAGTTCTCTGTGCTATACAGTAGGTTCTCATTAGTTATCTATTTAATACATAGTAGTGTATATATATCAGTCACATTAATGGCTATGTTTTTCTTTTGTTGGTGAAGCAAGATGTATGTAAGCATCCTTTTCTTGTTGGTCATTCTGATGATCTCGCATTCACTTTTGTCATTGCAAATAAAGCCATATCCTTAAACATAAATTTTTGTGCATCTCCGATTGTTTCCTTAGGATAAATTTACTGGGAGAAAAGTCATGATAACTTTAAATGCTGTTCACTCGCACACGCGGCTGGATGGGGCTAAGGGAATGATGGCCATCACGAGCGTGGTGAGGGTTCTGTGCATGTATTCATTTGTCAAAACTCATCAAGCAGCACACAGAAGTGGATGCATTTTATTGTACGTAACGTTGATTTTTTTTTTTTAATGTGATGGGGTGGACCGACCCCATGTGAACAGTGCAGGAAGCAAGATGCCCACCATTCCGCCCTCTGTCGGGCTTTGGTTTTCCCAGTCGAAGCGCCCCCACTGAGGGGAAGACCTGGAAACTGCTGTAGGGACGGAGGGGATTTCAAGCAGCAGGGGAAGGAAGAGGAGGGGAGACTTGAGGTCGTTGTTGGGCAGAGGAACTTTGGGGCTGAGAGAGCTTGTTAAAGGGTGTGTGTGAAGCCAAACCATGGACATGTGATGAGCCTTCTCCCTCATCCCCTCGAGGAGACTTCAGTCACTAACGTGTGGCGAGGCAGACTCACACACACTAGTGGGGTGCCTTGGGGTGCAGAGGCTCACTTCTAGGAAACCGAGGGACAGAGGAGGAAAAGCAGTGTTCAGCCTGCACTAGAGATCTGGGGCTCAGAGCTCTCCACTCATCAAGTTCCTACAAGAGGCTGGTGGTGGGTGCCTGGTGGGTCCTGTTTTCCCAGAGTTGACGGCTAAGGGCCCCAGCTTAGAGCACAGTAACCAGTCACTAATGAGGTAAAACAAGGCCGAAGGAGAGGTGGTGGGGGCCTTTTGAGAGCAACAAAGTGCTTATGAAGAGGCCACACTCTTCCCTTACTCCCTGCGGCATCAGGAAGGGGCGTCCACTGGACCCTGTCCCTGAAGACAAAGAAACACTCAAGAGTTGGAGATGATGGTCTGAATCATTCCTTCCCACCACCACCAAGTCAGGGGCTGGAGACCAGCTCTCAACTGGCCATGTTCCTGACCCCTGAACCCGCAGGACCCCTGACCCCTGGTCAAGTGGAAAGACGGATGTGGCAGTTGATGTGGCAAGGTCATGAGCATTTCCTATGGATTAAGTGACCCGAGAAGGTGGCTGGACTTGAGCCAACTGGCTTACACTGCTCTCCAAGGGGATGCTCTCCTGCACAAAGACACCAGCACCGAGGGTCTGTGAAGAGGACGACCCCCAGTAAGGGGCGGAAGAGGTTCACAGAACTGCCAGGCTAGGGCCCCTCAGCTTCCCCCAGAGAACCGACATACACCCCGAGACAGTCAGCACAGGACCCTACCACAGAAAGGAGTCAAGGAGAGAACAGAAGCCAACAGAGAGTCCGCTCCAAGTTCACCTAGGGAGCCTGGGAAGGAGCTCCAGCCCAGAACTCCACAGGCTTGGGGAGAAAAGGGAAGGTGGGAGGGAACAAGCCATGGGCTTCTCCACTCTAATCATCCAGTACCTGCGCTGGTCTACAGGGAAAAGGGTCTGCACAGCATCTGGGATTTAAGTTTTGAAATGAATAGGACCCAGCCTGAAGATCCAATAGTGATGGTTTCAATAACCAATGCCAGTGAGGAAGTGACAGCATTCAACTGAAATCTCTTAACTACAGCTGCTACCTTGCTGTTAACAGTGGATCGACAGATCAGAGTTGGGAACTGGTATTGGAAACCCTAAAACTGTGTTATGGGTTGAATTGTGTCCCACCCAAAAAAGATGTGCTGAAGTCTTAACCCCCAGGACCTCAGGATGTGACCTTATTTGGAAATAGGGTCATTGCAGATATAGTTAGATAAGATGAGGTTATACCAGAGCAGGGTGGATCCCTAATCCAGTTTGACTGGTGTCCTTATAAGAAGATGACCATGTGAAAACAGGCAGAGATTGGACTCACATGCCTATAAGTCAGGGAATCACGAGAAAGTAGGAAGAAGCAAGGAAGGACTGCCCTACGGGTTTCCGAGGCAGCATGGCGCTGCCAACACCTTGATTTTGGACTTCCAGCCGCCTGAGCTGTGAGCGAATACATTTCTATTGTTTTAAGTCACCTGGATTGTGGCACTTGGTTATGGCAGCCCCAGGACAAATGCACACAGACTGTCCCATCCACTACACCAGTGAAGCTGCCTTTCCCAATCCCCCTGAAAATGTTTCTCTGCTCCAGTGGGATGGGATGCGCTTGGCTTGACTACCCACAGCCTGAGGGGAGGCACGCAGGCCTGTTTCTGTGGAAGGGGGCTGCTCCTGTGGGGCTGGAGAGAAAAATCTCTAAGAAAGTCATAGAAGGAACATTTCCCACCCAGGCTGAGTACCTGTTTGAAAGGGATTCATGGCCATCACGGGGCCCTTGGTAGTTCCATTGGCTTGGCCTCACGCTAAAAAGGGGGCCCTTCAAAGGTGGGGAGGCAGTCAGCATGGCCTAGAGGGCGGACGTGGTCCAGGGGCCCCCTGACTGTAAGAGCTTCTCAGGAGTCCTCAAAGCCATGCAATCTACCCCGGGCTACCCTGATATTCAACCAGGCTCTCTCCATCCCGACAAGGTGCCCAACGTCTTGGATTGTGAAGTGCTGAGTCCTCCCCCAGATTCCTGCAGATTCCAGCAGAGGGGTCCTTTGCCCACAGCATCTTCCTTCCATCTCTGCCTTTGGCTGCATTCTCTGACACACCGACTCAGGGACAAAGCTCAGTTCTTCCTCCAATTGCTTTGCAGATGTGCTCACTTTGAGCGCATTTGTGAATTTAGAAATTGCACCCAAAGATCTGGGTGGAAATCACAAGGAGTGGTCTCTGTGACTTCCCAGCCTCTCCCCACCCATCTCCGTGGCTCTACACACCCTCTCTCTCCTCCTCCCTACCTCTGATCAATAGATTAACTGACAGATCCTTCCCCATCTTACATAAAACAGTTCTGTCCACACCCAAGGTCCCTAGAGCTCAGCCGGAAGCACTTGTCAGAGTAGATGTGTTTTATCAAACAAATTCAGTTTCTTCCCAAGTGGAGTTCAGGTATCACCTAAATATGTATTTATTTGTTTCTTGTGTTATTTCTGAAGACAGGAGCAAAAGGGTCTTTAAAGAAAAAAGAAACTTTATGCTTCATCTTTGAGACTCCAGAAAGGGGACTGGGGATTCCTGGGCCAGTGACATCCCACCTCTCAGCCACTGTAGGCAGGAGCAAAGGGAACCCCCAGGAAACAATTATCTTAAAGGGGCAGGGAAGGAGGCCACATCTCTGGGACACAGCTAGAAGTTAAAGGAGAGCATGAAAGCCAGCCTTGTTCTTAAGACTAGGAAGACTCCAGGGGCCCTAAGCAAGGAACGTGACCCACCCGGCCATGGAGAGCTGGATCCACCAGGTTTCCCACTGTCGACAGAGCACCCTTGCCCCTTCGCTGGAAATCAAAGGGTGGTACCCAAGACTGGGGGCTTGAACGTTCCAATTCCCCTGTCCTGGGGTGATTCTGACAACAGGTGCTAGGGAAACGACACAGCCAAGAACACCAAACCCACACCACTTTCAATATACTTTATTAAAAAGTTTCTTTGTATAAATTTCCTAAAAATTTTAAAATTAAAATTAACACCCCCCCCCCAAAAAAAAGCAACACAGACACAACATTAGAGGAATGCCAAAAAAATCTCTATTATGACTTTCTTTACATCCTTTAATTAAGGCATTGGTCCCACAACAGTGCACAAAGATTAGGGGATTTTGCTTCCCTCTAACTACATTGTTTGTTAGAAGCTCTAGAAAAAGGAAAGTCGCTCAAAATCTAATCCAGGAAACTGGGGGGGAAATGGAAAAGTTAGACTCTTGTTTTTTCTCCATACACAGGCTTTCCATCTAAAGTCATGCTTAATTAAGAGGGGAAAAAAATGAACCAAGCAGAAGTATATAGAGTAGCTGTGAAATTGGGGGTTATTTTCTAGATCTTACACTTGCCTGTAACAGGCATAACGTGAAACTCCAGAGGGAATTTGAATTTATAGGAATGTTCACATAAACACCAGCAGTGGATAACTATTACACAACGTTCAAAGTATACAATGTAATTGCCCGGAGACAAAGAGGGTTGACTCCACAGACACATTTAGCACCATATTGATAGGTCATGCAGCAGACATTTCCTCCCAAGTTCGAGTGTAAATCAAAGCATGAAATGGTACAGTGCAAGGGAATCTATACACAGAGCTTCTACAAAGACGACTGGCGATGGCGGACTCCTTCTTCTTCAAGAGGTATGTGTCACTGGTCGGCCACGCTTAGGTCCCAATCGCAGCAATGACTCCGGGCTTGATGAGCACTGAGCATGTACGGTGGGGGCGGCGGGTGAGGGTGGAAAGGAAGAGGAGGGGAAAAGTCACATTACTGACCCAAAAGGACACTGTATTTCTCATGAAAATATCCACAGCCTCTGGCTTCCATCACCAATCTCACTTTTCAGTTCATTTCCTTCAGTGGCTCCCCTGGAGCTTCTTGGCCTGGGGTTTGGGGCTTTCTGTGCCACCTGAGCCCTTTCTCTCTCCTGGCATCACCTGCCTGGCCTTTAAGCAAACCCAGCGCTCCCATTCCGCACCGGCCCCAGAATCTCTGCGCAGCTGTTCTGATTTTATTACCAATCACGTTGCCCAGCATAATGGAGATATCGCATGGCCTGGCGGTCCACATTATCATTTAGAGGAAGCAAGATTATTTAAAGTTGAATAGACTATATAGCAGTTATTATTAATTGTTCATTATATTATTTTCCTAATAACCCTGTCTGTTACAGTATTTTATGAATAACAGAAACTTAGTAATATTTCTGAAGGGTGAGGCGTGGTCCACCGTATGTTTCCTCATCGGCAAAAATACAAGGATACAAGTATGTTTTTAGGAGACCATAGTAACTCAGAAAATTAACCCCGTGTGTTTTATTTGTACACCTTCCTCATCTGAAAATCCAATTTATCTTCTTTTTCAAATCTATCATCATCATTATCATTCAAATATCTTTAAAAGGTGAATTATTGGCCTGGATCCCTTACCTGCAAAAACCACCAACACAAAAGAAGAATCACTTACCAGGAGGGCAAACCTTTTCACATTCATCCTGCGAATCAAATCTGTTTTCATTTCCACCACAGCCTCCATACCAGAACCTGGCGCAGCTTTCAGTAACGGAGTCATAGTACCATTTCAATATAAAGTCCCTGCAAGTTCCTTCTTCTTTTGGCAACTTACATATATCTTGAAGAACAAGATGGGGAAAGAGGATTAATGAGAACGTGTAAGTTACTGTGCTCCCAGCGTGAGGGGCTGAAGCTCTAATCACAGTGCTGTCAGAGAGAGAAAACAGAAGAGTTTCCAGAAGGAAAACTTCCTTTACCTCCCCAGTCTTCATTTTCCTCACTGTCAGGTGGACATAATAATCACCTACAGATCTGAGAGCAATAAATACAATCTTATCGATGAAAGGACTTCATAAACTACACTTGGAATCCCAAATGTTGGCAATTATTATTGGATGATTTCAGATTAAATGAACTGTGTTTTCCCCTTTCCAATCACTGGGTCACTTAGTCTCCGGTTCTTTCAATGCTCAACCCCCGGAGAAGAAACCTAACTTTAAAACCTTGGCGTTTTCTACTCCTTGCAAAATAACAATTAAGTCCTGTCAGAATGTCATTCAAAAACAAGACTCTCCATTTCACTACAAGCCAGGTAGATTAAAAACAAAAGTCAAACTGCAAAAAGAAAACCCTTTATGAATATGTGTGTAGGGCTTCCCTGGAGGCACAGTGGTCCAGAATCCGCCTGCCCATGCAGGGGACGCGGGTTTGAGCCCTGGTCCGGGAAGATCCCACATGCCACGGAGCAACTAAGCCAGTGCGCCACAACTACTGAGCCTGCGCTCTAGAGCCCGCGAGCCACAGCTACTGAGCCCACGTTTCACAACTACTGAAGCCCGAGTGCCTAAAGCCCGCGCACCACAGCGAAGAGTAGCCCCCGCTTGTCGCAACTAGAGAAAGCCCACACACAGCAGCAAAGACCCAATGCAGCCAAAAATAAATAAATAAATAAAATTTTTAAATGTGTGTATATGCACACATGTGTTGTGTCTGTGTGTGTGTAGCTACTACCTTTGTGACCAGTCAAATTTAACAAGCCAAAAGAAGAGCTAACACTGATGCAAAATTCACAGAAGCAAAAATGTCACATAGCAAAGCTATTCTGAAGACAGCATTCTTTTTCCAGTTAAGGAAGTTTGTGTTTTAAATGCATGCTTCTGATGCAGTCCAGCTGCAGAGTAAAAGCTACATTCTCCACCACGCCTGGAAAAAAAGAAAACTTTACAGTTCACACACAGTAAAACTTCTGTTTACAGTGTTTTCTGGCAAACTCTAGATCTGGCTGGAAAAGAGAAACATTAATATCAACTGTTATCTGAAAGTTTGAAAAACGTAAAACAAACCCCTGGAGTGGACAATGTTACATGTTTATGTGTGTAACTAACACCCGTGAATCACCGGCCCTCCCCACACAGGGCTGACATTTCCGGGGGCCTTTCCCCCAGCTCCATGGATGGCAGGGGTGGTAGGCATCTTCAGGGATGGTGGGTAACAAGAAGTAAAAGGAAAATCTAGGTCTTCAGGTAGAAAACGAAAGCTCAGGTCGAAAACCAAAGCTCAGGTCAAGCATAATGGACCAGACTTCCAGGCACAGGATTGAGGCTCAGAATTGGTCTAAGACGCTACCTGGTGACTCTGGGGAGGCTGTCACCCCCGCCCCCAGGAGGAAAGTGGCCCCACACCTACAGCATCTCTGAGTTGCAGACACTTTCAGAGCCCCAGAAGGTCAGCAGTGCTACCAAGAGCTTTTGAAGACCCAAATGAGGCCAGGATAAAATGATGACAACTTACAAAAACAACTTGCTTCCTCTCAGATGTGCCAACACTAGAGGAGAAGGCCTGGTTTGAAGGAATGAGGGGACTGAGCCAGGCAAGATCGTTCAAGCACCAACACACATCCCTTGTTTGCCGGTGGGTCCCCTATTAGTGTGGGAACTTGGCCAAATGGTCGCCTCATCCCCTCCCCTTTCTTCCCCAGAGCATCCCCCAGTGGCCCACGTTGGTTCCACTTTGTCCCAAGTGCACCCAGTCCTGGCCATCTGTGTTTAGCTCTTTGGGTCCTACTCCCCTGTGCTCTTCTGAAGCAACAGAAGTCTTCCCAGACCCAAGGACACCCAGCCTGGAGGCAGCCCAGCAGCAGGACCCTGCTCCCTGACCAACTGGCTTTTCCAATTTCCCTTGATTTTCACTTTCAGTCTCCGGTACCAAACTACGGCTCTTGCATTCTACATCCTTTATTCCAGCAGGAGTCACTGCCAAGACCTTTAAGGTTTACTAATGGAATATGAGGATGCTACTACTCTGGACACGTAAATTCTTGGAGAACCAAGAGAAATATGTTAACGTGGGCCTCAACTTTATGCAAAGACAAGAGCCTGGGGTTCTCCATTTTTAAAGCATGAAAATGGGAGGTTTTCTGTTCTTAAGAAGAGAAAGTTTTGAACTCCCGTCATTTGATCTCTGAGACCCATGCAGGCTGGACTCACCCAAGCTATGTCTGCATATGCTAGAACAACGGTGTCAAAGTCTACAACATTAAAGTGTCCTATAGTCCAAAGAAGGATGGTTGGATCTCATTGAGTTTTTCCCTAGAACAAGTCTTTGGACATGAGAGCTATGTATGTTTCCCTCCAGAAAGAGTTTTCCCCTTGGGGCCCAGCCCTGGGGGAGCCTGGGGTCCTTGATCCAAGAGAAGTGTCTGGCTACACATTCATTGATTTTCTCCTCCTCATACTGAGAACCCAACCAGAGCCTAAGAGACCATGGGGAGTGAGAATTATCACCAACCTTTCCTGGTTCACTTTTGCCTAGAATAACAATGTAAATAAGCTTCATTTTATTTATTTTTTATTTTTTTATAAGTTTCAGTTTAGGGCTTCCCTGGTGGCACAGTGGTTAAGAACCTGCCTGCCAACTCAGGGGACACTGGTTCGAGCCCTGCTCCAGGAAGATCCCATATGCCGCGGAGCAACTAAGCCAGTGCGCCACAACTACTGAAGCCCGCGTGCCTAGAGCCAGTGCTCCAAAACAACAGAAGCCACTGCAATGAGAAGCCCGCGCACCGCAACAAAGAGTAGCCCCCGCTCGCCGTAACTAGAGAAAGCCCGCGCGCAGCAACGAAGACCCAACGCAGCCAAAAATAAATAAATAAATTTATAAAAAATAATAATAAGTTTCATTTTAAAAGAGAGACTTGAAAGGCTGCCTGATTCAGATCCCCATCTGGTGAAACTTCCTGGTGAAATAGTCAATGGTTACTGGGCTTCAGTGAGCTTCCAAACATGAGAGGAAACTGATGCAAGCGTGGTGCCTGGAGAAACCCTTTCCAAGGAATCCCACGCTCACAGAAACCACAGGAGCCAACCTACATTCTGGAACAACAGCCATGGGGTGGAAGGCACCCAAGGAAACACAGCCTACTTTTGTAATAAAGACGTGTGTGTGTGCACGTGTAATATTCATGGGAAAAACCAGGAAAGCTGTGCATTGGATCATTAATGGTGGCCATAAATGGCCATCAGTGTTTGATTATGGGAATCATATTTTTCTTACATTTTTCTGTATGTCCTGAATTCTTCACAATGAATATCTATTATGTTATTACTAGAAAAAGTGTTTGAAACCAAAAACATGTTGAATTGGAAAATCTTGCCTTTTTTATCAGTTGAGATTTGTATAGTGTCTAAAAGCAGCATACTTTTTTTTTTAGTTCTGTCATTCTAAAATTATCATTATTTATTTCTTTAAACTTCTTGTTTTAATTGGGGTTTAGTAGCTTTAAAATGTTGTGTTAGGTTCTACCATACAGCGAAGTGAAGTAGAGTTCCCTGTGCTATGTAGTAGGTTCTCATTGTTAACTATTTTACACATATTAGTTAGTGTATATATGTCAATCCCAATCTCCCAGTTCATCCCACCCCGCTTTCCCCCCTTGGTGTCCGTACGCTTATCCTCTATGTCTGTGTCTCTATTTCAAAGCAGCATTTTTAAAGGCATCAATTTGACATTTTCCAAACCAGCAAGTTATCAGTATTTAAGTTCTTTCTTAAGCAAAATCGTCGGAGCTGAAAGGAGGGGAAAGGGTTTAGGCTGCAGTTGTGAATATGTGTAAATATGTTCCTCGTTAGTTTAATGGTTTCAAAACAAGAAGAAGGTTTAATTGCCTTAGGATCAGACATTGTTGACATGATATAAAGTGCTTCCAAACCTCTGAAGCAGATACAATTGGCAGGAATGAATAAAACTTTCCTGTGTCTACATTTTGAGCGTGGATTGGCTCAAAAAGTACCAAAGAAACTTTTTTTGTACTTTTAACTTTATTTTAAATGTAGCTGTAGTTGCATTTTAAATGTAGTTTCAGGTCTTGACCAATAGACTTTTATTTCATAAGACTTTTATAGCTCACAATAAAAAAATACCAAATGCCCTTGGAGACCCGTCATAACCCAAACATGGTAGCTGACTTAGCTACATTCTCATGCAGCAGTAAACACACAGCCCTGAAGACGGCTACGTCTCTTCAAAGTAGAGAAAATATTTGTAGCCATTGAATGTACCTCAATTTGTGGGGTTAAGTTAGTTCTTTAAATTATTATCAACATAAAGTCATATATTTTCCCATCACATCGTTTTATGGCAGCCAACGCTGTATATTCATGGTGGAACACAGCCAAGCAAATACTGGATTTCATCAAATCTAAGACATCTTCATTTTATAATGTACTATTGTTTTATAATCCACTAAGTAAGAGAAAATGCTGCCAATAAGCCATGACATGTCATCAACGTCAAGTCACATTTCAATTTCAGAGGCACTACAATGGGGAAAATTACACATCTTAGAATCAACAAAGTAAGTAAAACATTGCTGAACTCATTTCCTCCAGAGCTGTGTAACTGACCCAGGAATGCCTGATCAGATGAAATATGGTCATTTCTACAGATTGCTAATTTCTAGGGTGAGTAGAAAAGAATGTTACACGTTGTGTTAGTTATTTTTATTCTCTTCTGCATTGAAACATTGCTTCACACATGGGTGGGCCAATAATTTAGGATTCATTCTTTTCTGAGTTAAATTTTTTTTTTTTTTTTTTTGCTGTTTAGAAACTTCAGAGTCTTAGCTTTACTAATCATATGCGTGTAAAATATTCATCCAAGTCTTCTTTGGCCAAAAATGAGAAGGAGAAAGAGAGAGATGGTAACAAAAACCTAAAACCAACATTAGCAACAACACAGCATCCTCAAAACTAGCAGCCACAAAACATACTGCAAAAACACCTAGCACGGTCAATACTTTTTTAAGACTGTGATAAGCACTGAAAGATCTGTTTAATTGCTGCTAACTGCCATTTTCAGGCAGCAAATGTATCTCAGAAAAGTGGATGTGCTGCCCTTAAGTGCTGAGGAAAGCAAAAAGTGGGGTGGGATTTTTCTTTTTGCAGGGCTTGTTTTGTTGAGGAAAATACAAGTATTAACCATTTAAAATGGAATCATGTAGTATTGCAAAGTCTGGAATCCTGAATGGTTAGTAATGATGCTATTGGTTTGCTGTTGTAATCAACCTTCATCTCAAGCTGAGGCCTTACTGCCACACCTCACACTCCAGGTGACACAGGGCCAGGCCTCAGATGGGGGACAAAGAATCCCCTCACTAGGCTATCCTCCCATTACACGCCTGTGTCAAATTTCTGGTAAAGAAGTACCTATTAAATGTGAATTTCAAAAGGGGCAAATATTAACATATGAAAACTCAAATATTAGTACTGCTCAATCTTCTCCCCCTTCATTGGATGCCATGGACCAAAGACCTTTTATTTCACAGGATTTTTGCCCACAAATTCCTGCATAGATTCAAACACTGGTCACCATGTTTCCTAAACCCCAAGTGGTAAACTATGACAAAATTCAGTTCCTAAAGATAGAATCAAAACCCAGTAAATCTTTTATTCATAGAGGTAAAAAAGCAAAGAAGAGTGTCTAGGGAATTCCCTGGTGGTCCAGTGGTTAGGACTCGGTGCTTTCACTGCTGTGGGCCCAGGTTCGATCCCCGGCTGGGGAACTAAGATCCCGCAAGCCGCATGCCGAGGTCAAAAAACAAAAATAGTATCTAGCATTTAAAACTAAGAAAGGAACACATCTCTGTAAGCACAAGCTGTGTTTGTGCTTACAGATATGAACTGTAATGAACTGGTGCTGGAATTAAACTGCATTCACGTCCACATATAAAAGCTAGTTTTAAAACTTATTTTTGCCTGAATTGTCTGGAAAATACATCTTTGGAGAAATAATGCATATTGTGGCCATTGATATTTAGATGTGAAATATACCTGAAACTACTGAGCAAAAATATAGTTAGTATATTTTTAAAGTTTCTTATAAACAATGATTTGTTGTTACTCCTTTTCTATCTGCAAAAATAGGAATATATTAAAATGTTTCACCCCCTGGAAAAAATTTCTAAGATGCCTTGATTATATGCGGGAGGGGTTGGTAGGGAGGAGGGAAAACAAGCTTCCATCTCCTAATCCTGTTTACCCATTTTCAATTTATACATTTTAAAGTAAATATCCAACTAATTTCATTGAAGAAGAGCATTCAAAATGGTGTGTGTGTGTGTGTACACCTACATATGTTCATTTAGCAGATGTTTATTAAGCGACTTCTCCAGGCAAAGTGCTGGGTTTTTTTTTTTTCCAAAGTGCTGGGTTTTTTTTTTTTCCAAAAGCGCTGTTTTGTTACTTGCAGGCTAGAGATGAATTAGGCAGAAACTTGTTCTTAAGAAGAGCAAGTAAGGGACTTCCCTGGTAGCCCAGTGGTTAAGAATCCACCTTCCATGGGCTTGATCCCTGGTCAGGGAACTAAGATCCCACGTGCCGCCATAATTACTGAGCCCACACACCTCAACTAGCGAGAAGCCCGCATGCCAAAACTAAGACCCGATGCAGCCAAAAATAAAAATAAATAAAATAAACAAAAATTTTAAAAAAAAGAAGAGCAAGTAATTTATATTTTCAGGCTGACTTGAATCACTAGGGGGGAAATACACACACGTGTGTGCGCACACACACGTGAAAGGAAGGGTGAAAGAACATTCAAGTCCTGGGTTTGAGGGCTCTGTACTGATCAGAAGGAAGGAGAAAGGTTTTGGACTCATCTGTATGTAACTACCACCCATCGCCTTGAAGGACACAAAAGCCCCGGTCTCAAAATCTCTTTTCTGTCTGTCACATGAAGAGAGGAGACCTAAGTGTTGAAGGTCTAGATTGAAAACACCTTCCTACGTCTGAATCTGTGACTCAGTCTTAAAAAACAAGACAGCCCAGCCAGATTCTTGCTTAAAGATTGTGTTGTTTATATTAACTCAACACTGTTTATATATTCTTATTCCCTCTGGACCATACATTAGAGAACCAAAAACATCCCCAAATCTCACTGTGTAATTTATTCCTAATCATTTTCTCTCAGTGAAGCACTGAATTTGCTAGAAGTTTTACTTTTCCCACACTCTGTGAGGGGTGAAGTTACCAGCAAGTGGCAAATAATATGCACAGATTTCAGGGACTTTGAAGTCAGAATGTCATCTGTCCTGACCCATATCTTTGGTGAAATCCTAGTAGGTCCATTGTGGCTTCTCTGAGCTCAAGCATCGTGTTGAGAGATGACTCAGGAAGGTAGCTGGGGTGCACTAGGGCCTGCAGGGAACCCTCAGTGCAGAGGACAAAGGCTTATCCATTGTCCCTTGATTATGAGCAGAAATCAGAGGAGTTGAGAAAACTCTAATTTAAAAAGATACATGCACCCATGTTCGTAGCAGCACTATTTACAATAGCCAAGACATGGAAGCAACCTAAGTGTCCATCAACAGATGAATAGATAAGGAAGACATGGTACATATACATAATGGAATGCTACTCAGCCATAAAAAAGAATGAAATAATGCCATGTGCAGCAACATGGATGGACCTGGAGATTATCGTACTAAATGAAGTAAGTCAGAGAAATACAAACACCCTATAATATCACTTATATGTGGAATCTAAAATGACACAAATGAACTTATTTACAAAACAGAAACAGACTCACTGACAGACATAGAAAACAAACCTACGGGCACCAAAGGGGAAAACGGGCAGGGGAGGGATAAATTAGGAGTTTGGGATTAGCAGATACAAACTACTATATACAAAACAGATAAACAGCAAAGTCCTCTGTATAGCACAGGGAACTATATTCAATATTCTGTAATAACCCGTAATGGAAAAGAAAATGAAAAAGAATATATATATATATATATATATACGTATAACTGAGTCACTTTGCTGTACACCAGAAACTAACACAACATTGTAAATTGACTATACTTCAATTAAAAAATAAGAAATCAAAGGGGTTGAGACTTGTTTTCTTCTCCATCCCAAACCACCATGCCACATCCATACTGGCATTTTTTTAGTTTGATTTAAAAATCATAGCATTAAAAGTTTTTATAAAATCTTTTTATACAACTCTTAAGTTAAAACTTAATTACCCAATCTACCATGAATTCTTGAACTGTTCCCATAAATTTATGTCAAGAGGAGAGAAGTTCTTGGTTTTCTGTCAATCTTTCCATTGGAAAGGCAAAAGGAGTCTGAAAAACACGTGGCTGTCTCTAACACAGACCAATTCCTAAACTTGTTTCTAAAAGTAAACTATTTTAAAATATTTTGCAGCTCTATAAGTAGTTGGTTTTTTGACCCTTATCACACATCTGTGTATGTAATAGTTTCGTAATTCCTGCATTGACTCATCATCTTCTTTCTAGTAACTCCTGATACCACATGTCAGTATGGGTTGTGGATGAATTAAAAGATAGATAGGTAGATAGATAAATGTAGATGTACAGATATAGATCAACCATGTATACATGGACACAGGGAAAGTCCATCAATGGAATAAAATACTATTCCAGCCACTATGGAGAACATTATGGAGGTTCCTTAAAAAACTAAAAATAGAACTACCAGATGACCCAGCAATCCCACTACTGGGCATATACCCTGAGAAAACCATAATTGAAAAAGAGTCATGTACCACAACGTTCATTGCAACACTATTCACAATAGCCAGGACATGGAAGCAACCTAAGTGTCCATCATCGGATGAATGGATAAAGAAGATGTGGCACATATATACAATGGAATACTACTCAGCCATAAGAAGAAACGAAATTGAATTATTTGTAGTGAGGTGGATGGACCTAGAGTCTATCATACAGAATGAAGTAAGTCAGAAAGAGAAAAACAAATATCGTATGCTAACACATATATATGGAATCTAAAAAAAAAAATTGTTCTGATAAGCCTAGGGGCTGGACAGGAATAAAGATGCAGATGTAGGAAATGGACTTGAGGACACAGGGAGGGGGAAGGGTAAGCTGGAACAAAGTGAGAGAGTGGCCTTGACACATACACACTACCAAATGTAAAATAGATAGCTAATTGGAAGCAGCAGCATAGCACAGGGAGATCAGCTTGGTGCTTTGTGACCAGCTAGAGGGGTGGGATAAGGAGGGTGGGAGGGAGACGCAAGAGGGAGGGGATATGGGGATATATGTATATGTATAGCTGATTCACTTTGTTACACAGCAGCAACTAACACAACAATGTAAAGCAATTATACTCCAATAAAGATGTTAAAGAAAAATACTATTCTGGCAATAGAGAAGATTCCCTCTAGAAACAACTAAAAGAATTGAGAGCGCTGTATTTCCAAGTGGCCCCAAAGAGATGGGTGTGTGGAGTCAGAAACCACCCAATTTCATTTAAACACTGATGAGATACGATGCAAACTCTACAAAAAGGATGAAGTGGAGAAACAAGGGTCACTTTAAAACTTAAATTGGAAAGAGTAAAATAGGGAATCCTTGCCAACAGCTCAAAAAATAATGTGTTGCTGCTTCTGACAATGCAGGGCATATCGAGAAAGCACAGCTGCTTTTAAATCTCGCACTGTAGGAAAGCAGCTGGGCGCTCGATATACGGCTTTCGTCATAATCCGTTGCAGAAATTAACAACGTAAAGAGATATGCCTTCCTTCTCCTGACTGTGGCCAATATATCAAAAACTAATGAACTGTCCCTATAACTAGTGGAAACCCTTTGCTTTGGGGTCTGTAAACAATAAGATATCTAAATACCCTTGACTGTGGAATTAGTACCAATATCTTTTGCAGAATACTCTTAAGCAAAGCATATCGGCTATTTCAATAACCAGTTTCCCACAGATGAACAATCATAGCTCATGTTCCCCTGAAGAAGAGGTTACGGGTCCCCCAGCGTTCCACTGCCCAGGACAAAAGCAAGTCACAACTGTCACTTCCAGAAACACATCTAACTCATCATGGATTTCACATAAAATGTGCACATGCTTGGGGTCAGACACATCGAGAATGGCAGGCTAGACTAAGCCAGGGCGTGTGCTTAGGAAATTGGGACCAGAACATTGATCCCATGGGTCACTTCCAAACCCATTTATTTCATGGATTCCAGTCTGAATTGTCTTGTATTCTTCTAAGCAGTTTTTTATTAGATTAAATCACCAAGCGGATGAAATCTTATGCTTCGCTGCATCACACACCACAAATCAACTCGAGTCCCAAGATGAGGCACCAGGGAAATGACTAAGGGACACATGAGTTCCTGGCTACGGCTCCCAAAGCAGCGCTCATTCAACTTTTTCTAAGATCCTGGGGACAGGCAACTTGGAATGTGCAGAATAAGCCCAGGAGGGGCCACACAGAGCCACTTTGAAACTTTCTCCATACAAGTCTCTCCTGGTCTGAGAATTAGAACCCCAGCAGATTAAACTGTTCAGAAGAACGCTTTCTTAGTGCTGCAGTGGACCTGATAGTTTCACAGCTCACCTGTTTTACTCCCAGCCAGCCGTTCTGCGCTCACCACTAGATTGATGGTTGAACTAGAAGCTGACCTCGCCGTTTGCGGAGATGGAGGCTGAATTTTCTCTATAAAAGAAAAAGATACACCACTAATAGGTAACTCAGAAAATGAAAGGCTTAGGAACCCTATGGGACTGAGGCAGGCTTGCCATCCTGGGTCATGTCTTATGTAAGGAGGGGCCACTGAAACGCAGAGACCCAAGAAGTCTCCACACACACTGCTTATGTCTGTTGTCTGCACGTTTGATTCATCTCAACAAGCAAACGGAGGAAATTTCTGAACCTGGAAGAGATCCTCGCATTTTTCCACATAACATCTTCTGCTTCCTTCCAAGGAAGCAGAGCCCTGGGGTTGAAGGGTCTTTGGACTCAAATCTTCATGGGTTGTATGGTAACTGATGGGAATTGCCTTTCCTCAATCATAGTTCCTTGATACGAATAACTCTGGCCCAAGAGAAAAGAATGGGAGCCGCCCCTCCACGTCCCAGGAACAGCAGGGGGTCGAGAAGAGTCAGGGGTGGGGGTGAGGGTCCAGGAGAACTTGGGGAGGGGGCTGGGAAATCATGCAGGCCAGGACTCGGGGCAGCAAAGGAGCCACAGGGCCAACACAGCAGAGGGCAGAGCCTGAGCAGATGAGACCAGGGGAGGGAAACGCTGGTGCCCTTTCGACTGTGCCTGTGGACATCCCGTGGCCCCTGGGATGAGACTCCCTAAGGAGCCATGACTCAGTGGTGTTTTCTGTTCACTGACCATGGGAACATGCTTCCGACACGGGACATGGTGGGCAGCCAAGACCCAGCCAGGTTCCATGGCCGTATTTCTTCCTCCCTGGGAAGGGGCTGCACTCAGGCCACACGGATCTGATTTCCTGCATCAAGTAGCCCAGGACCCCCAAGGCAGGACAACAGTTCACAAGGAACCCATTTTCCATTTCGTTAAGTTATCAAGTTGGGTGCAACCGAAACACACAGGATTTCGCTTTAACCTTGTTGCTGT
This sequence comes from Orcinus orca, assembly GCF_937001465.1. Taxonomy (NCBI): domain Eukaryota; kingdom Metazoa; phylum Chordata; class Mammalia; order Artiodactyla; family Delphinidae; genus Orcinus; species Orcinus orca. Next base: position 117,300,687 of record NC_064565.1, read on the forward strand.
TTCAGAAAAAGGTCAATGAATAAGCACTGTTCCCTTTATGGCGCCGTTGGATCTCCCACGCAGAGATAGGTACCAACCTTCCTTAAACCGACAGTGCACTTACTTGTACTGAAACTGCCTTGGTAGATGGCTCTGACCTGAGACCTTAGGTAACAGATCACCGTGACATGGTACGTCTGCCCAGGGAGCAGGCCCCTGATGACGTGGTCTGTGACCGTGAGGTTCTGCTTCAGAACCGGGGACTGATCGTGGGCCGAGGTGATGGTGAGGTTGTATAAATAAGGGCTGGGGGGCTCGGGCCTCTCCCAGTGGAGTTTGACGCTGTTCTCTGTGATTTCAGACGCGTGGACCTCTCGGGGTGCCTTAACTGCAAGATGGAGTGCTGAGAGCAGGAGACAGAAAATAAAACCCTAAATGACTGTAACACACAGGCCGGAGATGAACTCTAAAAGAGATATACCAGTACACGGTCGATCTGAAATTTAGGTGAGGCAGACAACTAGCTTCTCTTTCAAGCTGCAGAGAAATACTGATCTTGTAACCCACCAGCACATGTGAAACGTGAAATTCACAGTAATCAAAAATCTCATCGTTCATCGGCCAGGTACACGATTACCTTTTTTTCCTGTTGAAAATCTCTCTTATTAAGGAAATACTTTGAAACTGTGTGGTTCGGGGTGCTTAATCTGAAGCGTTCAAGACAGAACGAGGCCCCTAATTTAAAATATATTAAATATACGTCATGGAACTTTAGGGTATGACATGAAATTCTTTCAAGGAATCCCTGCTTCTCTCTCTTCATAAAATGAAGATAATCTCCATTTTCTCAGGAGCACATACATCCTGCCTTCACTTTTCCATACAGTTTGTGACTCTATAGGAACTTCTAGCATCTTCTTTGTGGGAAAAATAACATAACACAGTCTGAGTCCCATTAAGCCCACCAACCCCCAACCCCCGTATCTAATCCAGCCTGGAATGCATTCTTCCCAGGGGCAGTACCAGCGCGTAGTTCGGTCTGTGGGGACAGAACAATCGTCTGGGCTCTAACTTTTCAAGTTGCTAAACGCAACGCCCCAATGTTGCCACAGCACGAGGCTTGGGCCTCTTCTCTATGGGTACGTGCTTCCCAGTGGGGACAAGGCTTCTGCAATTACAAAGCTCCGTCCAGACCTTCGGGAGTCATACTCTAAGGGAGGCGGGTCTGGCTCCAGAACTATAGAAGCCTAAGCTTCACCATTTACGAGCTGACAACAGGCGTTCTCTCTCTCTCTCTCTCTCTCTCTCACTCCCTCGACGGGGTCTAAAACCCTACGTCTACTTAGCACTCATCCCTTTAACTGAAGACAGTTGCATTTCCAGGAGAGGTGGGTGGTGGCCGCCCACTGACACCCCTGAGAGAATGAGCCGCTCCCATGCTTGCCCCGATGGGGGTTTGGGGCTGGGGTGGGGAGTGGGAAAACGGGCAGCAGAGGCGGCAGAGGGGTGGGTATTTCACCTGCTCTTTGCTTGGAACTCACCAGCCTCACGGCGGGCGGGGGGCGGGGGGGGGAAGAGAAAGATTACTTTCTAATATAGATAAAAAGGGATGTTTTGGTAATTCCATGCTCAAACCAGCACCTTTCAAAATACATCATCTAGATGTCAGATTGCAGATCAAGGACCGTGTCTGGATTGCTTTGTAGACAGGCTTCAAGGGACAAGCCCTGGACACAGTAAATGAGACATCCCAGGTAGGTGGCTTTCTTACCCATGGGCTTAGCAGTGGCTGGCCTGGTGGTGGCCAGTTTGGCTGCCTGGGGCCTGGGGGCCTCGGGCTTTGCGGCCATGGGTTTGGCAGCAGCAGGGGGTCTGGCAGGGGCCGGCTTTGCTGCTGCGGGCCTCGCGGCCAGTGCGGGTCTGACTGTGGCTGTCTTCGAAACCTCCGGCTTGGTGGCCTCAGGCTTGGTGGCCACGGGCTTGGCAACTTCAGGCTTGGTGGCCTCGGGCTTGGCAGCCACAAGCTTGGTGGTCACAGGCTTGGCAACCTCGGGCTTGGTGGCCACTGGCTTGGCCAAGGGCTTGGCGGCCTCGGGCTTGGCGGCCTCAGGTTTGGTGGCCGTGGACTTGACAGCCTCAGGCTTGGTGGCCATGGGTCTCCCAGCCACGGATCTCTCGGCCACAGGTCTCGTGGAAGCTGGCTTTGAGGCCGGCAGGTTTACCACTGTTATTGGTTTGGTGGTGGTGGTCACTGGCTTTGCTGTGGTCACTGGTTTAGATGTAGGACTTGAAGTAACATTATTCGGAACATTTCTGTTAAAACATATTAAATATTATTTCAACTCATACATATTTTCTCCTGCTATCTAAAATAGACAAAGACATAACTCCATGCGCTATACAAAATTTGCTATCTCACCAAAATGCATGCAGTGGCTTTTACATATTACATATAGCATTGCATATACTAAATTCCTTCCTTTTAGGATCTGCGCCACAGAAAGACATTGAACAGCATATAAAAAATAGAATTATTAAAAATGAAGCCTCTATTGTACTATAAATACACCTGAAATCTTATTTTCAATTTATAAAAGCTGGAAGAGAGCAAAGAAACAGAAATAAATATTGTCATAATAATAATACTTTTTGTTCATAATAAAGAGTAAAGATAAAATATTTAAATAATGCTCTAATTATAAAAATTGACCAACTGAAACGCATACACCAAAAACTAAGATCAGTTAATAGCTACGCTCATTATAAGAAAGTAGCCGCTCAACAAGATGCTGTGTTAAATGAAGCTATCTACGAAATAGACAGACATAGAGAACAGACTTGTGGTTGCCCCTGGCTGGGGGGGCTGGGGGAGGGATGGAGTGGGAGGTTGGGGGTTATCATATGTAAGCTATCATATACAGGATGGATACATAACAAGGTCCTGCTGTATAGCACAGAGAACCATATTCAATAACCTGTGATAAACCATAATGGAAAAGAATATTAAAAAATGTATATATGTATAAGTGAATCACTTTACTGTACAGCAGAAATTAACACAACATTGTAAATTAACTATACTTCCATTAAAAAGTTTAAATAAAAAAATAAGCAAGATGCTGTGTTGAGCTGGAAAATGATCAAATCGGCATACGCTTTCATTCCTAGGGCGTGTTGTATATTTTTGTTTGTATTAATTTTTGTGTATGCGGTTGTTTTTCTCACAATTTCTTGATTTACTATGAATCCCTAAAGAGAACAGCAATATAACCATCAGACATGCTAGCGCAGACCCAATTTTGTTCATTACTTGCCCTGAGATGAACATTCATTATTTTATAGAAATGTCATGCTATATGGCATAGGCAGTATACTTTCAAGTTGCTGTCATAAAACTTCTGATACTATGTTGCTTTGTTCATTCTGTTTTCCTAAATATAAAGTTGAGCCAACCTGATGGAAAGTTCCAGGGAAATTATACAGATAATACAAGGCTAGAAAAACAGAACCTGTGAACCTAGATCAAGCAGAATGAGCATCACAGCACCAGAGAAGGGTCACCGCTGCTTTGGGAATGATTTTCAACTTACTAGGCTGAAATGTGAAGCGTTCCCTCTGAGGACAAAGACAAAAGCTGAAGGAGTTAAGGGGTGTAGGGAGAAGCATGGGCGGTTGGAAGAGGTCACCCTGGGGCTCAGCCAAGCGTAAGGCAGGCAGTCACTTTACAAGGATAATTCGAATCTGCATCTCACCTGAATGCAACAGACAAAACCTCCCCTTCTCCCAAAGCATGATCCTCTGTGGCCTTCTCTTGAGGGACACAATTGCTGGTACAGTGCCTGACCTCACTTCCTGCCACCATGTCCCCCTTGCCCAGCCCTCTGTCACACAGCCACAGTGCCCTCCTCTCTACTCCTGGAGTTGGCACCAACGATGGCACTGGATGTAAGGCCACGGAGCATATGCCGAGCAGCCAGCATCACCATGGGCACTGCAGCCCCACCCACCTCCCATCCATCTCATCGGTCTTCCTAGGAGACCATGCATGTCCCCTCCCTTTGCTAACACCATCACCTGTGTCATTACAGCTTTAATCATTTTGAGAGACAGCGAGTCCTTTTTTTGCTTAATGTATCCAATCTTTCTGTATGAAATCACTGCACACCAGTTATAGTAGACTGTTGGGACATATGGCCCCCGTGGCCCACTTTCTCTGTACCCACACCCTTTGCAATGTGATGTGGCAGGTTCCCCCAACAAGCCCAGCTCCCCACTCTTGAATCTAGCGAGGCCAGCTTTGGTCACGCTTTGGCCAGTAGGATAGGGCACAGGTAACAGTGTACCAGCTCTAGCCTAGACCTCAGGAGGCCTTGCTTACCTCCACCTTCTCTCACGGAACCCTCCCAGTCTCCTTGTGCACAAACCCACACTTGCCACATGAGACCACCCTAGACTGCCAGTCCACAGCTGACCAGCAGCTGACCACAAACATGAAAATGAGCTCTGTAGAGGCCAGAAGAACTGCCCAGCTGAGCCCAAGCAAAACCCACCAGCCCACAGAATCTCAAACTACATAAACAGTTGTTATTGTAAGCCACTAAGTTTCAGGTAATTTGTTACACAGTAAAAGCTAATGGATACAACAGACTCTTCCCCTGAAATGCTCCACGTGACATTTGGGAAGTCACGTTTTCTGGATCTCAACATCCTCACCCCATAAAGTTAGGCGTTGGCTGAAGGACCTCTGCATTCCCTCTAGCGCTCTAATTTCTAAGACAGTTATTATAATCACTTACATTTGTTTGTAACCAAACTGTACAAGATTCTTTGCCGGTTGGTCCCCTTGGAACCAATCACACTGTTTCCTGATATCTGGGGACAGGTAAAAAGCATCTTTACCTAGAGAAAAAGAGAGAAGGAAATATTTAAGGGCATGTGAACCACATGCAAATTAAAATCAATCTGCTAAGGAGTTAAATGGATCACGTATAGGTAGTTCGTGAATATTTGCTGAATTAATTCATTCTTCCAGACAATCTAAGTCCAGTGATTTGAAACAGGAAGCATAATGGTGCTTGATCCATAAAACGTCGTAAGCCAGTATCTCCTATTTGGCAATATTTGGGTGATTAAGTTAAAGGTAACACTTCCTCAATGTGAGGGAAGACAGGAACAGAAGAAAGATCAAGTGCAGAATGTACCAAGTTCCAAGCTCTTGGACATCACATTACAATAGAATTACTTTGAACATTTTCTCAGTGCTGTTTAACAAAACTTCTGTTTTAATTTTCCGAAGACGGTAATAGTGGCTCCTGGGTGAACTTGCTGGCCTACGCTTGCTTCACATTTTTCCCCTAAAACTTTAGGGAGACAGGTCATACTTTATAAATCTCCCTCATTTGTTAGATGCTTTTCTGCGCCTGACTCCATCAAGGCAGTGATGAATGACACACCTCCTCCAGGATGTGCAGTCTACTGGGACCACATACCCATAAATGAATGACCAACGGGCCATGTGATAGATGCGGTAAGGACAACATCCTGATTAACAATGCCCGAGCCTTGGGAGTGGGGACCATCGCAGTGAGCAGGGGGTCTGGAGATAATTTTTGAAGATGAATGCGGGTTTGTTGCTGAAGTAAGGGTGGAGATCATTTAGCGGAGGGAGAGCCATATCGGGTAAAGGCTCAGAGGTATCCAAGTGTATGGTTGGGGGCTAAGCCCAGATCAATGCTGCTCCTTCTAGAAGCTTCCCTGATCCCCATCAGGGCACACTCAGTGTGACATAACAGCGTATCATGTCATGCCTAATGAATGTGCACTTGACCCCTTCACCCACCTAGACTATAAACTCCCAGGGACACAGTCCATGGCTGGGAGGGGTCTAGTCAAGTCTGGTTGAATAAACGAGTGAACAAGGGCAGGATTCCCGTCTGTGTCAACTGCCCACCCCAGCTCCTAACAGTGTGTCTGGGATGCGGTAGGTGCCAGTATATACTTGTTGAATGAATGGATGGGTCAACATGGGCACACTAGCTATCATTCTCATGCCTGCGGCCCCATCCCTGGGGGCCAAGTGTGCGCAGGACTTACTGCTGATGAAGGATGGCAACAGCCTCCCGAAGCGCATCAGAGGCTCTTCGTTGAGCTCAGTAGACTTGTCCATGAGTTTGAAGAAGACGTCGTTTGGTTCACTGGCGAAGCTGTACAGCTCCTTGACGTTCACCTTCCTACCAATGCCCAGGATCACGAAGAAGTAACCCTTGCATTTGGCCTGCAGGATGGCTCTCTGGGCCTCCTGCAGCTGCTGGTTCTGCACCTCGCCCGTCAGCATCAGGACCACGAGCTTCAGGTCCCGTGGGTTGGGTGCACTTTCAAAGATGTTCTCAATGGTATAGTCGATGGCGCTGCCCAAAGCCCTGGTCCCCTGGAGCTGTGCCATCCTGCTGCCGAGGAAGGCCAGGAGCTTCTCCTTGGAGCCGTAGTCAGTCAGGGAGAATTCCACCTTCACGGGCGGCACGCTGGCGTTGCCCACGGACTCATAGGGTGCCTGCTGCACGACCGCCACTCTGGTGAAGTGCTGGGAGGCCTTGGGGTCCGGGCTCATGTCCAGCTGTTGGACCAGGTACTGTATGTACTTCCTCATCTCATTGAACTGGAACGGAGTGGTGGACTCGGAGCTATCTAAGATGAAAGCCATGTCGATATCCACGTCGCTGCCCGCTGCTCTCCGGTCCCTGAAGGAAGGCCTCCAGTTGCCAAATCCACAGGATGGGTCGATGTTGCAGATGTCTAGAAAGAAGCATGGCAGCCCGTTTATTCTGTGACTCTCCTGGCGAGATACTGCACATCAGTCTGCAGGGAGTCTGGGGTCATTAGAATTGTCACATAATGTAGAAACCTATGTATACCTTGCTGACAATATCATGGCCAGATTTCAGTTTTCATCACCTAGCACTTACTAGAGGAAAAAAACCAAGCCGAAATCCTTGTTAACATACTGTGGCATTGGCACAATGAAAGAAAAGGAAAGAAAAGAAAACTACCTTGCTTCCTTGCCACTCCTTGAAGAAATGTGTTCCAGAAACACATTACCAGATAATAAAACAAAACCAGATAATAAAATTCTGGACTCCAAGGTCAAAATATAAGCAGAGCCCACTTCCTCCTTTGTTACCTATGGAACTAATCATTCTCTTCACAAAGAGAGGCTCTGTTTGGGGGCAGTCGGCTTTAAGGATGGAAACTACTCACGCAGCATAGACACTGGTAAATACAAGACTATGTGAATCTTCATTTAACTTAAGCTCTTTGTACAGATGATGATTATTCACTCAAATGTCCCTCTGTAGATAGTGTGTTTTGCAATTGCAGCCGGACAGATTTTTTTTCTCTTAGAGAAGCATCTTACCCAAGCAAACGTGACAAGTCAGGACTTTCTCCAAGAAGTCTGTGAGGTCTCCACTAGCTGGTAGGACAAGGGCATGACCCACTGCTGTGTTATTGATCTGGTTTAAACAAAATGAAATCCTTAGTAGGAGTACACAGGGTAAGTTACCATTTGAAAATGCAGCTGAAGAATACACATCAATTAAATAAACACAATTATTTAATAAACACATCAATTAAATAATTATTTAATAATTATTAAATAATTAAATTAAATAATTATTTAATAAACACATCAGTTAAATAAACCCCCCAATAGATCAATATCTTCTCTTTCTTGGGAAGCGGGGTTAGGAAGGAAGGCACTGATTATGATAGGAAAACAGGTTTTCTCCCAATGAGATGAACCGGAGTTCAAATCCCACTCCTGCTGGACCTGAAGCACAATTATTTAACTTCTCTGGAATTCAGTTTCCTTAGCTGCAAAGTGGAGATAATGGTAAATTCCCACAAAGTTATTTGGAAGATTAAATTGGATAATGTATGTAAAGTACCTGGTATAGCCTCTACCAAAGAGCAGGGACCTAAATGTCATCGTTATCTAGCAATAATAATAGCGACTAACAAATATTCAGTCTGTCCCTCTCCCATGGGCCCAGGTCTAGAAAGGAATTAACAACAAAGCAAGTTATGAAATCACTTCCAGAAGACTCAGAATGTCCTGCCCATCACAGCCCCTGGCACATCATCATTAAATTGAATAAATGAATGAATATTTGACTTTTTGAACTTGCTGAAACGATGCTTTTTAGGAAACATGCGTGGTTCTGGATCACTCAGCCCTCACAAGGGGAGATGTATCCATGATCCCCTAATAGGAACGTAAGGCTGGTAGCCCAAGCCGGAGCCGAAAGCCCAATGCTATGTTCTCCAATTGGCCTGGAGTTCGGCAGAATAAACCCTAAGAGATGGTGCCAGTGACCCAAGTGTCTCTTGCTGACGTGGCAGTGATAAAACCATAGAACATCCAGTTTGGAAAGGAAGACGCTAGGGACCATCTCATCCACCAGCCTCTGTTACAGGTGAGAAATCTGAGGCACAGAGAGCATAAGTGACAGAGCCATGTTACTTTTGGTGACTTAAAGCTAGAAGGTGGTTGGACTGGCACTAGAGCCAAGACCTCCTCACTCCTGGTCCCGCTGTGTCCCTTCCTACCCATCATCCACCCATCCTGGACTGCAAAGCCACAATCAGCACTGAGTAAATATTAATTGACTAATTAATCTTTATATATATATATATTAGTAGTATAACAATTATACAAGTCATTTAAGCAAAGCATAAGGAAACACTTAGCTGCTTCATAGGCTGAAGCTAATGCTTCCTCGTCCTATGCTTAAATAACTTGTTTCATTGTTAGATGCCAGCCTGGCTGAGAAATACTTGAACAGGGATGCAGCTTGGGTGTTGGGCTGGCTGATGTCTGGAGAACCTCCCAAGGAGACTGTAGGCCTCCAGGGTCAGCCTGGGAGAGCCTCATCCAAGAAGCAAAGAGGGACCTAGTGGGAATAAGTCATGGGCATTTGGATGTTCATCTAGTGCCAGAGCCATCAGGATGTTCTGGAAGTCTCGCAAGTGAGACCAGCCTCATCTAGAAGCTAAGGGGTGCAAACCCATCAGGGAGGATACAGTTGCACCCAAGCACGTTCTCAGAGTCAGAGATGCCCAGAGCACAGACCTGCAGGGCGTTGACCAGCTGCCGGTCCTCCTGGCTCGTGAGGAACAATGGTGTGATCCCAGCATCCGAGAGCTTGAGCACGGCCTCCCTGAGCTGCGGGGACTCCCTCGTGGGTTTATTGCTGAAGAAAACCGCCACCTTCCTCATCAGGAATCCATTCCGCACCCGCTTAAACGTGTTTCTGGCCACGAAGGACATGGCAGTTTCCAGACTCTGCTGCTTGGACGTCAGAGCCACCTGAAGGTTCTTGATCTTGTCCTGGAGAACGGACTTCTTCTTGGAGTCAGCAAAGCGGATCTCCGTGGTGACCTCATTGTTGTAGGTGACCACGGCCACACGGGCGCCCCGCGGGCAGTTGCTCTCGGCGATGGTCAGGTCATCCACGATCTTCAGGACCACATCCCTCATCCGGCTGAATGCGTCCTGGGTGACTCCCTCAGAGGTGTCCAAGGCGAAGGCCAGCTCCGTCGGGAAGACAGGGCATTCCAGGGGCCCTGTGGGAAGGGGGAGGGTTTTCACAGACAAACTACTTCCTGGAAAAGGGATCTTCTGCTTTCCTTGGAAGGAAGTTCAATTACTGAAATGACTTACCGTAGCAGCAAGCTAGAAGAGAACAGAGAAGAGAGTGAAAGCCTGGTCCACCAGGTGCGAATTTCACACATAAGGATAAAAATGAGGCACAGACGGCAGAAAATCGTGTACTTACGACATTTATCTTTGATGCTCTGGACCAGGGCACATTGCTGGAAAAGGAAAGAAGATGTAAGAGAACAGACAGAGAAAGCTCACAGGGCAAGGGCTCGTGAGGCACACATGCAACTTACGTCCATCGAGTCGCCTCTGCTGCCTTTGTAACCCTGCAAAACAAGGACGGGGGCTGAGATCTTGCAGACGTGAGGGCTGTGGAGCTTCCTACCAAGGAACAGCCTGGGGCCCACAGACGCATGACAGAGAGAACAAGGTGGGCCCTGACTGACCTTGATCATTTACAGGCTCTCCCTATAAATTTGATGTAACTGCTCGAAGAGCAAAGGAGAGACTTTGAGGACAGAAGTGTTTCCCCTGTAAGATCAATAGCTCCATGCCCTGGAATCCAGGATACTCATGGCAAATGAACATAAATCACACATTTGAACTTGAGTCTAAACGCTGCTTCTCCAGAGAGAAGAGCTGCCTTTCCCCTGCTGCCTTCCTACATCCTGTCAGAGGAGGGACACCCAGGAGTCACTTAGCTACCCTGAGGCTCCAGGTCTAAGCATCCCGGGATTCCACCCCAGGGATACATTCATGGCTGCCCTCGGCATCTCATCCCAATGTGTGGCCACCGAGGGTCAAGCTGTCACCTCATGGGCTAGCCAGCGTCTTTCCATCCGGTTGCCCCTGCTCAACCGTCCCCCACTGCAACTGGACTAACCATCTCCCGTTAAAGGCTCCTCTCCAGATTCAACACCTGACTCTACCATCTTCTCCTGGGTTCAACCAATCCAACCCTCTGACCTTTCTTTCTAAGGATGATTTTTCCACTTCCTGAGTTATCTTTTCCATTCTTCTGTGAACCTCATCAATTTCAATGTCAGGAGACAGTACAGGAAGAAATTCAAGCAAGGAAACAAAGACATTCATGATGAAGGATATGGAAGGGTTGGAGAAAGGTGCCCTCCTGGCTCTAGGTCACTAGTGGGGTTTCAACCACAAATCAGTAGCTCCCTTGGGGATTTTATAGACCAAAGGGAATCTTCCCCAAACCGAGGTCTATACTATACTCCTTCCACAAGATGAAATCAAAAGGTATTCAAATGTGTTCTCTTTAGTTTGTCCTCAGCACAAACCTCAAGCAAACCTACACCAGGAAATTGTAAAGGCAAATTACGATACACCCTAGATTATAGAGTTCCATGTGAAACTTGCTTTAAAATTTTCTTGGTACACTAAAGCTCAAAGGCTCTTTTCTCCACTGTGGTATCAGAAGGGAAGTGGTTAAAAAACAAACAAAGAAACCACAACAACAAAAATGCAGACAGCTCTTTTGTGAGGAAAAGAGATAGTGGAAAGTTTTCAAGGAGGACCATGTGTAAGGCACCCAGCCCTCGGGCAGCTTGATTGGAAATGGGTAGGTACTCACAGCTGGTCCTGCGTAACCAGGGTCTCCCTTCTGTCCAGCTATCCCTGGAGGTCCTGAATTTCCCTAGAAGCAGAACAAACATTGCTCAATCGTGGCAGAAGATGGAGACTTCTCAGCTTCTGCAGTCGGAAGGGGTGGTGGAGATGATCTTGTCTAATGTCCCCCATCACCACACGGAATCTCTCACTTGAAGAGACCTTAAGTGTCTCCAAAATTCAGGTATAGGGACAAGTGGCCCTGACAAAACCGATGTGCATCTCCCACAACTCTGTTCTCTGGCAGGTCAAGGTGAGATAGATGCTTGCCTGAGAGCCTTTAATAAGACCACTATGGATGCATAAGAAAGCAGTAACTGACAATTAATCAGCTCACTTTTCGATGCAGATAACCAATTCAATCTTTTAAAACTCTACCGTGAGTAATAAATGATCTAGTTTGAATGTCCTCACTGAGAAAATTAACAGGATAATGACAATGAATTTCACTATATTTTAAGCTAAATATAACTGTTAGAAGCCTTTACCCGATTCTAGGCCACAAGTTGCTAATTCAAGACTCAGGGCAATCTTAAAAGGATGAGTAAACATCCACTACGGAGAATAATCCAGAATGAAAAGTAGCTTAAGAAAGAGGAGTCTGGGCTTCCCCTGGTGGCGCAGTGGTTGGGAGTCCGCCTGCCGATGCAGGGGACACAGGTTCGTGCCCCGGTCCGGGAAGATCCCACATGCCGCAGAGCGGCTGGGCCCGTGAGCCATGGCTGCTGAGCCTGCGCGTCCAGAGCCTGTGCTCCGCAACGGGAGAGGCCTGCGTACCGCAAAAAAAAAAAAAGAAAGAAAGAAAGAAAAAGAAAGAGGAGTCTTTTCATGGTGGGGAGGCGAGAGAATACATGGACTCAGCCTGGCTCGCCCCTGAACTTGGAACCCTAGTAAGCACATCGTGCAGCTCATGAAATCCTGTCTCCGCACCATCTGGCGGGCATGACCAAATATGTCTGTGCAGACTTCTGATGTCATTCATTGTGAGACTTGAGTCCCCTGGCACCATGCGTGGAGTGGACCGTGGGCTAGTGACCTCTGAGACGTATTAGACGAGGGGCCCTCCAGACCTCCCTCTAAAGGGAGCATGACCAAAGGAAGACAGCACAGACACAACCGCAGGGTGTCCTGAGTACATCCCATCTAAGGCGTAGCATCCCTCTACTCCCACCCCATACTATCTCTGGCCAGGTTGCAAGTGAAGAAGGTAAGTTTCAAAGAAGCAATGGAGTCTTCAGTGCTCAGACCGGCTACCAGGAAGGTGCAGGCAAACTTACCCTTCGGCCTCTGATGCCTTTGGGTCCCAGGGCTCCGTCTGTCCCCGGCTCACCAGGATTGCCCTGGGAAGAGAGCCAGGAAGAAGCACATTAAGCTCTGAGAGGCAGGTCTAGCTGAGGGTCCCCGGGGGCCTCTGGACCACACTTCCCAGAGTGGCCAAATGGCTAATTTTGATGATTTTCCACCAAGTTACCGGCGCAGCTGTGGCATTTGCAGACTCAGTCTAAGCTTACTAAACTTGGACTTAGAAGTTACATTAATGATAACATCATACAGATTATACTAGCATCTTAAGGTTTATAAAGTATTTTATTGCAGTGCCACTTCATTTAATCCTCACGAGCCCCATGACAAGGGCATATTGTCATCTCCATGTGACTGATGAGGGAGTGTCTTGGAGAGGGTGGGCCTTTCCCAAGGTCACTTGATTAGTAAGTGTCTGACTGAAGACTAGACCCAAGCTATGGTGACCTTCAGTCCATGGTCACATCAGACTCATCCTAAAACAATGATGCTGTTTACCCCCTAGGGGAATATTTACCTTTGGTCCTGGGTATCCGGGAAATCCTCTTTCTCCCTATAAAAAATAAACGACTCAATATTTGATCCCAACTTAAAATCATCTAACAAATTATTCTCGAGCAGAAAAAATATATCCGTAGCATCGCCAAGAGAAAAAATTCACTACATTACAATTCAATTTTGAGAGATAATTCTTTAAAAATACAGCATGTCAGAAGTTGAAGAATCCTCGGCAGACACATACTTTTTTGCCTCTGCGTCCTTCACTGCCAACTCCATCTCGTCCATCATCTCCCTAAGGGTGGAAAGACAGCGTTACTGCAGGTGCCCCTGTCAGGCACACCATGACCTTCTTTTTCTAAAGCCCTGAGCAGTGGGTCTTTGTGTCCCTGGAATGTTCCCAGATCAAGGTACAGCTCAAGGAAGAGTTCCTAGTCTTATCCCACCCTCCAGTGCAAATAAGACCGTGTCTATACTAAAGAACCACTACAAGCTATTGGTAAAGATGCTGTTTGGGTGTAGAATGAAAGACGCATGGAACCAGGGAATCTTAGAGTTGATAGGACTCTTTGATCTATGCATATACGGGTCTTTGATTCTACTTCAAAGCAAGAACGAAAGACTCAGTCTCACACCCTCCTGAGTCTTCTGTGCTCAGCCCTTACTCCCCTCTCCCCGGTGCCCCTTCCCTTCCTTCCAGGTCATGCCTCTAGACTGCCTTCCTTCCCCAAACCCACTTCCCTGTACTCGGAGATCTGCCCCTATCACTCTCTCCTGGGGGGCTTTCCAAACTGGACACTACTGATCATTTCAAAAGAATCAAAAGAATTTGCATGAACTATACATTAATATCTCTAAAACATGCACAGAACATGCTCCTTAGTTAATTTACAGTTTTAAACAGCTAAAGAGCTGTTGGCCCAAATTTATAGAAACAGAATCAGGAAGAGATTTCATTCAATGTTTTGAGTAGATTTTAAAGTCTGGTTTTTTTTCCCCTCTGCTTCTGAGACAGTAATAGCCATGGATTTTAAAATTTCAGTTAGCTGTAGGGAAATTACAAACACAAGAAAAGTATTTTCAAGCTTTGGGGTTGTGAATCAGATCAACCTGGTCCACTTAATGTAGTTTTTAGGTGTAATGACTCATTTTACAGAAAAATTCCCAATGTACTGGAGATTTCTTTTTCCCGGATAGAAACGTATGTTACAACGTTATTGCAAGACAGCAGTTAGGGTGTTTTTAAATAACTTTTTAAAATGAATTCTCAAAGTTAGAATTTCCATTGCTGGGATGTCTCATTCAAAACAAACCGTTTCAACCTGAATTGAGATCTTATCAAAGCCCATTCCATTTTAAACCAAGGACGTTTATTTCTTTGCAGAAAAGCTGCATCTAGTTGAGCTCCAAAAGCATTTGCAAGACCTGAAATGAAGGTGGTTCAAGGGTCAGTAAACCACCACATTCACTTCTCAGGAAGAAATCAAGAAAAAATGTCTCTACTCACTCCTCCTCCAGTGAAATAAAAATTAGTTTGAAACTTATCAGCAGCAGGTTTCACTATTTTCAATCACATCCCCAGTAATATAAGAAGCAGCTACCAAGCTGTCTCTTTGTGGAACCAACCCAAGTTGCAGTGACAAAGCCCAGCCCAGCACAAGCCACATCCCCCTGCTTCCTGAGCACCTCAGCGGAGTCAGCGGCAGCCTGGGCCCCGTGCACGTGTTGATCTTACCGTCTCCCCACGAGGACCCCGGTTCCCGATGCTTCCTTTAGGTCCTGGATCTCCGGGCTCGCCCTAGACATAAGAAACAGGGCTGAGACACCTGTGGGTCTGGGACAATTTAAAATGTGATTCTAAGCCCTGCACTTGTTCTGGGTGACATCATCGGTAGGGTGGCCACAAGCTGCTAACTTCACCTTTTAGATTTTGATGTTAATGATTTTTTAAACTGCAACGTCCACGTGTGGACTCCTGGAAGAGAATCCAGGAAGTCTTGTGTTTGTTCTTTTCATCATCATGGCACGGGGACGTGCCAATGGGGAGGAGAGAGAGAGACGGGATAGAGGAAGGCGTGGAGTCAGCAGTGAAAGCCAGTGGCCCCACGAGGGGCGGAGAGGCAAGGCTGGAGTCACATGAACACACTGCTTTCCCCAAGAAAATGCTGCCTCTCAGACTGGTTCTGCTGAATAGTCATTCTCAAGGCTCACAGAAAGGCAGCCTGCATATAGCAAGCTGCTGTTATCCAAAGCAGCCGGGCTCTGGGACCCTTGGATTAGCTGCACGTGGCCAGCGGGGCTGCTGTGCACAGCGTCAATATCTGGAGAATATTCAGTGCAATACGGAAGTGGTCCTAGTGCTGCTGGTGTGCTCCAAGGGCCCTGGGGATGCTGAGCTGTCCTCACAAGCCTGTGCTCGAAAAGATAGGGCAGTTCAGCAGCGGCTGGCAGTTCTGGTTATGAGAACGCAGGCCGACCCACTGCACACAGCCCATGGGTGCCCTCAAGGCGGGGACAGTGATCCCACTGGCGCAGCCACTGTCAACGGGGGAGGCCTGGTGGAAAAGACCAGAGGGGAGGAGAAGGGATATGCAAGCCAAGCAGCTGGACAGACTGACAAACGAGGGAGCGGTGACATGGTGTCTGGCCAGGCCCAGGCCTGGGGAAACACGAGCTCCAGACAAACCTTTCTTCCCAGGGGCCCGGTTCTGCCACGTTCTCCAGGAACACCTGAGGTCCCCCCGCTTCCCTGGAGCATGAGGAGAGGAGAGAGTCAGTGAAACATTCACCCTCCGAGCCAAAGCAGCGGAAGCCCGCCTCCCGCAAGCCCCACCCCACCCCCTGCTGCTCCTGTGTGGAGGTCAGATCCTGCAGCTCTCTGCCACTCTCAGCCCTGGAGACCCCAGTGCAAACGTGCATGGAGATGGCTTGTGCAAACCTAAAATATGAGTGTGACCAGTTTTCACAGGTGTGCACACATCTCAGTAATTAACGTTCACCTCCTAAGTTACCGACTAGGGGACAAACACCCGGATTTATATGGCTTTACCTCCTCTCCCTTTCCACACCTCCACAACGAGCACCTATACACACTTTCTCATCGAGTGAGTGAATAAGTCAACAAAGGAACATAGGTCTTCAAAAGCAGTGCAGCCTGCAGAGCCCAGAAATGACTCTGACAGATGCGGCAGATCCAGGTGGTGGCAGCTGTTTGTACTGTTAACTATTTGAAGAGCTTCAACTCACCCGTGCACCATCTTAAAGTCTTGACTAATCAGAGCTTAAATAAATATTTAAAATGAAATAGGTATTTATCAGATTTCAAACTTGGGAAGGACTTTCCAAGCAAATAGGGGCTCTCACAAAGTTCCTGCTTCCCCTGTAAAACATTCTTGCACGTCTATGTCGCCCCAGGCCAGTTCATTGCCAGTTTATTAGTCATTTACTAATCTCTGTAACAAATTATAAGATGGCTCCCTGTTCCTAGTAGACCCAAGGGACACCAGAGTATGGGCACCCAGTCCTAGCTCAGCTACACCACGTTTCTGCTCATCATGGATAACAGCCAAGATAGATGTTGATGTTTGCATTGACAGCAAGTTTAAGGGACATCTTCCATGTCGAACTTGAGGATGGGGAGCTCCTTACACAAATACCAAACTGCAGGGGCAATTTCCAGGGGCCAAATATGAAATAACACAGAGTAATCTGAGAATTTTGGTCGATTCATCTGACTTTCTGCAGATCCACCCTAAGACTTCTGCAAGGAGGCCCCTCCTTCCTTTGCTCACCTCCCAGGTGGCCTATGTTTGGAAGGGGCAGCACTGGGACTTAGCCCCTGGAGCATCAAGAAAAACGCCCTCTAACTTCCTCAGGGTGAACGAGCTAGTTGCTCCGAGGACTGAGGTTGGCCCCAGGTCTGTGCTGCCAAAGAGTGGGGCTGAGGGGTCTGTCTCCTGTTCCTCCCTTCGCGAAACATGGAACTCTCACCCTGCTGGGGCAACATGCTACCCGTTTAGCTAAAGAGAGGGGTGGGATCAAGACAGACTTACCCGAGGTCCGAGAATGCCTTGTTCACCGATCAGGCCTGGAGGACCGATGGGACCAGGAGGACCCTGAAAAAGTAAAATGCCAGCGGAAGTGCCACGTGGAGGTGACACACCGTGACTGCCATAGTGTCTACACAACGGAATATCATTCCACCATGGAAAGGAACCAAACACTGACACCGGCTACAGCATAGATAAACCTCAAAAACCAGGTGCTGAGCGAGAAAGCCAGACACAAAACCTATTACATGATTCCATTCATATGAAAGGCCCAGAATATGCAAATCCACAAAGACTGAAAGGAAGTTAGTTGGTTCTCAGGAGCTGGGGGAGGGGCATGACTGCCTAATGGGTACAGGGTCTCCATTGGGGGACGATGAAAATGTTTCGAAACTAGATAGAGATGATAGTCTTGCAACATTGGGGATGTGTTAAACGCCACCTTAAAAGATGAATTTTGTGCTCAATTTTGTAAAAGCAATGGTCACCTCAATTTTTTAAAAATGGTAGGGCATCTGGGAACATGTCACAAGGCACGCAACCACACCGGGGGTACTGACCTGTGCACCTCTGGTCCCCTGCTCTCCCACAGAGCCCTGCTGGCCGGGACCGCCCTTGTTGCCCTTTGAAACAAGAGAAGATGTAAGAAAGGGTCAGCCCTCTGTCCTACAGTCACATCTGCACAAGGGTGCAGGGAGGCAGTCACAGCTGTACCAGGGGTCAGAAGCGAGAGCGCCGTAACTCCAGGGAGAGACATTCAGTACTTGGAGCCACTTTGCACTCTTAGGATCGATTCTCACTCTTCCCTCACCTTTTCCTCAAGATGACTTCATGACCTGAAGCTATTTGGGACCCAAACCTGTCTTGCACAGGTGAGAGGACAGAGCCACCAAGACAGGTGACTTGCTGATGACCAGGTAAGTGGGCACATCGCGGGCAAGAGGTCCCCAGGACGCTGTCTCCCCAATCATCTCCTTTCCCTTCTCCCCTCCCCACCGTCACTTTCATTTTGATAATCATTTCCACCGCCATCATCGTTTCTGCAAGTCGTATAGAAGAGGCTACATTTAAGGAGACGGTAGAAAAGATGGGAGCTACAAGCTTTGATGGTGAAGGAGAGAGTAATTTTTAACTTGTGGGTGGGGTGGGGACCCTCTCCCGAGAGCACACAGTGACTGACATTGTGATGACAGCAAAGAGATGGTGACTTTGAGGCTTACCTTAGCCCCTGCTGGTCCCCTTTGGCCAAAGCCGCCCTGAGGAAGAAATCACACCAACGGTGAAAGGGAGGCGGGGAGGCTGGGGGAGGCCAGGCTCCCTGGGACTTAACCCGCACTTTCACGACACCTGCTGGGCCCCAGACACTGTGCCTACCCAGCCCAGAGGAAACTCTTGTGAAGGGACACCTTTCCTCCTGCACTCCCCTCCTGCCCAGCCCTTCCACGCTGCCCTTGTCAGTCCTCCACATGGAAGGTTTGAGGATGACTTCAGACCTGCCAACCAAAATAAGGACCCCTCGGGCTGCACGGCCCCAGACAGTTTCAAGTAAGGAATGTGAATCAGGAAGGTCGACCTGTCTATTTTTCTTCCATTTTCCTAACTGGAGGGAGAGGTAAGACGTTAATTATAATGGAAGGGAGTCCCAGACTCTCCACACTGTCCCGGCCAAATATAACACACACTCGGCTAAGTAAAGTATTCAGCGTGGGCGTATGTGAACCTGAAAGCCTGGCTGTACTTGGTCTGGGCTCATGACTTGGCAGTATCTCCCCCGATGCTCCAGAAGTGAACCTTAGTGCAAATAAACATGGGCTCGCTCTTAAGTGATCCATGAGTTCCCACCTCAAGACGGCTTCCCCTCAGTGGAAAGGTTTGGGGTGGGAATCCATCCTGGATATATCTTCGCAAGGTTAGGGGTTGAATGCTGGAGCCTGTAAGGCACCAGCCTGTTACAGGCTTGGCCCATCTTCTGCATCAACCCAGGAACCACCGTCTCTTCACCCAGTGAACAAGCCCCATGATCTTCTGGGGCCGCCCTTCTGCCCTGATTCACTGTAATGGCAGCTTCTTTAATGGAAGACCTTGGCCTCCTTCCAGGGATGACACATGGACGAGAGGGGGAGGGGCGCGGTCAGGCCACGCTCCACAGAGTAGCAATCTGCCTGCCGCTTCCAAAGGGGACCTCACCGAGTGTGACCAGAGGCCACCTGTGCTCAGGCCACGTGAGGAGTGAGGTAGCCCAGGGGAAGGATGCCTTTCACCTGGGCGTGAGCCTGGCTTAGTGATATCCTAAGGGAAGACAGCCCTAACTTGACCACACTGATTTCAAACCCAAACTGGCACCCTGTGCATAGAATTAACACGAACTGTATGCCTGACTGTATTTCAAGTCTCTTCATGGAAACAGGCTCTGGCTCTACTCACGAACTAAGTTGTTCAGCACATAATAACAATGGAGTGTTTTCCTCATGTTTTTTTTTTTTCATTGTAGAAATCAACAGCATTATTCAAAAATAATACTCAAAAGCTTTTAAGATAGTATTTTCAAAATTTACGTTTTCTTCTGAATTTTCAAAGCAAGGTTATGCCCATAGTATATCATTTGCCTAGGGCCGAGAGTCATTGCTTTTAAAAGCCCTTGTCAGCACTCACCCTCTGATCATCCACTGCAGATCCCTAACCATGTGACTGCCATGGGGGAAAGGGTTGAGGGGGCCCCGATCTGGCCCCCGTCCCCAGCCGGATGCTGAGCAGATACCTCTCTCAGGCACCCACCAGCGCCCTGAACCAGCCGTGAGAATTTACAGACTTCCAGACACATCTTCTCCCAGCTAGGAGGTCTGAGCTCCGTGTAACCCTGGGCCCTGGAAGCACTCAAACAGCTTCCCAAAGATCATTCATCTCCCTTTGGCTTCAGCAATTCTTCAACAAGACACAAAGACGAAGCGTGCACTGAGCGGTCTACAACAGGCATTTCTGAAACGTCTTGAGAAAGCAATTGCGAAATGCAATTCACTAGAAAATTGACTCTGGTTTCACTGCTGGAGTTACAGCAGTACGAGAAAAACAACTATCAAACAAAACAAACATACACCCCATCAGCCTCCCCGCCCTTTATCCCCTCACTCCCTCTGTATTTGTGTTTCTGTTTAGATTTTTTTAAACATTCAGTGGGATAAAGCCCGGCCAAACAGTCGAAAGCAGCAAAGATATTACTTTTAAAAGCGTCTATTCAGTATGTTTTGGAAGGGGAGGGAAGCAGGCCGGGGGAGTCCAGAGTGAATGATAAGAATGAAGGGTCTGCAGAAGCAGCAACACGTGGGGGACAATGGTTTCCGAAATGGCCTTAAATTCCCTAAATAAAACGTTGCTGAGCAGCTCTGCCCCAAAGGGTGTCTAGCAGAGTTAAGTAAATATCACCACAGAGCCCCCGCAAACCCCAAGAGGCACTCACGCTTTTCCCGGGTTCTCCAGGCGCGCCAGACACCCCATCTGTCCCAGGGAGACCCTGTCATGGGAAAGAAAATTAACGTAAGATTCTCGTCTGCAAAGAAGAGCTTGTAGCTCAAATATCACACAAGACGCTGGGGAAAAGGAATGGATACACACAGGGCCAGTCGCACACTCTGGGGGTGCCTTAGACCCAGGTGCACTCTGCCCCCCACAAGGCTCAGGCTTGATGAGCACTTTCTGGAAATATCTATGGGGCACAACTCTGCCGAGAGGAAGCCCCTCTTGGGAGGGGCTGTTGCTGTTCCTCTTGGAGACTCCTTTGCGAGTGTGCACACTGGCTTCCCGGGGCTTTCTGCTCCCAACCTCAGCCTTGTACATCCACAGCCTTAAAGACCACGTTGTGGCCTCCGGGGCTGGCAGTGAACCAGCTTGACTTTAGTTTCTCGGGCTCTCGGCACAGGGGGAGTCTAGGTACACAGAGTGCTGTACCATGGGGCCGATGTCTCCGGTTTCTCCTTTGGGTCCTCTCTGCTGGCTGTCCTGTCCTGAGTTACCCTGAAAAGAGAACAGGTCGGGGAGTAAGCCACGTGTGCAGGGAAAGCCACTGCTGCTGGGTCAGTGACTAGGAAAATATTAGTGGTGGTCTGAATGCCAGCCACTTTGGCCACATCCCATCTCCAGATAACACCTGCCGTGGGGCCAGCAATCACTCTGAGCCCCAAACTGGGGGGGAGATGGCTCTTCCTCCCCCCGGGAGGATGGTGGCCAGGCTCCCTCTTGCCTTGTCCTGGTCTGGACCAGAAGAGGCTGGCCCAGCGGTGGTCACTTGTTGACAGGTTTTATAGATCCATAAAGCAAGAAAAACTGCAAACTCTTCCCTTTTCCTAAAGCGAACTTAAAGTGTCCTGAGACCACATTTTAGGGAAACTTCTCGGGTCTTCACATAAGAGGCTTTGCAAAGACTTATCTTTGCAGCGAGAGGGCAAAGGCATCTCCAGCCACCCCAAAATTCTAAGAAAAGGGCAAACCACATATTTTGCCAACATGTTTTAAAGCAATTTCAAGAGTAAAATTCTTCCTTTCAACCCACTTCTCCCCACAAACCCTTTCCCTGGACTCGAGTCTCAAATCGGTGACAAGGATTTCCCCTTACCGGATCACCTCTGATCCCAACATCCCCTCTTTCTCCTTTGTCTCCTTTGGGTCCTTTGTCACCCTAAATAAAAACCACAAGCAGAGACTGAGAATTAGATGAGTTTCACATAGTTATCTCACCCTCAAAATTGCGTTCTTCCAATCACAAATCTTAAAAAGAACAGTGTTTCAGCATTTGCATTTACTCATTTTCCATGAAGGGAAAATTATTTCCAGATACTTCAGGTAACCCACAAGTATTTATTGGGGACCCACTCTGTGCCAGGCGCTGGGGATTTATTTCAACAAAACACACTCAGTCCTTGCCCAATGGGACTCTCCAAACAAGAAAAATATAATGTAAATATGTCACAGCTGACAAGGGACATAGGAGATGCCAAGGATGCACCCCAGGAGGAGGTCAGGGAAGGCTGCCTGGAGGAAGCGGTCTTAACATACACAAGTAAAAGAAATAATCCCTAAGTGAAATGTTCATAGTTTTTCCATGACAGTAACAATGCAGAAATATACTTACCCTTCTTCCTGCATTCCCTTTCTCTCCAGAAATACCAGGCAATCCTTTGTCTCCCTGCCAAAGACAATGATAAAATGTCATTCCTGGCACAATTTCTACCACAGACTGAGGTGTTAGTCACTGGAATCTTCAGGACCAAAAGTAATTTGCACTCAGAGTCCAAAATCACTTACATCTTCACCGTCAAGACCATCCAGTCCAATTTCTCCTAATTCACCCTGTGAGGGGACAAGACACACAGGTGAGTGTAAAATATGGCAAAACACTGGGAAAGTTTTAAATATAAAAAGAAAAGCAAGCTTAAGTACCTTCTCTCCTGGGAATCCACGAGAGCCCTAAAAGGGAAGGGAAAGAGGAAACATTAGCTCCTTCCCGGAGACTGAAGAGAATAGGCTAGAATAGGCTAAGGGCTCCCCTCTCCCCGTCCCCAACTTAAAAGTCAGTGTCTAGGGCTTCCCTCTGGCTCACTGGTTAAGAATCTGCCTGCCAATGCAGGGGACACGGGTTCGATCCCCGGTCCAGGAAGATCCCACGTGCCGTGGAGCAACTAAGCCCGTGTACCACAACTACTGAGCCTGAGCTCTAGAGCCTGCGAGCCACAACTACTGAGCCCGTGTGCCGCAACTACTGAAGCATGCACGCCTAGAGCCCGTGCTCTGCAACGAGAGAAGCCACCGCGGTGAGAAGCCCGCGCACCGCATCGGAGAGTAGCCCCGCGAACCACAACAAGAGAAAAGCCCGCGCACGGCAGCAGAAACCCAACGCAGCCAAAAATAAAATCAATAAAATAAATTTATATTAAAGAAAAGTCAGTGTCTGACTTTTCAGTGTTAGAGATTAGTCTGTTTGGCTAGCTCTTGCTCTATCATGAGGGGATCATAAAACTAACTTGCCTGGACCTGAGCACTTGGGTAGTGTTGGCTCTCTGGCAGGACGGCTGGGCCGTGAAGGCCCGGGACAGGAGCTCCGAGGAGGCCCCTTTATGACATTGCAGTGGCCTGTCTCTCAAACAGCAGCAAATTGAGGAGAAGGTTCATCAGCCCTTGACTCCAAGTATGTCACACACAGAACCTTCCAGCACATGAGTCCTTTCCCTCTGTCTCTGGCCCCCTCCACTTCCCTCACTCCTCCCAGGTCCAGGGGCTGAAGCTGCCGGGCACCGGCCTTCTCTCTGCCCTGGCCCACATCCTGTCTGTCCTCATCAGTGTGTCCTGACTGCTTCACACTGCCATGCGAAACTGCTTCTCCAACCTCAGGCTCCCTTCCCGGCACGGCGTGCGCTCCTGAACCCGCCAGGCCCTGGGCTGCCTCTGTGAGAGGCCACTGGCTGTCTGCGCTGAGCAGAGAAGCTGGGGCAGGCATCTTCCTTCCCCAGGAGTCACTAGAGAAAGTGTCCCCCTTCTGTACGCGCCACCGACCGCCCTCTCCCCGCTGGGGCCCAGTGCCATGGTCCCCTCCCCACACGTGGGGGTCACTGTACCTTTATGCCCCTCTGCCCGGGGCAGCCCTGGAAACCTTGAGTGCCGTTCACACCAGGCGGGCCGCGCTCACCCTGTCAGGAGAAACAGAGGCATTTTACGAGTTGGGGCTTCTTGTCACGTGTCTCCACTGAGTAGGGAGCTCTGTGAAAGGCGTGCATTAGGAAGCAGTCCACTGGCTGGCGGGCTGATGTGCCAGGCGGGGCCTGCCGCATCCCCGCCCGCGGGCCCCGCGGGCCAACCTCTGCACAGGGCCTCGAACCTGCAGTTCCCTCCCCTGGAGGGAGTGGGGTCTGGGGCACATCCTGGTGGGCGGAGGATAAGCAGTCCTCAGGGTACTGGGTCTGGGTGGGGGCTGGGCCCGTGGAGAACCCTCGGGCTGGCTGCTTCTCCATATGGTCCTGGGCTCCCAGCTCTCCAGTGGGGTCCAGGCTCAGCCCTGACACCCAGCACTGCCGGACGGGACCTTGGGGGTTTCAACTCTTCCCCCTGGGGCCCTCTCTCCCCACCCCAGGGCTGGCCATGGTCCTGGGTTCCCAGCTCTTCTATGGGGTCCAGGCTCAACCCTGACACCTGGCACTGCCGGACGGGACCTTGGGGGCTTCAACTCCTCCCGCTGGGGCCGTCTCTCCCCACCCCAGGGCTGGGCCTTGTTCTAGTGTCTCAAAAGTTCTCAAACCACTTCTGGGCAGGATTCTGCTTCCCGAAGGCCCTGCTTCAGGCTCTACCCACCCCCAAATGGACCCCTTGGTGACTGGTAACCCATACCGGCAACTGCCCTCTGGGAGGCTGCCCTCAAAGGGCGTCACCGCTGCAATCCTGACTGGGTTTCCCCTGCACCCCAGCTCCAGCGGCCTCTCATCTCTGCCTGGATGTCTGAATTTGGTAGATGCTGGGTTTGCCATCCTCAGTGGTCCTCTGTCTCAGGAGCCATTTAGCACCTCCCTCTGAGATGGAACACGTAAAAACCTGCACTTCCTACCCACACTTGTCATCCTCAGATTCTCAGGCTGGTCTCCATAGTGTAGAAATCTGAGTCAAGTTGTTAAGAAAGTTAGAAAGTAATTTTTTTCTGATGGAAAAGACTGGAAACGGAACAGATGAGGAGCCCCACAATTCAATCCCAACGTGTAAAGAACAAGGAGGGAATAAAGACTTAAGGAATAAAACAACCTTTACTTACAGGTCCACCCTCGTCACCAGGATAACCTCGATAGCCATCCTCTCCAGGAATACCCTAGAAGAAAGTCAATCGTTTCCTTGGTTAAATGCTGTGGTTTTCTCTGTTTCCTATTTAAGCCTCTCTTCACCCCCCTTCATTTGGTAGAGCGGTGCTTTCGGTGTCCCTGGAACGTGACGGTTTCCTACTCATTATTTCAGTGCAATTGTTCTATCAGGATCTTTAAGGCTCTTGATCTACCAAGAAATCCTGTGCGTTTCCTATAACTTAGAGGCAAATGGGAAGCATCCCTGCTGGCCGTCCTAGTGAGGCTGCCAGTCAATGATGCCACTGGTCTTAACATAATTTTATAAAATGAAGAACCAATGTATAAAAGAACCCAGTGGAAAGGGAGGAGGGAGCAGACACAGGGACAAGGTCTGCACCTCAGATCTGTCCTACAGCACAGCTAGTTCCTTCTCCTCCCTTTTGCATCTCCCCACCATCATAGCAGAGAAATTCCCCAGCCAAAGTAATGACGGCTCTGAAATCTAGTCTCAGGCGTAAGAAAAGGGTAACACCACCGTACCTTCGGCCCAATGCTGCCAATGGGCCCTCGGTCTCCTCTTTGTCCAGAACATTTGCAGGGAACCCCACAGCAGGCTTTCTCGGCAATGTTGTCCTACCAAGACAAAAAACGAAGTTCAGATCTCAAAAAATGTCTAGAAAAAAGGCATAAATGTGCCGTCTGAGGACTGCGGCCTCCACAGCAAGAGATAGTCACCTCCTACGGCAACTCCCTTGAAGGCTTAGCCATGGGTGGGCGATACAGTGTCACAAATGGACTCTGAAGAACCACCAAAGATAATGCATCTTATTCACAATGTCACCTCAGGCTGGGCCTTATTTCTAGAAGTTTCCAACATAGATATTCAAGCTTCAGATGTTAAGTATAGCTTACATTTTTTTTTTTTTTTTTTTTTTTTTTGCGGTACACAGGCCTCTCACTGCTGTGGCCTCTCCCGTTGTGGAGCACAGGCTCCAGACGCGCAGGCTCAGCGGCCATGGCTCACGGGCCCAGCCGCTCCGCAGCATGTGGGATCTTCCCGGACCGTGGCACGAACCCACGTCCCCTGCATTGGCAGGCGGACTCTCAACCACTGCGCCACCAGGGAAGCCCAGCTTACGTATTTTTAAGCTCCAGAAAGCAAAACCTGACAAACCATTGCAGACGGCCAGGATGGAAGGTGGTTTCAGAGCAGAGACCGTATGCCCTTCCCCAGAACCCTGGTCAGAGTCACGGAACATGGCGTCAGCCTGGAGGAAGCCTGGGAGCAGCTGCGGGGTGGGATCCCTGCCTCTGAGCCACAAGCACCGCACCGCCAGTCACCAATGACTCCAGCGCCCATCAGACACCCTGGACATTCCCTCCCATCCCAGCCCCCGGCCTTATGCGGGAAAGCGCACACCCAAAGTACATTTCTACCTGCCAAACTCATGATGGTCAATGCCTTTTCTGGCAGTGAATTTCCTAGAGCTTTCACTTTCTCCCATGCCCTAGGTTTGTCAATTAACTCAACTTCCTTCCACTCCATAAAAAAATCTGAATTGCAGCCCTGGGAAGAAGGTCAGAGGGCCGGAGGGATTCAGCTCGTCCCACAGGGCACCGTTGCCTCCTCCAAAGAACCTCTGAGTTGAACGCTCACCCCCCTCATGTCCCAAAAGCCCCCAGCCTCACCCCCAAACCCAGGCGTTAACCCCACCTGCTGAGAGGCTGAACCCAAGAGGATTAGGAAGCCTATGGGGAGCCCTCATTTGCTCCAAAGGAAACTAGAAGAGAAGGCAACGGAGGCCCCTTTCCACCCAGAAATGGTCTTTCGTTTCCTCCATATTCTTGTTTTCCCTGTTTCCTGTTTACAGAGGGAAGGGTCAAATCTCAATGTTATGGCTTCTCAACAATCTTATAAATGAAAAGAAGTCTCTTTAAAGGGAGCAGAGGAAACTCTAAGGTGACAGCTGCCTCAACACCCATGCCCGGGTGGCCGTCTTTCCAGTTCTCAGATAGCTCCATTTCCAGGACTCATGTTATGGCAACAAAGTAGGTCCCAAGTAAATTACATGAATTAAATTGCCCACCCAGCGGTCTCTCCTCCATTTGCCTGGTGATGACGGACTGCGTTATCCTGAGATGCCCACTATTGTGCTATCTAAACCAGTTTGTGTGTAGATACATAAAACACTCACAAGTTGCTCCGCTAGTTCATAGTCTAGGTCCAGCAAGTTCAGTCTCAGGGGCCGGTTGTACGTGAATCCTCGCCCAAACTCCAGCTGCATCAGCTGCTCCAAGTTGGCGACACGTTCAAGGCCCACCAAGATCAGAGCTCGGACACCTGGGGGGACAGGTACACTTAAGAAGCCTTACCTAGGCATTCAAGAGCCTCTGTGCTTTTCCTCCTGACTCTCTTTTATTTTTTAAAGAAAACTTCAGTATAAAATTTGGCCTTTAACTGAAACTTGCTTAATCACACGGATTAGCTGCTCCGAAGAGTTGAAATACTGGAACTCTGGACTCCTCTGAGCAATTGTTTCTGATTTGTCAGTAAGTAAATGGATTCATGTAACTCTAGGAAACACCACCATGAAGTTTATTCATACATAAATTCTCAAGCTCTGGTCTTACGTAACACAGGTATGCTGTGGGAAGAATTGAAATCCCACATCTCTCAAGTCAGATGATAGCAGTCTCATCTCCATTGCTCTGGAAAAGCAAGCTAATAAATAGAACATTCTTATGATAAATTTGCTTCAACAAATTCTCCTTAAACCTCTAGTGTGGACATCCACTTTTTTGATAGCCAGTGCTACCAAATTCCAAAGCAGATGAACAAATAGTACACCTGATAACAGGTATCATTGCAAACCAGTCACCTTAAATTTGGAAAGTATGCTTTCCAAATTTTATGTGAAAGTGTATCTTTTCTTAACGTTGGAGTATTTTTGAGCTGTGATAACTGCAAATGGAAAATACAGCAAGATTTTTTGCTATAAAATTAATTCCTAGCTTATATAATACAGCCAAATGAATCAAAACTTCATGTTCTTTTACAGAAGCATCATGCTTTCTAGATGTCCTACCACAGGAATGAGCCTGAGACCCCGTGGGGTCTGTGCCAGGACTTGGTAATAGAGCTGTCTGTGTAAGTATGGGATCCTTACTGCCCCATCCTGTAGCCCCAGGCAGGCGACAGAAGACCAAGATGCCGGGATGAGGTATCCTCCAAGAGAAGCCGCTCTCCCAGAGGGTCCCTTAGTGGAGTTGTTTCTCTCTAGCCCAGCAGTGCGCCTGCCTCACCCAGGTTTACTTCTCCCATAGAAAGCCCCAGAACCCACCTTCTTGTCGGAGTTTCTCCGATGCTCTTTGTAAATCAGCCAGATCTCCATCCACCCCATCAGTAAAATGAATGACCACCTGAAGATAAAAGATACGTCAAGCGCCAGCCAAAAGTAAAAGAAACATCACAGACCCTTGAGAGAAGGATTAGCCAGTTCAAAGCCTCCACTTTACAGCAGAGGAAACTGGGGGCCAAGGTTGAGAAACAATCACCCCATGTTCATAGTTCCTTGATACTGTGCAATAAATGAGGTATAAAGTAAATGGGTATAGGGTAGGACTTGATTTATTAAAAAGCACAGTCAACAATGGAAATAAAAAGTTTATCTCATTCTCTTATTTAGGAGATGTAGTTTCTAGAAATCACGCGTATGCATGGGTGTGTACATGCGTGCGTGTGTGTTTGTATAGCCCGTGCTCCAAAATTCATATTTTGAAGTCCTAACCCTCAGTGCCTCAGAGTGTGACCATGTTTGGCAATAGGACTTTTAAAGAGGCCAATAAGTTAACTGAGGTCATTAGAGTGGGTCCTCATCCAATACGACTGGTGTCCTTCTAAGATGAGGCGATTAGGACACAGAGGGAAAAACACGTGGTGACAGAAGGAGAAGATGCCGTTTCCAAGCCAAGTTGAGAGACCTCCAGAAAAACAACCCTGACGCCGCTCTGATCTCAGACTTCCAGCCTCCAGGACTGTGAGAGAATAAATTCCTGTTGTTTAAGCCACCCAACCTGTGGAACTTTGTTATGGCAGCCCTAGCAAACTGATTGTGCATGCGTGCGTGTGTGTGTGTGTGTGTGTGCGTGTGTGTGTGTGTGTATGAACAAATACAGAGAAAGAGAGAGATAAAAGTAAATACAAATAGAGAACATAATGCATTTAATGGTCAGGACTATGATTAAACATGAATTACTCACAAATTCAATGCATTCAAGCTTAATTACTGATTTCCAAGATTTTTTTTAGAGCTTTAGTAAAACTAGAAGAAGATATTCCATTTCAGCCCAGTTGATAATAAAGGACTCTTACATACAGGCATCACCAACCCCATCAAACATGAAGAGCATCTATAGAAGAACCGTTTGGGGAGGGGGCTTCCGGGCATCGAGGTTTGCCCCTGCCCAGTAAAACCCAGAGATGGCCCAGGAAGCGGAAACAAGGCAGCCGTCCTCACCTTCACACTGTCTGGCGAGGCCTGCCGGAACTTGTTCTGGTAGAGCTTCAGCGTGTCCGCGGTGAGGACGTAGGGGTGCTGGGTGCGCATGCTCTGGAACTTCTCAAACAGCTCTGGCTGGTACTCGGCAAAGTCAAAGGCCTCCACGGGGCCCGAGGGCGCGTTGGCCACCACGGACACCCGCACCGTGGGCAGCTGGCTGCCGCTGCAGCTGATTCTTTGCATTTGGCTAATTCTATTCAGGATGGTGTCCACCTTGGACTCAAAGCCCCTCTGAGCCACAAATATGTTCTGATCTCTTGAACCATCAAAGCCCAGAATCACATCCAGGTCACAGACTGTAAAGGGAAAAGCAGGCCGTGAGCTCGAAGTCGAGCTGCCGAGATGTGTTCAACCTACAGGCACAGCTCGGGACGTGGACCAGGACACCACGCTCAAGTGCAAAATGGGACCTTCTGTGCGTGAGATCTGCCTCTCTCACTGGGAGAACTCACACTGACTCTTCGGAGCCAAAACTGTTGGCCATTCAGTACGTTCGCTTTCCTGATATTAATCAACTTTGGCAACGTATACAGTCAGTGTCTATCTAAGTGCATCCCAAGTTTGTGCTTTAGACTAAACACACTTGAGGACGCAAACCCTCTGATCTCAAATAATTGGTCTGATAAACCTACAAACAGAAACAGGCATCAATCAGTCTGAATTATTTAGGGGATTAAAGAGTAGGGGATGGGGAGTAAATCTGGTAAGAGCAAGAAGAGACAGACATCCACTCCTATCCTGGAACCACATCTGATCACAGTGGTAGGTGACAACCAGGACCCAACCCACGTGGATGTAAGTCAATGCCTGACACACCAGATGCTATAGGAGCCCAGAGGCCAGCGCTGGGGATCTGGGTAAACAGGTAACTCACCAACATCGACAGGACATGGTTGAAAATATGCACCTAAAGGGCATTACCTTTGGAAACATCAGGCACACCAGGACATAAGGTTTCATGCATCGCGTCATGCAGAGTTTCCAAAACCTGCTCGCTCAATTCCGACAGCTCCTGGACGCTCCCCACTCGGAACGCCGTGGCACTGTTGGACGCGATCTTCCCAACCTCCTCTGAGTCGATGTTCCTCACGCCCACCGCGAACACTTTGACGCCTCTCTGGGTGAGTGCCAGGCTCGCCTCCTGGGCATCCTCCACCGACCTTCCTCCGGTGATCACAAAGGCAATCTGCGGGACTCTCTGATCCAGGCGGCTGCCTGCCTCTGGTATGAAGTGATTCAGCCGCAGGTGCTCCAGGCCCACGTTGGTGTTTGCGTGCCTCCCCCCTTTGTAGACCACCTTGTTGATGGCATCAATAATCTGCTCCTTGGTGGAAAAGTCCTTCAGGAAGAATTCGTCGGTGGGGTCAGAGTTGTACTGGACCAGCCCCACTTGGATGGAGTCTCCCCCTTCATAAACCGTGTCCACAATTTCAGACACGAAACGGAGCACTTCCTGGAAACTGTCCCTCCGGAAATTGATGGAACCATCCAACAGGAACACGATGTCTGCTTTCTTTTTCTCTAAAGATGATTACAATGAAAAAAAAAAAAAAAGGAGAAATTTGGTTTCTATATCCAGAGCAAAAACACAAAACATAAAATGATTAAAATAAGGCATTCCTGTAATTCATTCACAGTGGACACCTTGGACTCTGTTCCATGACTCTAGAGTTCCTGAATTCACAGTCCTCAAAACATGTTTAGGTGATAAATGATAAATCACCTAAACAAAAGGAAAGGAGACATGAAAACTCAGCGGAACTGAGTCCCAGTTATCCC
This sequence comes from Orcinus orca, assembly GCF_937001465.1. Taxonomy (NCBI): domain Eukaryota; kingdom Metazoa; phylum Chordata; class Mammalia; order Artiodactyla; family Delphinidae; genus Orcinus; species Orcinus orca. The sequence goes on from NC_064565.1 coordinate 117,331,945, forward strand.
GTGCAAAATGAGAGTATGCCATGGATTCAACAGTCCGTGATATCAGGGGTTTTAGGAAATGCCACTACACACTTTCCTCCTGGTCAAAAATAAATGATAGTGTCTGGAAGGAGCTGGGGGAGGTGTGCTAGAGACGGGGAAAGGGAGGGCTGGGAGAAACAGATTGGAAAATGGGAAGCAGACTCCATGCATCTTTGGAGGATCACCAGCCAGCATGCCAAGAGCTTTGTTGGAGCCTGTGACACTCAATGACATTTGGAGATAATTCCCTGGTTCCAATCAAGGGATCAAGACTGGAGTAGAGAGAAGGGAATCCGGAGCAGCGTGAGATGTTCCACCACCAGCACAGAAGGAAGACATGAAAGAGCTAAGTGGAGTGCAGATGCCCCATGGAAAACCAGCCCTAATCATTTGCTCCAGATGTCTGAGGGGCTATCACCTGGGGTAGGAGCTAAGAAAGACGTGGGTTGGTGGAGGGACTCCGTTTGCTCTTGGCAGCCCCAAAGGTCAGACCCAGGAGCATGAGGTCAAAGCTATAGGTGGACAGCTCTAAATTCCCGATGATACCAGTCCAAAGAAAGAGGGTTGACTGGACCATGACCCCACCAAGGAGAGAGGCTGACTTCCGATCATGTTCGGAGGGGCATAGATTGAACAACTTCAAAGATGCCATTTTATTCTGAGAGCCAATGAGTCTGTGGCTAACCCTCAATGCACTTTTATAGGACCTTTCAATGGGGCTATGATTAGCCTCGTGGAAGCTCATGGAAGAATCAATGACCATATGCTTTCTGAGATGCGTTTCCTTCTATTCCTCCTACAATTTCAACTCAATTATTTTTCCCGTATTTAGTTTCTAATTGTATGGCAGCCACAACCCTGAGAGAAGAAAATTATTAAAATGAATGCTAACTGCTTTTTTTCAATTAAAAAGAAAATAATTGGTGTCCCGCTCTGCCGTCACGGGTACCACAACTCATACCTGGCCGTGAGGGAGAGGGCATGTCCACTCCCGGAGGTGCAGGGGTGACCTTGGAGGGTCCAAAGGAGTTCACGACCCTTTCTTCTATGTTGGGGAGCTCTCTGAACTCCCGAACCGTGAAGACTAGTCTGGAGTCATTGGTGATGGTCTGCAGCTCCGTTCTGTCGATGTTTCGGTCTCCTATCCCTAAACTCACAATCCCCGAGGAGCTTATCACCTGGGAATACCTGGAAATATCATCCTGGGATTTGCCACCCAGAAACAGAACCAGGTGTTGGGGCACCCTGTCTTCTATCCGGCTCCCAGCAGACTTGACAAAGAAATTCCTTGCCACGAATTCCAGAGCTTTGCCAGTGTTCAGCGGAGACCCCCCTTTGAACCTCAGGCGACGTATGGCATCCAGCACGCTGGCCTGGGATTTATAGGTCTTCAGGTAAAACTCTGGGAAGACATCATTGCTGAACTGCACGACCCCAATTCTCACTTTATTAGGGCCGATGTTAAGTCTCCGCACGACCCCGCTAACAAAGTCCCGAATGTGTGCAATGCCGTCCGGCCTCACGCTGTCAGAGCTGTCGATTAGGAAGACAATGTCTGCAGCATCACTCTCCACGGCTGTGGATGAAAAGGAAAAAGGAAAACTCAGTACAAGACTGGCACGCATCTGGTTTCGTTTCTGAACTTTGCTCTATGTTGCACCAAAATATCAATTGACATGAAAATTATAAGCCGATGTGCATGTGTTTATCTCTTTGGCTTTTTTTAATCAATCATTACAAATTGGGCCTTTTGCATCAAAACAATTTCTGCTTCTTGAAATATTTTAAGTTCTCCAAAACTTTCTCTTTCTGAGTTTACTCAATTTTAATTTTGGCTTTGGTGTCTGGGTTACAACTCATTTCAAAAATATAAACAGCACTTAGAAACGAATCCTGGGTTACCATAATCTATGAATCACGAACTGTTACTACCAGAAGGGATTGAGATCACCAGCATCAACATCTTTGTTGTGCAAGAAAAGAGACAGCTGAGGACAAAGGCCCTCACTTCATCCAAGGCCACCACTTAGCTAGTGACAGCCCGGAGAATCCCAACTCGCTCCAGCAGGCCACACCATCATTCCTGGTGTTTGATTCATAGTATTTCTTTTTCTCACATATCTCTAGCATTTATACGAAGTTTTTATTTTCACTATTATGCCCCTATTTTCTTTGCATGAATCCATTTTTAACTATAAAATTAATCAAACGTCCTAGGAAAGATGAGCCATGGCTTCCTATTAATTAGAATTCTAGGTACTTCTTGGATGCCATTTATTAAATAGCTCATATCTTGCCTCTCAACAAATTCAACATTTGCCTCATAAATCACTGGCTACTTATAGTGGAAACATAGCACAGCAAAAGCTGAGCAGGTCATGGAATTGAACCATTTACCTTGAGAGAGAGAAAAGCTGGCCAGGCATACACAGCCAGGACTTGGATTCTCCAGTGGCACATAAAAGATTTCACAGAACATCAGTATCAGAGACAGCCACGCCCTGATCATATCTGAACACTGACAAAAAGGAAACAAAAATCACCGGACACTCCCCATCCTGGATCATAGGTGTGACCACTGCTTCTGTATCAATTTCAGCGTTAGCCGTGAGATTTGGTAAGATATCCAATCATAAAATTACTCCTTCTCAACAGCATTCGATCCGGGGCAAAGTCCCATTTCCTCAAGCCATCTATGATGAGTTCAAGTCCTATCATAAACCCTTCCTAACACCCTCTCGCTGAGATGCCCTGTGGCTCACCAGCATGTTGTCCTTCCTCCCTGCCACAAGCAATAGACCCAGCTGGTTCAATCTCAGGTGTCCCGTTATTTTAATTTTACTTGTGAGCACCATGGCCTTAGAGCCTGTTATTTTTTATATCTTTTTGAAAAGACACAACAAAGAACAAGAAACGCCCAACCTTACCTGGAGGAAGGTAGGGCGTGCTGGCCAGGAGCTGCTGAATCTGCTCGGAGGTTAGGGTTGTGATGGGTGTCAGCAGTTTCTGCTCCAGGCTGGGCAGCTCCCGGAAGGTGCTCACTGAGAACACGTATTCAGGGCTCAGGGAGATCTTCAGCAACTGCTCCTGGTCTGCGTTCCTTGCGATTGTAAGTGACGCCACGCCAAACTGCTTGAGCTCTACTGCCGATTCATCCACCTCATCATCAGACTTCCCGGAAGAAATGAGGACCAGGAACTGAGGGACACCCTCTTCAATCCGGCTCCCCAGAGGCCTCTTGAAGATATTCTTTGACACGTACTCCAGGGCGCCCCCAATGTTGATCTGCCTCCCGCCCTTGGGCCGCAGCCGCCTCACTGCGTTCTGCACCTCGTCCTTGCTGGAGTGGGCGTTCAGCAGGAACTCCACCCTGGGGTCCTCACTGAACTGGATGACGGCCACCCGGGTCATGTCGAAGCCCACGTCCAGGTAGTCAACCAGCCTCTCGATGAGGGTACGGATGTACTGAAACTCGGGGCCGGCGCTTTGGGACCCATCGATGAGGAAGACCACGTCCCTCTTGCCACCGACACCTGTGAATCAAACGTTACCATAGGGCTTCAGCTTCACCGACACCAAATTCTTAGTGTTAATGAACAGCCTCCCAATTTGTCAGAGAATTGCCACCTGACCGGTAAGGTATCCTAATTCAGACTATTTGAGTTAGAATACCAGTCCCAGGAGAGAGTCCTGGGCATTTCAGTGATTAAAAGTCAGAGGGAAGAGGAGGAAGCAGCAAAGGGCAAGGAAAAGTAAGTCAGCAGGAGGAAGAACCTAGACACACAGGAGCCAGGTCTAGACCGAGTGGGGATGGGGTTTGGGGAAGGAGGGGATCGAACCTGTGACAGATGACACTCATAGGTCAAGGGGGACAGTGCCCGACAACTGACTACTGGGATTTGCCAGATGGAGGGACCTTGACCAGAGCACCTTCTGTGGAGCAGGGAGAGCAAACAACAGGTTAGGGTGTGTCCAGAGAAGAATTGTAGACAGCAACACTTTATAAAGGAGCCTGGAGCACTGCTGCAGGTGGGAGCAGGGCATCAAGGGAGAGTCTTTACGAGAAAAGAAAAGGCATTGCGTTTGTATCATGAAAGGAATCACCCAGTATGTCAGAGAACTGATGATGCAGGAGAGAGGAGGAGAGTTGCAGGTGACACCCTTGAGTAGGGAAGTGGTGAGGCTGCCCAGGGAAGCAGGGACAGTTCACCCAAGTAACGGGAGGAAGCCAAGACATGGACACTGATGCTGGGACAGACAGTAAGGCTTCTGGAAGTTCTTTTCCAATTTACTTATATTTTCTCAGTGAAATGGGAATCAGGATCACCAGCTCAGAGTAAGCTGAGGGAGGAGAAGTGTAGAAGAAGCAGGAGAAGGAGAAGGTAGAAAACAGTCATCTTGAAGAGCAGGAGAGCCGATAGACCAGGAGTCGTACTGTTGTAGAAACATAGGCTTTTGTGTATAAGTGAGCTGCACACACAATGACAGCATTTCTGAAGTGCCTTCCTGGGAGTACCAGTACCTCCAATGCACCATAAAAAAAGATGGCGGGGGGGATAAATTGGGAGTTTGGGATTGACATAGACACGCTACTATATTTAAAATAGATAACCAACAAGGACCTACTGTATAGCACAGGGAACTCTACTCAATATTCTGTAATAACCTAAATGGGAAAAGAATTTTAAAAATAATAGATATATGTGCATGTATAACTGAATCACTTTGCTGCACACCTGAAACAAACACAACATTGTAAATCAACTAGACTCCAGTATAAAGTAAAAACAAAAAAAGAAAAAGAAAAAGGACTGCTGCAGACAAACAAGTTTGGGAAATGCTGTGTTCCCTTATTGTACTGGGGATACACAACACACATCAATTAGGGCCCAACCAAAACCAAAAAGACCCTCACTTCATTTATCCCACTGCCTTCCCAAATTTATTTGATGGCAAGCCCTCTAGAACATTCCAGGGAAGCCTTGCAGGGCGAGCTGCACTCTGCGTGGACATCAGCAAGGGAAGCAATCCCTCTCTGCAGCACCGTGCCAGTCACCCTCCCTCCCTCACCCACCCAAACAGCACTGTGTCCTACATCGACTTTCCTCTCACTTGCTTTTACTCTTCCCTCCCCCTTCCCTGCAAGCCCTTCCTAGTTTCCCCTCCCCAAGCCTTGATGTGGACGGTTCTGTAGAATGTGAACCACACGGGAGTGAGGATGCATGTGCCTGTTCACCACACTGCCCTCCCCACCCGAGTGTCCAGGGAGGGCAGGCGCTCTGTGGGCATTTTGGGAAGGGTGGGTCTATCTGAGCCCCCTTCCTTCTGAGCAAGTAAGGTTCCCTCCACTTTCCAGTTCATTGTATCAGGCCTAGGAAAGGGGAACAGGAAGGAGGAGATAGAATAAGCCGAGGTCATAAGAGCCGGGTGGCCTTCCTGTCAGTTAAGACACTTACTTCTCTGCACCAAGCAAAGACACAGACCTACTAGAGAATGGACTTGAGGATATGGGGAGGGGGAAGGGTGAGCTGTGACAAAGTGAGAGAGAGGCATGGACATACATACACTACCAAACGTAAGGTAGATAGCTAGTGGGAAGCAGCCGCATAGCACAGGGAGGTCAGCTCGGTGCTTTGTGACCGCCTGGAGGGGTGGGATAGGGAGAGTGGGAGGGAGGGAGACGCAAGAGGGAAGAGATATGGGAACATATGTATATGTATAACTGATTCGCTTTGTTATAAAGCAGAAACTAACACACCCTTGTAAAGCAATTATACCCCAATAAAGATGTAAAGAAAAAAAAGCAATCTTGACACATTGGGTCTGGAAGTAACAATGTTTCAGAGACTGTGCTCTAGCCTGATAGGCCACCTGTGGTCAAACTCCCTCCTCGATCGCAGGAGGCGGCCAGCTGGACCGACCAGGGGAAGCCTGGACCCGGCATTGAACTGGAACTATCAATTAGATGGCCTCTCTTTTCGGTTGGTTATACAGAGCCTTTATGCAGAATTAGGGGTCTGAGCTGAAAGCCAAGCCTACGCCCATCTTTGAGACTTGAATTTGGCCAAAAACATGAATCTTAGCATCTTCCCAAGCCATTTCTGGCACCAAGCCCACCAAGCGGTTCCTGATTCTTCGCGTAACTCTGGTTTTCACTCCCTACAGCTGAGGAAACAAAACTGAGAATACTTTGTAACACACAGTCCAAACAAGTAGCCCCAGATATTTCAAGGAATGAAGAGCCAAAGAATCCGCTCCTTACCCGGGCTCGTTACAGGGACCACAGATGCCCGCAGCCTGCTCAGCTCCTCGCGGCTGAGCTGGGTCACCCTTTCGGAGATGACCTGTTGGATGGTCCCCAGCTGCCGGAAGGTGGGAATGGCCACTGCGAAGTCCGGGATGAGGGAGATGGTCTGCATCTCGGTGATGTCAGCGTTCCCGATGCCGATGCCGATGGGCACGGCCCCTCCCCTCTTCAGGACCACCGAGGGGCCTCTCACATCATCCCCAGACCTGCCGGCCGCGAGGACGACCAGGAGCTGGGGGATGCCTTCTGCTATGCGGCTCCCGGCGGAGCCAATCAGGATGTTCCTCAGGACGAAGTCCAGGGCGGCCCCGGTGTTGGGGGTTGGCCCGCCCAGCAGCGTCAGCCCGCGGATAGCACTGACGACGCTCTGCTGGTCCATGTAGGAATTCAGGTAGAACTCGGGCCTGGTCCGGTCGCTGTACTGCACCACAGCTACGCGCACCCGGTCCGCACCCACGTCCAGGCTCTCCACCACTCTCTGGACAAACTCTTTCAACAGAGGGAAGCCGTTCCTGACACCGTCGGAGCCGTCGATCAGAAACACCACATCCTTCTCACCTGAAACTAGAAGGAAGACAGCCCCTGTGACTCACACGGGACACAATAGGGATAATTTCATACCAATCTGTGGTGGACCGAACAACTCCTAAGATATCTAACTCCTAATCCCTGGAATTTATATGGAAGAAAATCTGCAGGTGCGATTAAATTAAGGGTTAGAGGCATGGGGAGATTGTCCTGGATTATCCAGGTAGATCCAGTGTAATCAATCTCGTGTCCTTATAAAAGGGAGATAAGAGGATTAGAGTTAGAGGGAGAAGAGGTAAGGATGGAAACAAGAGGCCAGAGATAGGAGAAGATCTGCTTTGAAGATCTGCTGGCTTTGAAGATGGAGGAGGGGGCCGTGGACCAAGGATGCAGGCAGCCCCTAGACACTGGAAAAGATAAGGAAGTGGGTAATCGGCCAGAAACTGCAGAAGGAAAGCAATGCTGACACCTTGATCTTAGCCCAGGAGAACAGGTTTTGGATTTCCGACCGCTAAAACTTAAGATAGTAAATTCATTCTGCTTTAAGCCACTAAATTCATCGTAATTTATTAAGGCAGGAGTAGGAAACTGATGCACCAATACATACAGGTATAGCCCTTTTACTTTAGAACTTTTCCACGTTTGAACAGTATTGTTAAGTTTCAACGTTGTCCTCAAGAAGAAATGTTGGGGGCAGGGAGAGAGACAGGGTCGGCGGAGTCTGCACAACCGCTAGCACTTTACAGATGAGAGGTTTCAAAGGATGTACTGCAAGTCACAGCGGATAAATGGGGGAAAATATGACCCAGATGTCCAGGTTACAACCCGAAACCCACAGCGAACGTGCTCAACAGTCAATGTAGAGAAGCTCTAGGTGCTCTATTTTCAATCAAAGGGATCATATGTGAAATTAATTACTCTTTTTGCTGCAGTTTTATCACCAAATGCAAAGTGGTTAAGCATGAAGTCATGGTAGCAAAGATGAGTACTGAGAAACTTTAATGCAGCGTTTATAATGGGAATGTGCCTGCCTCTCTTCATGCTTTATGGTTTTCATGAATGCAGAGAATGAATTATGACACAGTGATACCCACTTAAAATAAGAAATTGGGGAACTACATGAAGATGAAAACCATGTTAGCTCTAATGTGACCGTGTTATATGGCTTTTATTATATATATAGTAAAAACTGTGTTTTTTTAAAAAAAGGATTATTTTTAACCACTGATATAGCTAAATTTTATAATGTCCTTAAAAATAATCACCCTGATTCTCCTGTTTTGCCCTAGAGAGCAGTTAGAGAGTCACCTCGGGGAAAGAAAAACCATATTCCATTGTTCCTGCAGAAATCACTTTTCTTTCTTGGAAACCCAAGGAAGGCTTCTACCCGGAGACCAGGAGCCAGCCGCCTACCATCGACTCAAGCATGGGACAACTGGGCTGCAGAAGCAACCAGAAGTTCTATGCCTTACCTGGTGCTGGCGCCCCATTTTGCACCGATTTTAAGAGGTTTACAATCTGTGGTTGAAGGTCTCCAATCTTGGGAAGAGACTCCGCAGCCAGGATAAAGGCAGGGGATGGTACCATCTGCTCCAACTCGGCAGGGTCTGCGTTCTTGGCCTGGAGGATGAAGGGCACCACACCGCTCTGTTTCAGGTTGAGAGCTGGCCCGTCCACACGATCGGATGACCTTCCTGCCACCAGCAGCACCAGGAACTGAAGCACTCCATCCTCGACCCGGCTTCCAGTGGACTTCACAAAGATGTACCTCTGCGCGTAGTCCAGGGCATAGCCCAGGTTGAGGGCTTTGCCCGTCTTGATCTTCATTCTCTTCACGAGATTCAGGATCTCGGGCTTGTTCTGGTGCTCATCAAAACGAGACTCCACCCTGACATCGTCGCTGTACTGAGCCACCGCAATCCGGGTCCTGTCAGGTTTCACGTCCAGCTCATCAATGACCTTGTAGAGGAAGTCGCGGACAGCAGGGAACTGGCCCACGAGATTGGCTGAGCCATCAAAGAGGAACAGGACATCTCGCTTGCTCTCTACAAGGAAGGAGAGTTAGGACACAGTGAGGGACAAGAACACAACAGGCACCAAACTGACCTGAGCCCAGAACCACCAGCTTTTGGTAATGGGAGTTCACAAAATTCATCTGGTATCACTGCACCAGAAAACCCACACCAGGTGCCTTTCAAATGCCCCCTTTCATCTATGCACAGGATTAGAACAACTAGATCGGTCTGCCCAACCTAACATCATGCTTCCTCAACAAAGCAGGCCAAGGAAAAGCCCAGAGGGTCCTGTTCTTATATCAGGTGGCAACCACTCTAGGAGAACAGACAGTGTTTTCAAATTGTTATAAGCAGAACTATTGAAAATATGGTCCTGTTGTTCTTCTGCTTAAAAATGGATCTGTCTCTAGTGACAAAGGCTGATATGGGATATCCACCTGACACATAGACATGCTCTAATTAGATTCTCTTTTCATTAAATTTGAGCTTATGGGTTAGAACCCAAAATAGTGTCCAGTATCGGTCTGTGGGTCAGGATCTCTGTCAGTGATTTCCAATCTGCTGTGATCAGACAACAGAAAACACGGACATAGGGAGCTACGGCATGTCATGTGAACATTATTTTCGGCACACACGGTTCTTAGAACTATTTTGATTATGTTTCAGTGGGATCTGTCTTGCTACCCATCTGTGACGTCAGTGACTCGTGGATCTAAGAGTCTGTATCTCATCACCCTAGTAATTTGCAATCATCATCATCACCCAGACTTCCTTTGGAAACCGTTTTCCGTTTTGCCATAACATAAAGATACAGCCTTCATTGGGTTTATGACAAATAATTTTCTAGATACAGCAGATTTGGAACATAAAAATATCGTATCAGGAAAATCCTTTCCATCTTTAAATGCTCCCAATGCATACTCATGTGTGAGAGGGAATCCATCTCTCTCTCTTTCTCTGTTTTTCTCCCATTTCCATCTGGATTTGCTCACCAGAATCTTCAGAGGTATTGGAGCAAAATAAATAAATAAGTAAAGCTTCTGAATCAAGAGTGGGACAACCAGGACAGAACGTAAACTGGATTTTCTAGACTTTCTTTCATGGGCAAACATCCTTTAGACAGAGCATCTAAGCTTGCTGGTAGAGTGTCTCAGGCCCCCCCTTCAAAATCCTTCAACTAAAGAGAGCCCATCCTCTTTCTATAGCTTATTGCCACGCTCTGGAGTTCAGATCGGGCCATCTGCCTGCCAAAGTGGTGTTGGGGGGGAAGAGGGAGCCCGGAACAGTCGGAGAGCGTTACCTGGCTGGGCGAGTGGTACTTCCTCCACACCTCCACTAACATAAGTGGTTAGGGGCTGAATCAGCTGCTGAGGCAAAGCAGGCAGGGAGCTGAAATCATCCATGAGATACACCAGGCTCGGGTTAAAAGCTATCTGCTCAAGCTCTGCCTTATTGGCCTGGCTAGCGCCCACACAAAAGGTCAGGATGCCTGCACGTGCTAGGGCGTTGGCAGCTTGCAAATAAGAGTCCTCAGACTGCCCGGCTGTGAACAAGAGCAGGAGTTGCGGCACACGGTCCCGGATCCTGCTGCCGCCAGCTTCGGTGAAGTGGTTGTCATGGACATAGCTTAGGGCTGCGCCCGTGTTCAGGCCCAAACCCCCCTTGAGCTGCAGCTGCCTCAGATGAGCTAGCAATTCTGACTTGGTCTGGTAGGTGTTTAGAGAGAACTCCGTCACCGGAGTGTCACTAAATTGCACTAAACCGACACGAATATTGTCGCTTCCAACATCAAGGCTGTTAACTACATTCATGACAAAGTCCCGCACGTAAGGGAAATTGGTCTTTCCAACGTTGAACGATCCATCCAAAAGAAAGATGATATCCCTTTTGTTTACGTGAACTGCAGTGGAGCACAGAAAACAAAGTGAGACATACACAACCACAGAGGGCTTCCTCATGTGTGCCCACAGCCCAGGCACACATGCCAACATGTAGAACACAGAGAACATCAGTGAGGCCAAGCACGTCCATCTCATAAAATGTGGCATAAAGCTGCGTATTTCCCTCCAGTGGGGGCTGGTGTTTGTGAGGAGAATTGATAGCTGACATTACAAAACAAGTGGGCTCACAGAGAGATGTAGTGCCAAAAGCTAGAATGTTTACAACCAACCAAAGTGATCAGAATCCTTGAAACAGAACATTCCTTCCCTGGAAATGAATTCTGCAAGGGTGTTGCTCCTTCTGCATCACTCAGCTTATGACCACGGTCAGAGCCAGGTTTACCTGGGCGAGACTGGGTCCCCCTGGGTTTCCCTCTACACATTTACAGATAAATTTCCACTTACAGATAGATTAGAAGGGTGAGCCCAAGTTAACCTGAGAACATGAGTTCCCTAAGGCTAAAAAAAATCGACAAAATTAGGCTGTTCTCATCTTGAAATATTCCTAGGGAGGCCCACTTGTCATTCTCTACCGACTCTCCCATAGAAGAGCCACGGCATTGGCCGGCAATAATCCAACCAGTGCCCACGGGGATTCCTCCTGAGTGAGATCACAGGGTCATGGAAACACCTTAAAATGCAAAGAGACTCCTTGCTATGCTTGGCTGACGTTGTGCTCATGAAGAATCGAAAGTACAATTCTCAGATCAGAGTGTTTTCCCCAACACATGCTACCAAGTTCTTTCCCATCTCTTCCCTGACGTTTCACTAAAATGGAAGCCTAACAACTACTTATATCCTACGTTCTGTCAAATTGAACCTTGGCTCTGAAAGTGTGGATTAGAAGTCTTAAGGAAATAAAAGAGAGAGAGAGAGTGGATTTTAGAAGACCAGAGAGCTTGAGGAGAAAGCATGCATCCATGCACCGTGGGACATGCACCGAACATCCTTCCAGGGGTGAAGCTTGTGAGGCAGAAAAGCTTGTTTCTGTGATATCCATCTTCTTTAAGGACGGTGAATTGCACTGATTCAATTCATAAGCTCATTGACTGTTATCCTGTCTTTAAAAATAACTGTTCAGTGATAACCGTAATAAATGAGGGGTTTGGAGGACCACTGGGTTTTTATCTGCACACGCATCCCCTCACTATGCTTCCCCATTGAAGGAAATCCCTTAAAGAGAGAGCACAGAGGATGAATGCTCAGGTTTGGACCGTTTAGAAGTAAACTGTCTACTTGGGAAAGGAAGAGCCAGGCTTCATCTTGGTGGAGGCGGGAGGGGGCTGGACAGGAGTCACCAGTAGAGACAGAACACTAGGACCTCAAGAGGGATCAGAACAGAGAGGTGATCTCTTGGCCAGAAGCTTCAAAGACAGGCAGTCCCTGGTCCTATAGCCTAAGTCACACGATTCTTATTTTATGACATTTTAAGACATACAGTTGTATCACATGGTGTTTTAAGTCATATATTTCTCAAGTCAGGGTAAAAGGAAACCCGAAATAAATCTTGGTTGCTATGGTTTCCATCATTTAAAAGGTGTCTCTCAGCTGAACACAAATAAAACCTGGGTTTGCTTTTTCCCCAGAGACTCTGCCTGGAGACAGCCCTCTCACGTGTCTGACACCCTCCCCACCGCACCTTCAGTGGTTCCAGTGAGGGTCCTGAGAGGCGCCAGCAAGCCAGGCAGCACACCCTGCAACGGGGCGGCTCGGAACTCGGCAGGAATGAACACCAGGGAGGAATCGAAAGCGATCTCTTCTAGCTCAGCCCGGTCGGCCACCTTGCTCCCGACGGCAAAGGCCATGATGCCGCTTCTCTTCAGCTCCTGGGCAGGCTGGCTGACTTCATCTAAGGACTTACCACCTGTAATCAGCACCAAAAGCTTAGGGACCCCCTCGGCGGCCCGATAGCCGGCCGCCTCCGTGAACAGGTTGTTCCGAACAAAGTCCAGAGCAGAGCCTGTGTACGAGGCCGAGCCATCCATGGACTTCATCTTCCTCACGGCGGTTATGACCTCCCTCTTGGTGGGGTAGGTATTGAAATAAAACTCCGGCCTCACTGTGTCTGCATACTGAGCCACTGCCACTTGGATATAATCCTGTCCGATCTCCAGCCTCTGGATGACCTTGGCAACGAAGTCGCGGATTGCATTGAAGCTGACCAGTCCCAGTGCAGAAGAGCCATCCACCAGGAAAACTATGTCCCTCTTGTTGATTTCAATGACTGTAGGTAGCAACGTGACAAGGTGAGTAGGATAGCCTTACGCATCACATTCAGTATGACTCTCTACACAGCTAACACCACCCAAGGGGAGTTCCCTTTGCCCTGGCCAATGTCAAGTCCATGGGAGCCCCTGAGGAATTTGTCCTAACACACACATTAGTTATAGCTGCGCTAGTTATAGCTTCCCTACGGCTGGCAAGTGGGGCTCCCCGAACCCCCACCCTCTCTTAGTACTTTTTACAAAACAGTTGCACAAAAATCAACGTAGATTTATTCAACACTTATTTACCCTATTGTCACTAAAAATGTCAGCAAGCTCTTTTCTACCATAAATCCATAGCTTGGGTTTTAGAGGTGAGAACGAAGCCATAGCTCAAATAATTAAAGAAGCAGTCAGTGTCTGCTCGGAGAGCCCTGTGCTTCACAATCCTGGTTTCATGAACACCTATTGCCAAGTGCAAAACTTGAACAAGCATAAGCACCTCTATTCCTTTCGGTACCCTTGTCCCTGCCTTGATTTTTTCAGGCAAGGAAAAAAAAAACACCAATTATTTGGCATCCTAAACTTATAAAAAGGAAATCAATGTCAAAACCAGGAAGTGGCCTGGAAGTATTTGCATTTAAGAGAGAGGCGTTGTGCAGGTCCCACGTTACATGTTAAGGTTATGACAACCCAAAGACAAATCACAAAGCAAAAACACCTTAACAAGATCACTGCCTCCAAGTGACTATGAACTTGCGTCCACCTGCTGTATCGACACCCAGGCAGCACACCTGAGTCTCAGGAACTGAGGCTCATATCGGACCACAGCACCCCATCCAGAAAACGGAGAAGGCTTCCAAGACTCGTAAGATCGTAAATGGCTCAAGCAGAGGCAGGAGTGTTTGCAATTTATTAAATGATCATCTGCATATGAGGAGGCCTCGTTACCCCCTGCAGTCAGATGGATGGCACGTAACACTTTAGTTCACTTGACGTTTGATTATATTGACAGCACTGGTCCAAACTCTCCTCTTTAAGAGAAAACATGTTAATGTACCATAGATACAAAGCATTCAGGGACAGGCGCGTGGAGACCACTGCTTTGGCATTGAGTCGTGGTGTAAACAGTGAATTCCAAGTCCTCCAGCTCTCCATCGAAGCCTGCAGACACATGGATTCTCCCTACCTGGGGGCAGGGGGGGGGGGGCGCTGCTGAGAGACCCTGAGGGCCACACCCCCTGCTTCCTCCCTCTCCCTCTCTCCATATACACCTAAAAGCCATATACACAGCTGTGCAGCTAACCACATGTGTGCTTTCTAGACACATACAAGGAGAGCGAGCTCACCTGGAAACACCCACTCTCACAACGCGCCTTCCATACCGTGGATGTAGGAGTTGAAACGATAAATGCAGAGCTTCCTGAATTCAATAAGGTGAATGCAACACATGGATAGATGGAGAGGAAGGCAGATCCCTTTCACCCCCCAGTCTCTGGGCTGACTCACTCCCACCTCATCTCCTCCCTCCCCCTCCAGTAAGAGTTCTCCTCTTCCTGCTGCGAGATGCCAAAAGAGCCGTCTCCCCTCTTTCACACGGTTCTGCTGGGGCTGGGTGTGAACACCCTTACCACGGTGACCCTGAAGGTCCTGTAACCAGTCGACTGAGGCCCTCACCTCCCTATTGACCCAAGGACGCCAAGCCCCTGCAAGCCCAGGACCGGTGGCGGTCCTCACTCTCCCACTCTCCTGTTCCCAAGCAAAATCTCCTCCAGCAAACGTCCAGCCCCCATCGCCCTTCCTCGCTGCTGTCTTCCTCTGCACCCTCCTCTTAGGGTGACTCAAGGCTACTCCTAGGTGATTCTTCTCAGTGACTTGGGGACCCTGACCTCCAATAAAGCAGGTCCTCCTGTCCCCCCCAGCTTCACTGAAAAAGATAGAAGCCACTGGAGGACTTCACCCAAGCTGGTGATGCGTGCGCCCTAACCCAGAGGCTTCTCCAGGCTTCCAGGCACCAGTGAGCTCCAGCCCCGCCTCCCCCTGACAGTCCTGGGTGCGGCCAGGTTCCCTCGTGCTGCACGACTGACCGCCACACCTGGCACCTTGTTCCTTCTGCTTCTGTCCTGCAGCTCCTCACAGCAGCCTTCCCTGGCCACTTGACCTACAGCTCTCTCTCCCCCTTCTTTCCCTGACAGCCCCCTTTAGCGTCCTCATCTGTCACGCTCTGGGAGTAGTTTTCTGGTTGTTGGTTTACGTTTTCGTGATCTATCTCCCCATTATACTGCAACGAGCCAGCAGCCACATCAGTCTGGGTCCCCAGTGCTTGGCCTGGTGTCCAGCACATACCTGAGAGCCAAGAATATCTGTTGAATATTTACAGATGAAGCACAAAGATTAAAGACGGTTTTGTAAGTGAGGAGTGAAAGTCAGCTAGGGAAAGCTGAAATAAGGGCCTGGACTGCCATAGATAAAAATGAACTTGAAACTTCTCCTGGAACAAAAATATCCTTTCGTCCTCTGTCATCAATTCAAAAAACTGGAGCCCAGAAAGTCTGTGTGGGCTGCCCAGGATCACACAGCTCGTTAACATAAGACCTGGGACCAAAGGCCCGCTCTTCGGACAGCAGCCATGGCGCTCTCTGAGTGTTTACAAAACCTATGGAAGTCATTCTTTTGTTTCCAAAACCATGCAAGCCCATGGTTTCCAAAACCATGCAATCTATCTAATATTGATAGATTGTATTCCAATCAGAGGGAAGTCTGGAAATATCAAGAGAATTTTCTGGATGCAATTTTGCATCAATCCTTAATTTACCCCACCCAGCAATATGCCTAAAACCATTAATAATAAAATCCCTGACGGATGGGTGAGATCACCAGTGATGTAACCTGGTCCACCTGGATCTGCCAGATTTTTACCTGCCGCAGCATCAAGCACCACTGGGTTCTTACTGAAATTTTTAAATACACTTCCCGCCTCCCACGTCCGTGAAATGTGTTTTCTTATCTGACTTGCTCAGCTTTATATGTTATTTTAAAATGACTCCAGTCGGGCTCTTTTGCCAAAGGCCTCCCATCTGAGTGTATAATCTCTCCGTCAACAGAGCTACTCTACAACTCAGTAAACACAGGAAAAACGGTTTTCATAAACATCCCCCCAAGCGAGTGCTTTGTTATTTCTTACCTCCAGAAATGCCACTCCTGCTACGCATCACAAAACTGACTTTGGGGAGACAGTTCTCACATGTCAGCACACTCTAACGGGCTGACTTTTAGAGCTCAATGCCATTATCCTGGAGTAACTGTCTCAGAACCATAATGACCCCCAGAGATCCATTTTTAGGATGACTGCATTATAAGTAGATCATACGACGATGTTTAATAACCAACGTAACAGGTTTGCCGAATTAGCCCTAAAAGCACACTTTCTTGACAACTCATGCTCTACAAAGAACTTTCCACTCAATCACAGATCTCTGTTTTTTTTGGAACACTGCAACCGTCACAGACACCACATCCAAGAACTAGCTCATCGTGGAAGGACTCGGCTGTGGGTACTTACAGGTTCTCCCGAGGCGAATCATTCTGCAAGGTGCCCACCTGACTTCTACAAAAACACACACAGACAGCCCACTACCACACAGATGGTGAGAAAAGCATACGTACCTTGGGTGACAATGGTTGGCGGTTGCAAGACAATGTGCCTTTGGGCCACGCCAACAATGTACGGCAGTAATTGCTCCTGGACGAGCCCAAAGCTACGGAATTCCGGGACAGTAAACACCAAGTTGTCATTGGTAGCTATGTGCTGAAGCTCTGCCTTGGAGGCGGCCTGGGCTCCGAGGCCAAACGAGAAAATGCTAGCCTGCTTCAGTGCTATGACCGCGTCTCGGATTTCATCACTAGAAGGCCCAGCACTTATGAGGACCAGCACCTGGGGAACCCCTTCCTCCACTCGGCTGCCCCCTGCCCGGGTGAAGTGATTCTCCAGCACAAAATCAAGGGCCAGGCCGACATTGGCCAACTCCCCACCGATGAACCCCAGGGCTTTCACTGCGTCCAGAACCTGAGCCTTGGTGGAATAGCTGTTTAAGGAGAACAGCGTTCTGGGCTCATCGCTATACTGGACCACCCCCACTTGGATCTGCTGAGTTCCAACTGAGAGTCTCTCAAGGAGATTTACAAGGAAGTCGCGAATGACTGCGAAATTGACACTTCCGGTGTTGTTTGATCCATCAATTAGGAAAATAATGTCAGCAGAGTCTTGTGCTTTAAAAGAGAGAAATGCAAAAAATGTGAAAGCATTAGAACAAGTGACCACATGCACCGTTCAGTGTTCTGACATGTTTCTTGGGAAACCAATAAGAAACACGAAATATGGACAAACAAAACACACGTTGATTAAGGAATGTGAAATTCTCTTTTAGTTCTGCATTCTGAATGGATAAGAGGCAACTTCTTAACATCATTTCTTAACAGAAATGATGGTGTTTAGTAGGGCATTTGATATCAAATTTTCTTCTGTGCCATCTTTGTAGTCAAATTGCAACACGTATTCAATTTCTGGGTATATTCTGAAATTTTCTGCTGAATTTGGAGGGAACTGTAGCTGCATGGAATTATGCATTACCATACCTACAGGAGAAAGTAAAGGAGTATATTAACGAAGGTCCAAAGATGATTTCTAATTTGAGGACATTTCTCTTATAATCCTCAAGTCATTATAAGAATTTTCTTTGTCCAAATCCACAGCACAAGACAGAATCCCAGATTTAGGGTTTGGTGATTCATCATCCCAGTATGTTAAACACTTGATTCCTTGAGCAACTGTTGTTCCTTCTTTTTTACTTTAAAAACCAAAGTGGCTGTGTATCTACCACTTTGGGAATACGAAAAGAAGAACTCAAACAACATTTACGGTTTTGATTCAAAAATGCTCTGATACATTTTGGTTTGATTTTTGTTTCTCAAATGACGTTTAGTTGCGTGAAACTCAAATGCAAGTCTGGGATTCAGCTAAGTGTTCTCTTCATTTATTTTTGCCATTGCCTCTATATTCAATCACACAATGCAGAACAATGTTAAGCAGAGTGATATGAAACCAGTCATGACATAATTATCCAACCTTATTTTTATGACATCGTAGACCGGATGCCTGGCAAGCCCATGGGCATCTAGTAAACCCTGAATCAGAATTAGCTCCGGAGTTATACAAATGG
Source organism: Orcinus orca (assembly GCF_937001465.1). NCBI lineage: Eukaryota > Metazoa > Chordata > Mammalia > Artiodactyla > Delphinidae > Orcinus > Orcinus orca. Next base: position 117,350,179 of record NC_064565.1, read on the forward strand.
ACATAAAAAGGCTGACCAAGATCTCTTTGCTCCCCACAATGGCAAACATGACACTTCCATTCTGTTACTGAGAATGGGGGTTTCATAGAAGCACTGAGCAAGGAATAGCAATCAATAAACTATGAACCTGGGTGGAATATTTCAAAGGCTCATCTGCTAGAATGTTTAAATCTGGCTGAGTTAAACGATATGAAAAGTAAAATTATTCTAGCAAATATATTTTAATAACCTAAGTAGATGTTAGGAATAGGAAGAGATTTTATGTGAGCATATATGGTATTTATATTCTGGATTTTAGGAAGCTATGTTTGGAGTATAATTGTAATATTATACATACAATCATTCATTCTGATATTTTTAATGACAGTGAACATTTTATACATAAAATTAATTTTTCCTGGTACCAACAAAATTGCTTTTATTTCCACAATGGAAACAGGATACAAATCTTGTCTCATGGAATTAAGGAATTTTGCTATAGTGAAATGATGTTCTTACCCAAGCTCTCCCCTTGGGGAATCTTAGCCAAGGATGGCTGCAGTTGGGATTACTGGAATCAGAACTGCTCTCTTTCTCCCCTTACATACATGAAACCCCTAACAGCAATTTTGTAGAGGGATTCCTTTCATAGGGAAAGATACTAATGTGAAAATATCTTGTAAGGTTTTATAAGATATTAACTTAGCATTTGCTAAGAATTGCAAAGCATTTCCTACTCTTTAACCAAACCGCAAGGTTCCTGAAGGATCTTATGGGATGGTGCGGTGTCAGCAGTGTGAATTATGTTGCAAGCCATAGAAATGGCCCACATGGTGCCGGGAGCTCCAGGTTCAGCAAACCATACCACAAAATTCCTCAACACTTCCCAGGCCTAAACCAATGACCCTGAGGGACAAAGGAAGATTTGCCCCTTACTCAACAAACCGAGACCTTTAAAGGAAGGACTAACTCTGAACCTAAGATCAATAAAAGAAGAATGATCCCTAAATCACAGATGACTCATTCCTTATTAATTTATTATGTACTTTTTGATTGCGGTTCACAATAGAATAAATAAAATAAACAAACACTGAGGGAAAACCCTTGATTACTGCTCTTCTAAAAAGCTGAACCACAGCAGGTCATAGAAAAATGTTGGATAATTTGTCATCACTGAAAAAACCACGTTGTCCTCTTATGCACACAATGATGGGACACACAAGGGCATGCTGTTATCCAGGAGAGCCGAAGCCTCAGACAGACACAAGAGAGACCGGTTCCTGTGTACAGCAAGGCATACCAGGGATCGATATTAACTCTAAGAGGAATCAGGTCTTTCTAAAATTCAAAATGTGAAGTTGTCTGGTTTTCTGCTTTTATGGCTCACGTATCACACCATCTGTGGCATTTTCTATGGAAAAGTTTCGAAACAGCCATGGAAAAATCATAGGTTCCTTCAACATCGTTGGAAACACTACTTTCCTGAGCACACTGGTGTGGGCACAATGCTTTCCTTAGCTCATGGGATGCTTCCTTTTTCCAAGCAAAATTTAAAAGATCACATTTGTATTTCCTATGCAAACACAAAACTGCAGATAGGTTTTGCGAGTTTTCTAAATCTTTATATTTTGCAAAGAAAAGAAAGTTCATCCTCACGGATACATAGGTCACCTTTAGCTCTTGCTCTAGTAAAGCTTTTGTATTTTATATCCATTGATAAAAGGGATTTAAAAAAACACAACTTTCAGTGATTACTTGAGTACAGTTCATTTAGAACAGCGCCATCATATATATATTCATGGGGAAAAGTTACCTACCTAGTGGGCAGGAAATGGAAAGAAATGGCCCTAACTTATTAGCAATCTCCATAATGCCTTCCTGACTACCTTTCCCAAAAACTATAAGCAGAGAATTTTTATTATTATTTTTTTTTTTTTTGCTATGGAACATGCAGTGGGACATGATACTGGCAGAATTGCAGAGTGAAGTTAATTAGAAAAGACAACATAAATGGATTAATATCCCACCCCGGTGCTGCTAGCGGCTTGGACACTAGAAGACAGAGATGCTTTCTTGGCATAAAAACAAAGGTTTTGTCATTTGTGTGGAAACAGACTATGTTGACAGGCTCATTTAGCATTCATATGGTAATCTAATCGTTTATCCATTTATATAACGGTTAAACATAATGGCAAACTCATCCACCCTTTTTCCTGAATTGGCCAAAACACCAATAAAGAGAAGATGTTCCATTTCTCACCTGATCCCTTTCATTGTTTTTGACATGGATGAGTTATTATCCCTATATTCAGAAAAGCGATGATTAGTGGATTATTGATGCTGAGCACATTGTAGCCAATGGAAAAGGTCATTAGAGCTGCCATCTTGTAACCTCCTTGTAACCTGCAGTGCTTGGTTTGGGGTGCTTTCAGGGTCCACCTTCTTTTCCTGTAATCTGGCAGGATCGACACCCGTGTCATAATGCAGAGGTGAGACACATCATTTGAAGTAGGGAATGCTATTCAGGTTTAATGCAAATAATCCAGACTGTGCATTACGCCTCTCTTAGAAGTAGACCCACTGGTAGGGTCATGAGCCCTCCCACCCCATCAAAGCTGAAATCACGGATAACCATTGGGGAAACCATTTTAATCTCCTGAAACGCCTCGGGGTTGGTTAGTTCTGTAACCCTTCTCTTAACCACGATCTGCCTGCCCGGCTCCTATCTAATGACATCTACCCATCTTGCTCCCCACTCCCTGTTTTCAGAATCTGTCTTATGAAAAACTGATGTCTAGTACTATTTGCCTAAAAACACCATTATTCTGATCATAATCCAGAAAGCCTTTCTCTGGACTCCTCCTCAACTGCCTCTAGGTCTCTTCTGCCTCTTCCCGGCCCCTGCTCCTCTGGCTTTCCAGAAGTCTCCCAGCCCCTTCCAGCTCTCATCTGCTTCCCTGCCCAGCCAGGTCCCCAAGGCGGGCTATTTCAGGAATTTACTAGCTACCGTCTTAGCAATGATAAATTTCCTTCCCAGGAAGATCTTCTTGCCCCTCTATCATCCTCTCTTTGCAAGCTCCAACCTGGTAGCTTTTTTCTTCCAAGAGTGCCTGAGATATCTTCAGAACACCAGGGAACCACGCTCATGGACAAGACCCCAGGCTGTGGTCTCTGATGACAACTGAACATCACTGCAAGTCAGCAGTTTCTTCTTGATCCTTTTTTGTGATCCTTTCCTCCTAGCCCTGTTGCAGCTGTTCAAAAATAACTTCGATTCCTCCAAACTCCCAAGCACCACTGCTTCTCTCCCTCTGCCATCTTCTCTTATTGGATGATTGATGCCAACTCAACCTGAACACTCTCAACGTCTCCCCTTTCCACCTCAGTATCTTAGAAATATGATACCCTTCTCCTCCTTTCCCTTCATCTTGTGGGACACACATCTCTCCTTCTGGAGCTCATCTCTTGCTTGAGCTCTCCCACCCTAGCTTTCTGCCCATTCTCCTAGAATTCTCTCCTACCCACAGTCAGTTGGCGACATGGACTCATTTGGGGACACAGGGAGTTCCCTCTGTCCTACTCGTTGCTGATGAGGAAGCCTAGCCCTGGTCAGAATTGCTGTGGTGCAATACATTTGAAATTTACCTGTGGAATTCCTTCCCTATCAGTCTTTAGGCACTTAGCACTGGCAAGAGAGCTAATAGGTGTGACTGGTTAAGTGACTTGCCGGACAATTAGTTCCATGCACATCAACATGCATGAACACATCCATGTAAAGTCGCTGCATCATCGGTACTTCCAGAGTGGCACTGATGAGGACCATTGGAATCTCAGAAGCATCTCTATGGGCACAGCCATGGTGACAGCATGGAGGAGAAGTGGGAAAACCCACTCCAGAGCCAACATGTAAGGGCCTCCAGCTCTAAAACTCAATTTCTTCAAAATAGATTTGGACTGGATCATCTCTAAGGCCTCTCACAATTCTAATTCCATCAAATCTCTGAAATAAATCCCATTGAGTCAAAGAGAGGAGCTCTGCGTGTTGCTTCACTGGACCCAAAGTGGACCCCCCCCTTCCCCCTCCACTCAAACTCTTTCAGACACGGAGCTTTCTTTAAAGGAAACAGGCTCTCTATCCCAGGAACAATGAAGGGATTTTTGTTAGATACCTGCCCAGCCACGCTGAGTCTGTCTTGTCCAAGGAAGGTAGAAGCAACCTCTTGTGGGGTCATAATATCAGGATGTGCTTTTTTAGAGTTAGAATATTAATTGTCTCAAAAGCAAAGAATTCCTCTTGAAGGTAGATGAATTGCTCTGTTTTGGAAGGAGACTACAGAGAATATTCAAACCTTTGTTTTTAGACCTGTGAACAGGCATCTCTTCCCTAATCCGCCCACCATCTTTTAGCCATAATATTGCCTTAATGCCAGCGGTTGCCAAGCTTATCTCCAAAGAAGAGCAAGGCAGGCAGCAGCTTGGCGATGTTGCCATTACCTGTGATGTCTTTAAGGGTCTCTGTGCCTCCAGCCCTTTCTGGAGTCATGGATGAATGCACACAGGCCACTAAGTTTCCTACTATGTCATGAAGTGAGGTAAAATTCTCTAGGTTGAAAATACGCATATTGAGCGGTTCACTTGCTGTTTCTTTTAACGCTCCTTCATCTGCATCCTCAACTCCAATTGCAAACACGTTAACATCAGCAGATTTAAGTTCCGCTGAAGGCAGAGCAAGGGCATCCTTCGAGTGTCCATCAGTTAACATTACGATAACCTGAGGGACTCCATCACTGGCCCGGCTTCCGGCAGCCTCAGTGAGGTGATTTTGCATTACGTATTCTAATCCTTTTCCAGTCTGATTGCTTCCCCCAGTATAAGACATGTTGGAAACATGGGAGAGGACTTCTTGTTTAGAACGATACGTATTTAACAGGAACTCGGTATCTGGGCTGCCGTTGAACCAGACCAGAGCAAAACGGAAATCGTTTTCTCCCACAGCTAAAGATTTTATAACATCATATAGAAACTCTTGAACAAGTTGGAAATGTTCCTTTCCAATGCTCCAAAAGGAATCCACTAGAAATATTATATCGGCAGCAGCACCATTTTTGACATCTTTAAAAAAAGACATTGGTTTAGATGTTTCTCCTGTTCAAGAAATGACTTCCCATCAGTGCAAAGCCTTCCTCAACTCATTCAGTTTCCACTCTGCTGTTACTAAATAATTTACACCTCATGTGTGAAACAGGCGGGGACGCTGACTTACCTGAGAAACAGGGACCTGGACACATGGACCCAACAGCTGCCGGTGCCCAGTCATTGACCCAAGTTCCATATGCAATGACTGCCATACATGGACCAGTAGCAGGTTCCACAATGGGGAAAAACATTCCCTGGCATGCCCTTTAACTCTAGATGATTCTTTGTGGTAGTTTGAACCCCAAGACCCACCTGCTCAGGTAGGAAGGATACCCTATCACAGGTAGCCAAGCATCATCTTGGAAATTCCTTCCTCAGCTTTGGGTCTGAAACTGGGCCCCGACAAGATAGAACACTGAAATCTACTACAGTTTTACCTCCCATGCTTTGGGTAATTTGCCAGAAAAATAAGTATTATAAATACATCTTAAGAAGACTTGTATAACTGTAAGGAAGGGCAAAGTCTCATTTTTTTCAGACTTTTTAGCATGAAGAAAGGTACCCTAACTCATCACTACATCTTCAGAGCCATCAAGCCCTCTTAGATGCTGAACAGTATTCATCTCTTTCAAAGATGAATCCAGTTCTCTCTTAAAAGTAGGAGCAAGAGGCTCCAGGTGCCAGGCTGTGGGTGGCTGGGAAGTGCCCTTCTGCACTGGGCCAGGCTGGCTGTGCACAGCAGGCCCCTGGACTCTACTCACCTGGGGCTGACCCGATGCCCCAAGCCATGCTCCCCTGGCACTGAGGTGGTCCTCACCAGGCCGCCATCTAAGAACTACCAGGTCCAGAGGGAGAATCCCCATGAGAAGCTCAGCTCTCCAAGCAAAGGAGAGGGACCCAAGTCACTCCTTCCCAGCTCATAATACATGAACCATTTCTCATTTTTCTAGAACTCTGCAAGCAAGTTCTTAATAGGATGAGTTGGGATCCATTTTTAAGTAGTTTGGGGAAACTGATATTTAAAGATTTGATGATTCTGGATGAAAAACGTCTTTTCCTGTCCAGACTGAGAAAGAAATGGCGACATGTGTGTTTGTTTTTGTTGTTTTTTCAGGGAAAATAATTTTTTGCTCTCAACCATTGTCTTCCCTGGGTTTTATGTGCTCAGACATCAACCAGCGCCAGAAATGTGGGAAAGCTCTTCAGACGGTAAAATATTCTCGACACAAACTTTCTGCTCACACCCAAGGTAAAAACAAACCACTTGCAAACCACCGCCAAGATATCAAACCCAAGTTTCAGTAAAAAGAACCTCTCTCTCACTGGATAAAGAGGAGGAAAAAGTCTGTAAAACAAATGAACATCCTGTAGTCAATGGCTTGGCTATCTCTTCAAAGCTCATCTAAGCTCTATATTCAGCACATGATGCCTAAGATCTAAAATCAGAGAATACTGTTCCTTTTAATGAAATGAAGAGATGTTTCTGGATCTTACCTGCTTGTTGTTGCGCACGAGTAAAGGAAAAGCCTGAGAAAAAAAGGCAAAAGATGGCCACTAAAGGCAAATGCCGATGCTTCCTCATTTTGATTTTGTCTAAGCACCAAGTGAGAACCTACGAGAGAAAACAGGACAAAGGAGAATGATCAGGTATCGACTCCCCGATTACTAACGAATGAATCAAGGATTTATCCCTTTTATGAAAAATAGTTTTGACTAAACATAGACATGAGAATCTTTGAGTCTAGTGATTGTAGGACTTTGGCCATAGCTAAAAATTGTGCAGTTCAACTTTTTTTCCTCTCAATTGAGGCAGGCAAAAATAGTATATCACGAAACAAATGGCAGAATGAAAAAGGGTCAGGAGAAAAGGTGCTCAGAGGCACAAAGGGGCAGGTTGGTGACGCCCAGCCTAACTGTCAATCGTGTCTAAACGAATCCCGCGGGGAAGCTTCCGTTCAGGGAGGGAACGGGCTTCATCCAAATCACAACGTGTGCCAACACAACCATGGCAGCTGGGACCATTTCGAATCTTGCCCTCATTCTCTGTTAATATTTAGCACTTTTCCTCCACCAAAAACCTGCTGTGTGTCCAACGCCAATCACAGGATGGAGCACACCCTGGGGTACTGAATTAGCAAGACTGAAGCTAGTCAGGAGGGCTGACGGCCACATAGCGTGGTCTCCCATGCAAATTTAACTGCCAGCCAGCCGGGCTCAAATCTGGATGGGCGCAGTGGGCTGTGTCACCATCACTTTTCCCTTCAAGCAAACACCACCTTCTCCCCATGCCACATCTGAAAGCACCCTGACCTACACCAAACCTTCAGGTCAGCATCTTCACCCTCCAATCTCCAGTGACAGCAGCTTGAGGGTCTGGGCTCTTCCTTATGACCCTCCAGAGAGCCAGCCTAGGTCTCCTCCACCTGGGCTTAGGTCCCCTTGCAGGACATCACCTCTTTTCTCTTCCCCTTGATCCAAGGCTCTGGTTTCCCCCAACTCTTTCTTAGGTCTTGGGTATATGACCTGTGCAGACCCACTAGACCCCATGCTTGATTTAATGATTTGTTTGTTGCTGTCTTAACATTCTTAATAACTTTTGGACAAGGACCCTTCATGTTCATTTTGCATCAAGCCCACAGATTCTGGAGCTGGTCCTGGCTACAGCTGTGCATGTGTATCAATGACTCTTCTTACCCTTACCCAGACTTGGCAGGGGTTCCCTGGTCAGAGCCTTGGGTAACAGCATCAGAGAGGAGGGGTGTGCCGGTCAAAATTATTGGTTATTTTTTCTTGTCCTTAGTTTCAAGCAGTACTATTTAATATTGAAAATTATGTGGTATAGACTACAGTCAAGCGAGAAGTCCCATTTGGTTTAAGAAACCTAAATATTTTCATCTGGAGAGATTGGGTTACCATCATAATTTACAGTTCATTGTTAGGGTTTGAAGATTAAGAAGGCGGCCTTGGGAATTACAGCATGAAAAGGTAATCATCATCAGTATAAATAAAAATCAAAAACCTCTCACTCTGGGGCATTTTTTGGTAGAAACAGAAAAACAAATCCTAAAATGCATACGGAATTTCAAAGGACCCAGAAGAGCCAAAGTAAACTTGAGAAAGGAAAAATAGAGCTGGAGACCTCATATTTCCTGATTTCAAATCATATTACAAAGCTACTGTAATCAAAACAATATGGGACTGGAATAAAGACAAACATGTCAACCAATGGAATAAAATAAAGATCCGAGAAACAAACCCTCAAGTATATGGTCAAATAAGCTTCTATAACAGTACCAAGGTTACACAATGGGATCAGGATAGTCTCTTCAACAAATGATGCGGGAAAAACTGTATATCCACATGCAAAAAATGAAGTTGGACCCTTACCTTACACCACTTACAAAGAACTAACTCAAAATGGATTATAAATGTAAATGTAAGACCTGAAACTATTATACATTTAGAAGAAAATATAGGAGAAAATCTTCATAATATTGGATTTGGTAATGATTTCTTCCATATGACACCAAAAGCACAGACAACAAAAGCAAGGACAGACAAATGGTACTATAACAAACTTAAAAACTTTTACACAGCAAAGGAAACAATCAACAGAGTGAAGAGGCAAGCTACAGAATGGGAGAAAATATTCACAAACCATATATCTGATAAGGGGTTCATATCAGAACACATAAAGAACTCCCACAACTTTACAACAAGATCTGATTTAAAAATAGGTAAAGGACTTGAATAGACATTTCTCCAGAGAAGACATATGAATGGCCAATAAGCATATGAGAAAACACTCAGCATCAGAGAAATGAAAATCAAAACCACAATGAGATAATTCAAAAAGAGTCACGTACCACAATGTTCATTGCAGCTCTATTTACAAAAGCTGGGACATGGAAGCAACTTAAGTGTCCATCGACACATGAATGGATAAAGAAGATGTGGCACATATATACAATGGAATATTACTCAGCCATAAAAAGAAACGAAATTGAGTTATTTGTAGTGAGGCAGATGGACCTAGAGTCTGTCATACAGAGTGAAGTAAGTCAGAAAGAGAAAAACAAATACCATATGCTAACACATATATATGGAATCTAAAAAAAAAAAAAGTGGTTCTGAAGAAACTAGGGGCAGGACAGGAATAAAGACACAGATGTAGAGAATGGAGTTGAGGACATGGGGAAGGGGAACGGAAAGCTGGGATGAAGTGAGAGAGTGGCATGGACATATATACACTACCAAATGTAAAATAGATAGCTAGTGGGAAGCAGTCACATGGCACAGGGAGATCAGCTCGGTGCTTTGTGTCCACCTAGAGGAGTGGGATAGGGAGGGTGGGAGGGAGGGAGACGCAAGAGGGAGGGGATATGGGGATATATGTATATGTATACCTGATTCACTTTGTTATACAGCAGAAACTAACACAACATTGTAAAGCAATTATATTCCAATAAAGATGTTAAAACAAAAACAAACAAAAACCACAATGAGATATTGCCTCACATCCACTGAGATGGCCACTATCAAACAAACAGTAAACAAGAAGTGCTAATGAGGATGTAGAAATATTGGTACTCTTAGGCACTGTTGGTGTGAATGTAAAACACTGCAACCACTTAGAAAACTGTATGGAGGTTCCTCCAAAAATTAAAAATAGAATGACTATATAAGCCAGCAATCCAGCTTCTGGGTACATATCCAAAATAATTGAAAACAAGATTTTGAAGATATATATATATATACACCCAAGTTTAATGCAGCATTTTTCATAATAGCCAAGACGTGGAAACAACATACATGCCCATCAATGGATGAATGGATAAAGAAAATGTGGTATATACATACAATGAAATATTATTCAGCCTGAAATAAAAGAAAGAAATTTTGTCATAGACTACAACATGAATGAACCTTGAGGACATGATGATAAGTGAAATGAGCCAGTCGCAAAGAGACACGTACCGCAAGATTCAACTTACGTGGGGCATCTGAAATAGACAAACTATTAGAAACAGAAAATAGAATGGTAGTCGCTAGAGGGACGGGGAGGTGGGAAGGAGAGTTAGTGTCCAAAGGGTACAGAGGTTCAGTTCTGCAAGATGAAAAAGTTCTAGAGATCAGTTACACAACAAGGTACACGTAGATAACACTACTGTACTATTCACTTAAAAATGATTAAATTTGCTCACTTGCTCTACTCTGGGAATCTTCCAGGCCTTTCTATCCAGTCATACCTTTCTTCCCCACACTCTGCTAGACCTATTCCTGAGTTTGTCCTTTGAAAAAAAGCACATGCAATATTTGTGGTCTTTGTAAGTTTTCTTAATTGAGGATATACAGTTTAGAATCGTGTAAATTCTATGTCATGTGTGCTTTACTACAATCTTTCAAAGGATAGGAAAAGTTACCTGAGATTTTTAGAAGTGTGGATTACTCCATACACCTAAAATGTGGCCATCAGTTTAACAGGAATGGTATAAATGTGGCATCTTTTTTTTGAGGCATGAGTCTTTAAGAGCTAAAACGGGAAAACAATACAACAGCACATATCTTCTTAAAGCATATGTATGTGCCCCTATAATTAAATAACACAACATTTGTCCTTGCTCCTAAATAATATTTGGAAAGGAAGAAGTAAAGAAGTATTTGGCAGCAAAATACTAAGGTTTGGGGAAGAGGACTTCAGTCCCAGGAAACTGAAAAGTATCTGATATGAACACTGAGATGTGGTACAAAAGTTATTTCTACCCCAACCAGTGTCATCAACGCTACAAAATCAGGTCCGCCTAAGGCCTAAGCTTTTGTACCTGCTTGACCTTCCTACCTTGACCTTCCTCTCACCATAGGCCTTCCATGGGCCTGGTGATTCTATTTGTGGTTGTCCGTTGTATATATAATTCAGGAATCCCATTTTCCCCTCATTGCTAAGGAAGACAATGTTAAGGGTGGTCTAAGGTTCTCAACCTTTCCATCTAGAGCAACAGAAATAATGACAGCAAAGGAAAAATCTGTCTGGTTAATTAGCGACCTGGCCTTGGCAGGGGACTCGTGTCTAGATGGACTTCTTAGCAAGATGCACAGAGGGCCAAGGAGCCCCTTATCGAAGGTGTCACCCAAGGACGTGGATGAAGTGGGCTCAGTCCCATGATTTTTCCTGCCAGAGATCAGTCCCAGAGGGAGGAGCTGGGGTCCAGATCCTGTGGCCCAGCTGTGAGGAACAGCAAGACAACAGAGTGTGGGCCCCAGGCCAGCCCAGTCAGCCAAATTGGTGGGATAGAAAAAGACAAAACCATAAACAAGAGAATGGATTCCAAGACCCACTGTTGCTTTGGATTTTCCAGGGAGGTCAAACCGAAAGTATCACCTGTGATAAAACAAATTTACCCTGTGATTCAAATTCTGAAAGCTTGAAGATACAACCCCAGCACCTAATACAAAGCCACCTGTCAATACAACTTTCTCTTGGAAATGTATCAACAGGGAGAAGGAAAGGTTTTTCTGATGTTCAGAAGGTCAGTCATCAAGAGAACGTATTTCTTTCTACAGTGAAGTGACAGCCAGTGGTGATAATGGTGCCATTCCAAAAACACAGCCCAATCTTCTTGGCTTGAAATGGTCAACACGTGCTAGGCACGGATCTGCACGATACAGGAGGGCAGTCCTCAGCGCGCCGTGCTTTGGTTCCCCAGCGTCCCCAAGTCCTGGCCCGTGCTCAGGGGAGTCCCCTCAGGCAGTACAGAAACCCACGCTTGGCTGGTTGGTCTGTTTTCTTCACTGAGGATGAATGCCCAAGCCACGGCCCCAGTGTTGCCCCATTGCTCTCTAGAAATCCTGCAAGACCATGTTCTACTCTAGGAATCTTCTAGGTCTTTCCATCCGGTCATACCTTTCTTCCCCACACTCTGCTAGACCTATTCCTGAGTTTGCCTTTTGAAGAAAAAACAGCACAGGCAGTATTTGTGGTCTTTGTAAGTTTTCTTAATTGAGGATATACACTTCAGAGTAATGTTAAAGTACATCACACATATGTCATTCTTGATTCTTTCCATTAAATTTACCAGCAGTAAGCATCCTACTAGAAAACTATTTTGTGGGAAAATTGTCAGCCCACATTATTTAAATTTTACTGGATTCTTTCCAGAAATACATACTGTCCTTTCCAAGACAGCCTGTGATACTCTGATTGGTCGAGAACTTTTTTTAAAATGTGGGATCCACAGATTTTTTTTTTAATATGGGATCCACAGATTTCAAAGGATCTGCCAACCTCCCCCAAAAGTGTACAACATTGTTTCTGTGTATGTGGGAGTCTCTGGGGATAGCATCCAAGTTCACATGTGATTCTAACCGCCTCTAGTCTAACTCCCCACTAAAGTTCAAGCACCACTCCTTCGAGAAAAAGATTTGATGCAATTCTTCCGGGAGGTCCAGTTCAATTGTTTTAAATACTTGATCCGTGCACAAGAGGCAGAATTTAAAGTAGCATTTTTGTTTTGGAATGAGGGCAAAAAAATAGTATAGGACCTCACTGCAAAGCATTGGACAATGTAATCCATGTGGAAAAAATAGGACATGACCACTGCTGAGTGTGGGATGGGACGAGCTTCAGGCTTCTCTGCAGACAACCTTGACAGAGAACATCGGTGAATTGTGCACTGAGTAGGTTTCACTGGTTTTGGTTTTGGTTTTGTTTTGTTTTTACTATCCCTATACTGTCCCTATACTATCCCTATACTGTCCCTATACTATCCCTATACTATCCCTATATCCCTGTGTGGGATCTCTATTAACAAATTCCAAAGTTTGGTAGTCTTTGGTAGAGCTCAATAAAATCAAAATCATGATAGAACAAAGTCTTAATGTCTTTCTGAGGCACTAATGAGTTACTTCAACTATTCTCTAAGGAAAATGAATTTTAAATTGGTTGAAAATTATATGTAAAGATTTTTATTTCCAAGATCTTAATCTTATAAGAGAGTGGACCCCTAAATGAATTCCTTCTCATTGGGACACAAAGTAATGAAAAAACATTCAGTGCACTGGAATTATCTTTTCTAAAACCTATCCAGATGTTGAGGAGAGGGAAAGAGGGGGGAGGGGAAGTGGGGGAGGGGAGGAGAAGGCAGAGGGGGGCGCAGGAGGGCAGAGGGGAGAAGCTCTTCCAACCCTGAAAGTGAAGGACAGAAAATGATGTTTGTTGGATGATGAGTTATCCAGGCTCCACTGATGATTAATGGACTCACATGTTCAGTCGAGCTGAATTCCCAGGTGGGGAAAAGGCCTTTAGATCCACACACTTTTCCTGCCACAGGGCTTAGGAGCCAGTCATGGGGCTCAAGCATTCCTAGACCAGCTGGTGAATATTTGTTAACGTTTTTGTTTGCAATTAAATCTCTCCTAGTGTTTACCATGTCATGGCATCCCACTTTTTAAAACTGCAGTTCCTGGCAACAAAGCTTGGAGAATTTTTTTCATTTAGATTTAAAAGACGTCAAATAGCATCTCCCCAAATGATCACCCAGTTTGTCCATTTTAATAAGGGGGAACAAGTCACCCTCCCATTACCCTTCCTTAACTCTCCCTCCCACCCCCAAGAAATAGAGACAAAAGAGCACAAGTCATATTTTCTGGGCCCCTGTCTCGTGGGTGGGATTTCACGCCCTTCTCCCAGGAGCCCCATGGCTGGACTTTCCCCCATCTTATAGCTGGGAAACTGAAAACAGGTGAGGCATAGTGTTTTGCCCACTGCCACATTAAAAAAAAAAATTGAACCAGAATCCTAATGAAAGTTTGTGTTTCCAAAGCCCAAGGGAAGAACCCCAGGAAACCCCAAGAGGATGTGCCGGATTTGGCCCCAATCTCAAGGAAACCCCCGACATCTTTCGGGGAAAAAATACACTAAATTTCTTTGGTGGTGACACACCACAGATTCTGTATCAACAGACGCCATTTGTCTGCTGCTGATCTTTCAAATATGAAAAAAGTCAAAATTGGCTGCTTGAGACCCTCGTGTTGGGTGGGGTGTCAAGCTGCTTTGTGTCACAGATTCTGTCCTAAAGGCAATAGATTCAACCAGAGAAGTTCATTAAATTCTTATCTTTCTATTGCGCATTAGTCATTCCTTTTTTTACTCAGCCTCATTCTGAAAAGAATTTGAGATGCCTTTTTCCTTTCTGTAGCTGTCCACTTGAAACTTAAAAAGATATCTCTTATTATGAAGACTGCTCTACATGGGCCTTCAACTCAAAATTGTATTCAGAGTCCAGTGACATTCCCCAGCCATTGTGCAATTCCATGAAATTAGTTTTCATTAAGTCTCCTCAGAAGCTTTTTCATTTTCCATGTCTGGAAATCTTTTCTAAGACAGACACACACATGCACACAAGGCAATCTTTTTCAAACAAAGACTTAAATACATCCAGAGCTCCCATTTTGAAGTCATTTATTTGGTCTCCTCCAAGCACTGCTTTTTAGAATCAGGCTGGTCCTCCTAACAAGTTCTAGGACTTCTGTTAACTCCTAACTGTCCCATTTTAAGTGGGAGCTGCAGAAATAGTGGAAGACTGCAGCGACAGAACTATGCCCACCTGCCGTGAAATGAAAAGTCACATTTCAGTAAACCCTAGGGGTCTCTAGCTTGCAGCCACCCTAGTTCTCTCTCTTTTTCTTACCCTTCTTCTCTTTCCTGCCTGAATCCTGGGAAAAGAGCCCCCATTCTTGTCCCCAGAGAGGAAGCTATGAGAGGGAGGACTTAATCTTCTCCGGTTAGCGAAGGAGGAGAGCGGAATTTAACATGTTATTGCTACTTGAAAGAGCTTTGGGGGAATCCTCAAAAGCAATCCATTTGGAACAACTCTAAGAAGATTCCTCCAAATAAATGCATCAGAAGCTGCTCTTCTACAGTTTATTTTACAACTTGAATCTCGCATTTCCATTCTATGAAATTGTGCTAGAGAAGAAAATAGCAGCCACGTGTACACATCTGTAAACAATTATCTGCTCGACCCAGGCTCTGAAGGTGTGTTCTGTGAGAGCGAAACTTAAGTCTTCTGATCCTGTGTATTGACTTGGTCTCACTGCCACCTACTGGTATCCTTGTTAGACACTCAGAACTGGGCCCAAGATCTTTGGCTCAAGTAACACAGTGTCTGTTCATGCCTGGGCTATTATAGATAGTGCTGCTCTGAACATTGGGTGCAGGTATCTTTTCAAATTAGAGTCTTCATCTTTTCTGGATATATGCCCAGGTGTGGGATTGCTGGGTCATGTAGTAGTTCTATTTTTAGTTTTTTGGGGGGGTTTGGGGTTTTTTTTGCGGTACGCGGGCCTCTCACTGTTGTGGCCTCTCCCGTTGCAGAGCACAGGCTCCGGATGCGCAGGCTCAGCAGCCGTGGCTCACGGGCCCAGCCGCTCCGCGGCATGTGGGATCTTCCCAGACCGGGGCACGAACCCGCGTCCCCTGCATCGGCAGGTGGACTCTCAACCACTGCGCCACCAGGGAAGCCCTATTTTTAGTTTTTTAAGGACCTTCCACACTGTTCCCCATAGAGGCTGTACCAATTTGTATTCCCACCAACAGTATAGGAGGGGTCCCTTTTCTCCACACCTTCTCCAGCATTTATTATTTGTAGACTTTTGGTATCCATCAACAGATGAATGAATAAAGAAGTTGTGGTATGTGTATATATATATATACACAAAGGAATATTACTCAGTCATAAAAAGAATGAAATAATGCCATTTGTAGCAGCACGAATGGACCTAGAGATTGTCATACTGAGTGAAGTAAGTCAGACAGAGAAAGACAAATACCATATGATATCACTTATATATAGAATCTTAAAAAATGATACAAATGAACTTATTTACAAAACAGAAACAGACGCACAGACATAAAAAACAAACTTATGGTTACCAGGGGAAAGGGGATAAATTAGGAGCTTGGGATTAACAGATACACACCACTATACATAAAATAGATAACCAACAAGGATTTACTGTATAGCACAGGGAACTATATTCAATATCTTGTAATAATTTATAATGGAAAAGAATCTGAAAAAGAATATACATATATATGCATATGTATAACTGAATCACTTTGCCGTACAACTGAAACTAACACAATATTTTAAATCAACTATACTTCCATTTTTTTTAAGTGTCTATCTTGTTTATAAACAATGACTGTTCAACAGCTCACGCAGTAGAACAGAGCAATCCAGAAAGGGAGGGTTTGACTGAGCCTTGACAAGTTAGCCTCCTCCCGGAATGAGGTCACGTGAGGATGTGCCGAGCACCGTCTGGGGTTACCTTCCTTCTCCCCATAAAGGCAACTTGAAGAACCTCCAGATTAACTGCCCAGATATTTGGAAATTTATTTAAAGACGTATTCCTAGGGTCCAAGATAATAAACACAAAGCAGAAAGTTCTATATCTGCTATAGTTGGAAAAGCTAGACACCACGATGCACATGTAAAGGACATTTCACCCTCTTAAATATAAGCTAGACACCACGATGCACATGTAAAAGACATTTCACCCTCTTAAATATAAGGCAGCCCCACAGAGCACTTCCTCCATTTTTCCTGCTAATTATAAACATTAGGCAGAGATTAGTTCAGATTTAATGTTAGGGCAGAGAATGCCTTAGAAGACGCTTCAGAAGGAATTGCACAAACACCCATTCCATTCCTGCCCCGTGACACACACAGGGCCGTCGGCTCCAGGGTAGATCCCAGTGCTATCCTCCCTTCCTGCCTTGGCCATGGACTTTTGGGGCTACTGGCCTCTCCAAAACCATGGTGTTCCATTGTAGAACTGTTCAAACACAGCGGCTAAAGTGTCCTCCTTTCGTAAGGAAAAACTAAACATCTCGTTTTCTAGTCTGATTCGTGATCAAGTCTAGAAGAGAAAATTATTTAAAAGGGAATTTTTAAAAAATGACATTGAAACCTCAGATAAAGTATCACCACACTGTATTTAGTGTAATATCTGGGAAAAATTCTGCTTAGTTCCTGTCTCTATCAGGAAAGGTCAGTTAATCTCTCCCAGACTCACTAATTTTACGTGTAAAATGAGGCTGATTGCCTGATGCTTTAACCGGCAGTGATTCTGTGACCGCTTTCTTTCATCTATTACCCTAGGCTCTGACCACCGGTGGGTTTCCTGCTGTCCCCACAAGAAACAGAGAGGCCCGCAGTGCACGGCGGGGCAGCCTGTGGGCTTAGCTGAACTGGCTCTGGGTGCTGGCACTGAACTGCTGAATCAAATGATGAGGATTCCAGAAGAGAAAAACCAGTTTCCTGGAATGGCTTCTCTTGAGACCTGAGTCATCTCCAGCTGCTGTTCAGTTCTTAATTTTGAAATGCAACCAACCCACGAGCTCTTCCATCTAGCGGCCAATTCTCGATGCTCTGGGTCCATGAAAACTGAAGGTATGGGTCAAACCAGGGGGATTTGACAGAAACATTTGCCATTGTACCTTTCCCCAGCCATTCCTACCTCGCAAATGTTTCTCTGTACTTCATGAGCCTTAAAATTCAGGAGGACAGCAGGACTACGCTATGCAAAACGCAGCCAGACCCCTACGAAAGACTAACAACCTGCCTCTGGGAGAGGGTTTGGCAGAACGTTTCATATTTGTCCTACTTTTCTGCTTTGCTTTCTCCTTCCAGATTTTTTGAAACAACAATTACCTCTCTGCTAAACAAACTTAAAATATGCTACTCTATAAAAGACTGGCCGATGGCAAAAAGTGCCTTTCTTCACGTGAAACTCCAAGATATACTCTTGAAGACTTGTACTCCCTTGATATTCCTGGCCTTAGACACCTACCTGGGAGAACACGTGAGCATGTGCCAGGGCGCCCAGGAAATGCTGATTTTGCTTTCCTTCTAGTACTGGGACCTCAAACCAGCAATTCACCTCCCTGTGTTCCATTTCTTCATCTGAGGTGTCAAGGGCGTGGGGAGACCATCCACCAAGGTAGTAATTTGGGGATATTTCCAGTAGCCAAACGGAAATCATATATTTGCCGACCAGAGGGCAGGGCCTAAGTCTTAGTCATTTTTGTCCCCTCCCTCGAGCCAGAGCTCCACGCCCTGGAGCACAAGGGGGTTTATTAAGCTTAAAGGAATATGAGACGCATAGACCAAGAGCAGGTAAGGAAAAGTTTGGGAGTTACTGGATTAGTTCATCTTAACAACATCTCTTCCAGTTGTAAACTTCAAAACTCCTACAGGGATACAGCATTGCACGAATAGGCAGCCTTGATCTGGTTCTGAAACACCTTTGTGTTCATTCAATTTAAACTTTTTTCTCAGTAGATATCAGTAAAATGTTTCCTTTCAAAGTTCTTACTTGGTTCATGCCCTTGTCATGAATGTATTTTAGAAAGCAGAATGTTTCGTTGCAAGCAGAAGTTCACCTCAATACGTGCATACCTGAGCATAAGGAAAAAATAAAATTCTAAATGTACATTTGCTTCAGATATTACAGTCACATTTTTTAAAATTATGTATTGGAGCGGTCTCCAGGTGAGTCCCAACGTGACCCACAAGCTCTGTTGAGATGTGTATCAACAGATTCCCTGCGGTCCCGGAAACCCCACCCCAGGGACTCCCTACGATGCACGGAGATTTTTCTGGAGCTCAGCGGGATGCATCGTCCTCTAGAGGACGATGCATCTTTCCTCTACGCTTTCGGGAAAGACTACACCAGGACAAGGGTGCTACTTCACAATTTCATCTGCTTCCTAACATAGTCTGATGAGACCAGAAGGTACTAAAATTACGTTTTCAAAAATTAATATAATGAATTCCTGAAAGGAATCCCTCTTTGTAAATCAGGGTGCCACAGGTGCTCCCTGAGTGTGACACGGCCATCACCCATGGTTTAGAGGGGACAGGCAGTGTCTTTACTTGAAAGGGTAGGATTATCTCCTACCAGATTTTTGGAAAGAGGGAATCCATATCTAGAAATGTGGGTGAAAAGAACCTTTCCTTGTCTCGCTCAAGGCTGTCTGAAGAAGCAGGAAATTTTTAAAGCTTCCCTACTTAAAAACCTGAATCATTTTGAGCTTTCCTTTCCTCAGTGAGAGCTACTAAGAGGATTTTTTTAAATGCCAGGTCACTCCTCAAATCGTCAACTATTTATGCAGCAGTGGTGTGTTTTTTACAGCCTGCTTTCCACAGCTAAGACACCAAGAAAAGTTTGCTCCTGTGGGTTTCCGTGGAAAGGCTGCCCGGGACACAAAGTCCCCTTCAGATGGGAACCAGCCCACTATTCTTCTGCAAGAGATAACAAATCCTCAGTTTCTTCCAAAAAGAACAGTGACAAGAACTAATTTTCAAATAAAACTTTTGCCTAAAGTGATTAACATACCTGCAAGACAGTCTCATGCAACAGAATTCGTGACCTGCCAGTGTATTTTAAACCCTAAATGTGGAATTTCACATAAAAGTGGGTAATGAGGGCTTCCCTGGTGGCGCAGTGGTTAACAATCCACCTGCCAATGCAAGGGACACAGGTTCGAGCCCTGGTCCAGGAAGATCCCACATGCCGTGGAGCAACTAAGCCTGTGCGCCACAATTACTGAGCCTGCGCTCTAGAGCCCACGAGCCACAACTACCGAGCCCGTGTGCCTAGAACCTGTGCTCCGCAACAAAGAAAAGCCACCGCAACGAGAAGCCCGCGCACCGCAAAGAGTAGCCCCCACTGGCCGCAACTAGAGAAAGCCCACGCGCAGCAACAAAGACCCAACACAGTCAAAAAATTAATTAATTAATTAATTATTTTTAAAAAAAGGTGTGTAATGACAAAGACCCCTGTAACCAGTTGTCTAAATACTCTGAGCAACAGCACAGATGAAGCCTCCGTGGCAAAAGTCTACTAACTTTCAAAAGGGAAGGAGGTCTGATTTCAAGCCGGCTTTAGCGGCGGCATCCGTAACCTCCTAACCTAAAACTAAGGTCAGGTGGGGAGCCTCCCTTGAGTCATGAATCCATCATCAATCATCAGTTGAAGAGAGGGGTTTCTTCCTACTTTATCATCAGTGTTGTATCAGGTTCTAAGGCACGAAATCACAGAAAGCACTTACGATGACAGAATGAGCTGCAGTGAGTCCTAAACACTGAAAATAGAGGGAGGGGCAGAAATAAAAACAATTCTATTCAGGAAGGTAGGAATTCTTCTTGCCTTACATCAGAAGTATCCTTAAGACCCCAAGTTTGGACGTTCACCATACATCCTGTCACCTAAGGACCACAAAGCATGGTGGGGTGGGGCACACACGCTCCCAAGGGCTGGAACAGCCTGGGTCAAGGGCTAACATTCTAGAGACTTCCCCAGCTGCCTCCCAGGAAGGTGGGAGTAGCTACACCCTCCAATTCCCCCACTGGAAAAGGGCAGGACACCCACGCTCACCACCCTGCTATGGGATTGTTCCCCAAGTTCTCCTCTCCACCAAGTATCTTCTCAACGGCTTCCTCACTGCCGTGAGCGGGGAAAGAGAAAAACCTTATGGTGATGGAAAACCCATGCCTCCTCCAAGAAGAGACGAAGACCACAAGACCATAATTCGTATAGCTTGAATTCCTACAAAACCCCTCACCTCCCCACCCTTCTGCCTTTACCCTCAGCAAAGCCCACACAAGATTGGGACTGACATACGTACACTAATATGTATAAAACAGATAACTAATAAGAACCTGCTGTATAAAAAATAATTAAATTAAATTAAATTAAAAAAAAAAAAAGAATGAAGCAGAACGCTGGTGCCGTCCCTCCAGGCCCCCATCCCCAGAGGTGGCCTGGATGAGGGATGCCTGCTCAGCTGCTCTGGTCACAAAGCCAGTGTCGGTCCCTGGGGACCAGCTCTCTTCTCTGGCATGTCTTTCCCCGTTAGTTGGTAGAGGCCCCGGGAAGCATAATCCAATTTCCCCATCACTTTTAATAGAATATGATAGGAGGACACTGTCTTCTGGGAGAGCAAATCAAACAGTATGTTCCAAATCTGGATGTAAATTAGCTCAGGATCCTCCAGTGCTGGGCCATCTGCTTTCCTGAAATGGTAAAGATCTGACTGCTGTCTGAGCCACCTACTGGTGCTGTGGCCTCAGCAAGTAATTGAGCATCTCAGAGCCCCTAAGCCTTCATCTTTAAAGCCAGGGAACCACACCTCAGTGCCTCCTAACCAAGAATCTCTTCCTTTATCTTTAGTCCGGCAAAGAACTCAGAAGTTTCAATAATGTCCGACAGCCAACTGGTGGTTTTCAACATCATTTTGCTTAGGAACAAAAAATACCTGATTTTAAAGCCACTTCAGTTTTTTGAAGTATTAAGAATGGGTCCCCTGGGAAGTTGGGGGACCCCAGTGTGAGAATATCTGCATGAGCTCTGAGCAGCCCTGCAGCTCTAGGACCCTGCAGCTCTCGTGTGGAGGCAGCTGTGTGTAGGCTGGCATGGGCCAGCCCCTCTGAGTCCCCACTGGGGGGGACACTCCCCTCCGCCTACAGCAGCTTGTTCTTGGGGTCCAGACCAGCCTATCAATTCGCTCCTTGGGCAGGCTGTGAAATGCCAGTTTCTGTTTACACCCCCCAGTACCCCTCTGGGGCCTCCTAGGGACCCCACCCCTGCTCCAGTCCTAATTTTCTAACATGGTAGCCCCTGAAACAGGCCCCCAGAGTAGACTGGCAACTGTCAGATAACACTTTCCATCCTGGGCGAGAGGGCCGGACCCCACCCTCCTGGCTGGGGAACAGGCTCCCGGCCTCCGGACTTGGTGCTTGCTCCACTCTGGGCAACACAGCCCAGCCCGTGGCCCTAGGGGCCCTGCCCTATCCACCGGGCGTGCTGCCCAAACACCAAATTCCTTCTCCTCCTCTGACCCCTGCAGCTCCTTTAGGCAGCCCCAGAGGACTGAGGCTCCAGCCGTAACTGCAGATTCCTGAAAAGATGGAGCCCCGATGGTAAGCTGAGTAACTCTTGACTTGGTCCTGTTCCTGGACACCAAGGTCACCGCAGTCCCCCGGAGGTGACAGATATACCCAACCAGCTCACGCCCCGGGGACGTGGGAGAACTCAGAGTCTCCCCAAGGTAGCTCTCGAATCCTCGGAAAGACACTTCTGCGAACAAAGCAGATTCTCAGATTCCAGCTGAGCTGCAGTTTATTTATGTCCAATAAATAAACCGTGAGCCGAAAAGCACCGCAGTCAGGAGAGCAGAGGGTGATGGGGGTGGGGGGGAGGTAGCGGGGGACACAGCACGACTCGTGGGCAGCCGGGGCCTCGACCCAGCTAAGGAAACCCAGGTGGCACAAACTGAGACAGAAAAGTCGGCTGGATCTTCCAGAGACCAGCGGCGTGTACAGAAAACGGACTCTACAGGAGCGAATCTGAGAGCCATCGAGAAATGGTCAGCGGGGTTTAAAGCATTTCCCTCTGGCCACAAACCCAACACAGGAGGAACAGGGGCGAAGCGGCACTTACCCTGAGCAAACCTGGAGAAGCGTGTGTCCCTGGGCTTCGATATTCAATTATGTGCGAATCTGACACATGTTTTCCCCACTTGGCTGCGTCTCCTTTTCCTTCTGCAGGAGAGGGGACCCCGAGCAGGCAGAGAACTCCCCCTGTGGTCCTTGCAGGGGGCTGCTGAGCGGGAGAGCTGAGCGGCCTTTGGTGGAAGACTGAGCTCCAAACTGGACCGTGTCCAGGGATACAGTCAAGGCTCCCTCCAGCCCCTCCTCTCCCCCTCCCAACTCGGGCCTGCCCCACACTGTAAATGAAAACCAGACTCTCACTCTGTTGCTTCTGGCCCAGCCACGGGCTGATGTCACCTCGGAAGGCTGTCTTCACCCTACGAGCCCGTAGCTGGATGCCTGCAACTCTTAAAAAAAAAAATCCACCCCTTCTACTCATCACTTTAAAACTCTTAAAAAAAACTCTTAAAAAAAAAAATCCACCCCTTCTACTCATCACCTTAGGGGCTGGGTCCCTGGCCGCAAAGAGAATGAATTTTGGAATGTTTCTGTGGGTCTCCATGGTTTTGCTGCAGTGTTTTCCAACACCATCTGAAAGGAAAACAGGAAATGCAGTCTCCCGCCTCCCCCCTCACCACGCCCTCCCATTTCTTCTTGAAGTTTCTGAATTGAGACTTCTCCTAATAACCTCCCCTTTCAAATATAAAAACCAGCCGTTAAAATCACCTTGGCGTTCTGCTAACCAAAGTTCTGTTTGCCGGTGAGAAGACAAGGAAAAAAGACTACTTTTTTTTTTTTTTTTTTTTTTGGTAATTCTGTATATAATGATTCTGATCATGAAGCTAATGGTCCCAATTCCAGGACACCTACGACAGGAGCAAGAATGGTTATCGTGCTCAGATTTACAGGAAAATTCTTGAGAAAGAATTCGTGTTTCCTCAAGGCTTTGTACCTTTCCCAGCACTTTGATATGCGTTATCTCTTGTACCAGGAACGTCTCCACCTGTTAAAGAGATATGTGTCATGTTTTCTTAAGTGAGATTATGATCTCATTTTACAGATGAGAAGAATCTGTGTTCGTAGCAGAGCTCAGATCAGAACCCTGACCGTGGACACCCCCAAACTGCTCACTGCTCACCCATCGCACGGCCCCCCCTTGAAAATTCGGTTCATGTGAGATATCAAGAGACATCTGAGGAAACAAACTTATGGTTACAGGGGGTAAGGGGGAGGGAGGGATAAACTGGGAGATTGGGACTGACCTACACACACTACTATACATAAAATAGATGAATAACAAGGAGCTACTGTATAGCACAGGGAACTCTTCCCGATACTCTATAATGATCTATATGGGAAAAGAATCTAAAAAAGAGTGGATATATGTATATGTATAACTGATTCACTTTGGTGTGCAGCAGACACTAACACAACATTGTAAATCAACTAGACGCCAATAAAAATTTTAAAAAAGAGAGAGAGAGAGACAGCTGAAGGATACTTTTGACTTGGAGATCCTTCCAAAGCCAAGTTTGAGGGTAAAGGTATCATTAACTCCTTTGCACAGACGATGTCCTTCCAATTTAGGGAGGAAGGGGAGATGGTACAGGAGAGACAGTGCCTGCTCCCCTCCTGCAGCTCCAGGGTCCCCTTACTCATCCACAGGAAGACTCAACCCCTCTCTACACCCTGGGGGTTCAGCTCAAAGAGTGTCAGAATGGGGAGGGAGACCTGGATTGAGGGTTTTCCTGTCCATCACCTGTAGAGGAAGAAGAAATGAGCAGAGGCTCTGAGTAGGAGCCACATTGCCCGTGTGACGTGTGGGAAGACAATGTTCTCATGCAGGGCAGCCCATCTCCCACCAGAGTCCCCACTCCACGTGGCAGGCGTGGACTCGGACCCGAGGAGCTGGGACATGTGCTGCCACTCTATCGGTTGGCATCTGCAAGTTCAGCTCTGGAGAGAACCATTTCTCCAAGGCACATCGCCTGCTGCAAATTAAGGCAACGTTTGATTACAACTTTCTGTCCCAAGCAACTCCGCTCAGAGAGGTTAATGGAACAAGTGTGGCCTATGTACTTCCATTCAGTGGTTCCTTTTCCCAAATACCAATACAACTATTGCTTTTCAAGATAGCTAGAAATACACATTCCTTGCTATTAGGAATTTCTACTATTTCAATGGCAAGGGTGATGCATCGTTTAGAGCAAGACTTAAAGAAATAAAAACTGCTCAAGCAGGAACGGTTCTCTGTAATATTTAACTGTAACTAATCATTGACAATCTAGACCCTCACCAACACTGTCTGTGGCCTCAGAAACTTCTGGAAGCTGGCAGCTGTTGGTGAAAAACCTCCCACATCCTCCCTTGAACACACCAGAGAGAGCATTATGGCTCCTATGGTTTTCTCACTTAATCACCGGGATTTGGGATTCTCGGTGAAATGACCAGTTCCTCCTGCCATCTGGTCCCAAGAGGAAACCATCTCAAAGGTGAGAACTGACCTCAACATCAAGGGTCTTGGGTCTGGGCCTGACCACCCAAGGGACCTTACAGAATCTCGCAGTCCAGTTTCTTCTTAAATGCTGTGTTGAACCTGGGTACCTCTTCCCATTTCCTTCTGCACAAGTTAGAAAGTTACAAACCCTGTTTCCCAGGCTCCGCTGTAGTTAAGGGCTTCCCTAGGCACTGCTGTGATATATAGGAAGGTGGGGAGAGGCATGGTGATTTCTCTACTACTTTGGCTGGTCTTTTCCCTCCTGGCAAGTATAGTGCGGAGGCCCTAAGGGAGCCCCTCCCAGACCCCTTCCAAGGCTGGAACACAACACCCTTTTTGGAGGACTGCTCTTTCCTGCTGGAAGCTGCCTCTTCTGGAGGGGCTGGGATGAGTGTGGTAGGTCTAAGGGAGACGCCAGCTTCCCAGGTGCTGAGGGTAAGTTGAAGGGAATTTGTGAAGGCAGCAGCGGCAGTCAGACCCCTCAGCCCAGCATCCATCCGGGTGGTGGCTGGGGAGTGCCCCTCCCCCGTCTTCCTTCCCTTACCCCTGGATTGCCGGCTGTGATCCGAAACTCAGGCTCTGCAGTGCAGCCCCCTGCTTCCCTCCCTCCCAGAACGGGCCAGAGGATCAAGCTGGAATGCCCTGGGAATTACTACTGGAGGCCCCGCCTCAAACCCACTCCCCTGGCCCTTCCTGATAATTCCTGGCGAAGAATCCCTTTCTGCTCACAGTAGCAAAAGTGGTTTCTGTTTCCTGCCTGGAACCCCGACTGGAACAGATGTATTACATCAGCTCTAAAGCTTCTTTCAGTTCCAACAGCCTGTGCTTATATATTTTATATGACAGAACAAAACGAAAATAGCACTATGCCCAAATGAGATTGTAGATGTAATATTGTATTTAATTAGTCTCTGGCTCAGTCATACATAGATTATTCTGTAACTGGTGGCCTCTCTGCCTTTGAGTCTCTTCCCTAGAAGACAGCTTTTAGGGACTTCGCTGGCGGTCCAGTGGTTAAGACACCATGTTTCCATTACACAGGGTGCGGGTTTGATCCCTGGTCAGGGAACCAATATCCCGCATGCCGCATGGCGTGACCAAAAAATAAAAATAGGAAACAAAAAAAAGAAGATGGCCTTTATTGTTCTTCTTGTACTTCTGTCTTGGCACTACTGCTGATAAATTCTCTCTGCCATCTGCAGACTTCACCACACTAACACACGGAGTCAGCCCGCACGGACACAGACTCTTACAATGAATCGCAATGTCTCAGCTATACTATCGTACGTGTGGAAGTCTACACTTAATTGGAATTCTAGTACATTTTTAGAAGAAATGTGAAATGATTTCTCCTCGAGTGCCATTTCTCTCTTTTAATTCAACATAGTAAGTCCATGCTGATGGAGAGGAGAATGTACATAACACAACTCACATGACCCTGAAATTGTAACTGGTATCTCCATTGAGAAGGACCCCCGGGGAGCTCATGAGAATCTTAAGAAATTTCCCTGGCAGATGCCTTGGGAGGAAGGGGTTGAATGATTCACACCCAGCTCACAGGAGTGAGCTTCTCTAAGTGCATGTGAGCTGAGCCCTTTTCCACTTTACATCTTTAATAACCCCCCTAAGATCAGTTCCCTACTGCCACCCCCAACCCCCATTGTCATAACAACCAGCATCCCATAATAGACACTGGTAGCCCTAACAGAGTTGACAGGAGCCGGAAGCCTGCCATTGTGACTTTGGTCTCCGGTTCAGAGATATGTGATCCGGGGGCCTGGCCCTCTGAGCTCACGGTCCCTTGACAAGTCGGGAGGTGCCTTGATGGCGTCCACACTGGAAAGGGCTGTTCTGGGTCACAGCCAGCATCCCCAAGTCCTCAGCCCCCAGGATGCTGCTCGAGACCAAAAAGCTCTTCCCAACAGGCGACCATAGCTTTGGCAAATAACAAGCAGACGCGGCGGCTACAGCATTGTGGGAAAAGAAGCATCCCAATTCTGCATAATTATGTCCCGATCTTAAAAAATCGTAAGAATCCCAAACTGAAAGGAAAAGCACATTGTCACCAACCGCACATTAATTTTCACAGAGGCATTACTATTTCAAGAGACGAAGGATTGTGAGTCCAACCAATAGGGAGGATTTGAGGTTTCCACTGACCCTGCAGCTGGAGGGCGGCTGGGATTCCTCATTCCATCCCCATGCCGGTTTTCAGCCTCCATAAGCAGCACCGTGGGAAGCGGGCCACCCGGCTAGGAACGAGGCCCTAGTCCTTCTCTGCCACTAATGAACTGCAGGTCTTGGGCAGGGCGGCTCAGCCTCCTCATCTGTAGACCAAGGGCAGCTGTGCGCCAAGGTGTCCAGGACGGTCCAGCATCAGCCCCTGGGGAGTTGGGGCTGCATCAGCACATTGCCTCGGCCTGATTTCCAGCCTGTACTTCCTCCCTGGCCCTGGGCTGCAAACTCGGACTCTCCACCTCCAGATTCAGCTCCACCCAACCCCAGTCTCAGGGGCAAGGACAGAAAACATGGTGGGCTCACTGCCCTTCGCCCTGCTCCCCATGCACTTGGTACGTGTGCATTGACGCAATCCTCCCACCACTCTGGTCTACTGTTCAAATAATGCCGTTGCAGCAGTTTTTGAGTCTAAAGCTAAATGACACTCACCTCCAATTACTAAAATACAGCAGGCTACCTAAAGAAGATGTGGTACATATATACTTACTCAGCCATAAAAAAGAACAAAATAATGCCATTTGCAGCAACATGGATGGACCTAGAGATTGTCATACTGAGTGAAGTAAGTCAGACACAGAAAGACAAATATCATATGATATCGCTTATATGTGGAAATCTAAAAACGGTACAAAGGAACTTACCTACAAAACAGAAGTAGAGCCACAGATGTAGAAAACAAACGTATGGTTACCAGGTAATAAGGGGGAGGGGGTGGGGGGGATAAACTGGGAGATTGGGACTGACATACACACACTACTATATATAAAATAGGTAACTAATAAGGACCTACTGTATAGCACAGGGAACTCAATACTCTGTAATGGCCTATATGGAAAAAGAATCTAAAAAAGAGTGGATACATGTATAACTGATTCACTTTGCTGTACACTTGAAACTAACACAACATTGTAAATCAACTGTACTCCAATAAAAATTTTTTAAAAATAAATAAAGTATAGCAGGCTACAAAGGAAAACATCTGCAGGTCGTGGAGGGACATCTGTTGTGTCATTTGTCTAGACCGGTGCTTCCCTTATTGTGGGAAAGGCCCTTTCCCTGCTTTCATCATGTGCTTCAACAGGGAGCCGCCATCTTCCTGCAGAACCTGCCAGCACCACCTCCTCTGGTTGATGCAGGGATGGGCATGTGACACAAGCGGTCCAAACAGCCCTTCCCTGGGGTTTCCAGCTCGCTCCTACAGCCGGCCCATCTCAGGATCCCAGGAGCTGCCACATTTCCTGCCATGGGGAGGAAGGCGGCCAGATGGAAGGAAGCAGAGAGGAGAGAAGGAGAATGAGCGCCATCAGCTTCCTGGCTCCAGATGCCCCAAGACTGAGCCTACACCCTTGTTTGGTCTCATCCTACCCATCCCAACTCTCCCCTTGATTATGTGAAGCCAAAACTTATTCATTTTTACCCTAACTCGAGTTAGGATCTCAAGACTTGCCACCAAAGGAGTCTTGCCGGATGCACTAATAAAAGTTGTTCACAGGGCAACCTTCTCATCCAAGTCCTAGGCTAGCAGATCAGTCAGTCCGTGGCAATAGTGACCGCGGCAATTCTATGGTTGCGTCCGCTGCAATAAATGTACCCCGTCTTTATTTTCCTTGATTTTTCTTTTCTTTTTAATTGAAGGACAGCCGAGTTACAACGTTCTGTTAGTTTCAGGCTTACAGCGAAGTGATTCAGATACATACCTGAATATAGAAACATTCTTTTTCAGATTCTTTTCCATTAATTCTTTGATTTTTCTTAAAGCCATTTTTCTAATCAAACAGACAGAAAGTGTTGTCACTGAGTGTCACATGGACTCAAAATCCTGCCATGGAAACTAGAGATTCAGTGGATTCTCCAAAGCCTCCACCCAGCACGACACGGGGGAGGGCTTTGCATCCTAAAGAGAGTTTTCAAATTTAAGTGCACGGGAAACACCTCGTAACAATACACGTTCTTGCAAAGAATTGCCTAACAAGAGGAATGTTATATTTACCTTGAATAAGTAACTTTGGGGGCACATGTTAACCGGCTCCATTTGGGGGAATAAGAAGATGCACTGAGTAGAGGTAATCTGCCAGCAGTGAGCTGGGTCTAGGAAAATCTGTGTAAAACTGCCCAGTTAAAATTATAGCATTCTTCCTAGAACTTCGTGAGCTGTAAACCATGCTCAGCTGATTCATTTTAAGGATGGCAAACCCGACTGTGAGAGTGGCCAAGGAAGTTTTTGCGGTTGATTGGAATTCAAAAATTCTAGCGAGGAGATGTTTGGTCTTATAATTATCAGACGACACCAATTTTGACCCATTTCTCCAGCGTTGAGATATAAACTCCCATTCATAAAGAATGGGTGCACTGGTTCTTTCTTTAACAATCCTAGCCTTAGTCATAAAGTCAAATGTCTCCTCACTTTAGCTTCAGGTCATCTCCATTCCTTCATTTATTCAGCAGACATGTGCTGAGGGGCCTTTGTGTAGAAAAGCGCTTTGTTGGGAGGCGGAGGTGAGCTGGGATGCGTCCGACAGGAAGGCTTCCCTCCGGGATCTCATGGTCCAGGTGAGACCTAAAGGGAGCCCAGAGAAAATGCTTGGGGAGGCCAGGAGAGGGCGCCCTCGTCTCCGTCTGGGAAGGTTCAGGGATTCCTAGAAGATGTGACCTCTGGCTGCGGGACTTGAGAACGCGACATTGGTGTGCGGAGGCAGGTCCTTCAGGAACAGGAGGTTCCAGTTACTTTTCAAGAGTGAGTTGAGGCTACTTGGGAGTCTGAGTGAGGAGGACACAGCCCCAGATCCCTGCGCCATGAGACTCACGCCTTCCTCACCCCAAGAGGAACCGGAAGTTTAATTCCAAGAGCAACGAACTCCAGGTCCACGGACACCGGGCACAGAATAGGGCAAGGGCGAGACCCTGAACTAGCATGAGGGGACGTGGTAAGTAAAGTTAAAACAATAGAGATTTATTCCCTCTCAGTTCTAGAGGCTGGAAGTGCAAAATCCAGTTGTCAGCAGGGCCACGGTCCCTCCAAAGCCCCTAGGAGAGGATCCCCCCTTTGTTCCTCCAGCTGCTGGTGCCCAGGCATTTCTCTATCCAATCTCTGTCTCTGCCATCACACGGCTTCTCCCTGTGTGCGTCTGTCTTCTTATAAGGACGCCAGTCATATTGGATGAGTCCCCCTTCTCCACTGTGATCTCATCTTAACTAATGACATCTGCAACAACCCTGTTTCCAAATAAGGTCACATTGTGAAGCAGTGGGGGTTAGGACTTGGACATCCCTTTTTCGGAAAACACAGTTCAACCCATTATACCCTCCCAACAGAAAACCAGAAAGTTCCTCCGTAACGAAATTCACTGGACCAAGAGAAACGTCTGAGACGATAGGCAGGTCTTCACACCACTGTGGAACACATTATTCAACAAGCCCCTTACCTGAACACAGATAAATTAATTAAACTTATAGGAAACAAAGACAATGCAGGGAGCAAAGTGTTCTACAGAGTAATGGTTAGCATTCATAGAAATCCAAGGAAAGATATTGCATCCATGAAACAAGAAAAAGATGCTACCTTTTAAATGAGAATATTTAATATTTACTGGCTAAGAAAGCGTTTAGTAGTTAAAAATACCTTAGCAAAATTCACTTATATGTGGATTCTAAAAAAGTTGACTCACAGAAGCAGAGAGTAGAATGGTGATTTCCAGAGACTGGGTGTTGGGAGAAATGGGGAGTTGTTGGAGAGATATTGGTACAAATTCATTTATAAGTCGAATAAGTTCTGAGGATCAGAACAGCATGGTGATAATAGTTAATAAAACCGTATTGGACACTAGAAATTTGTTGAGAGAACAGATCTTAAGTGTTCTCAGTACATACACAAAAAAATGGTAACTGTGTGAGGTGATGGATGTGTTAATTAGCTTGATTGTGGTAATATGCAAAATAATATCATAGCAAAACTAAAAAATTCGATAGAAGTTTTTGGACAATTAACAAGAGGGAATCCCTCAGCCAGTATGACAAAAA
Organism: Orcinus orca; assembly: GCF_937001465.1. NCBI lineage: Eukaryota > Metazoa > Chordata > Mammalia > Artiodactyla > Delphinidae > Orcinus > Orcinus orca. Next base: position 117,381,541 of record NC_064565.1, read on the forward strand.
TCAAAGAGAGAGAAAATAAAACAGGAAAGGCAAGAAAATTACAGGCCCATCCAGGAGGCCCAAAATCTAAGAAATAGAAGCACAGAATGAAAGAACAGAAAACAACAGGGAGGAAATTATCAAATAAATAATATGAAAAAAAAACCCAGAATTGGAGGGTCTGAGTTTCTGGACAATGAATGAAACAATGAATGAAGAAAGACCCTTGCCAAGGCACGTTCTTGCCACATTTCACAAAACACTGACAATCAAGAGAAGATCCTGAAAACTTATAGAAAGTCAAGAAGGCAAAAAGATTGGGGGTTTGCACAAAGGATTAGGAATCAGAAGACCTATCAGACATTCTCAAAACTAATACCAGAAACAAGGAGACAATGGAGAAATGCCTTCAAAAGTCTGGAAAAGGACTTCCCTGGTGGCGCAGTGGTTAAGACTCCACCTGCCAATTCAGGGAACACGGGTTCGAGCCCTGATCTGGGAAGATCCCACATGCCACAGAGCAACTAAGCCCGTGTGCCACAACTACTGAGCCTGAGCTCTAGAGCCCATGAGCCACAACTACTGAGCCCACATGCCACAACTACTGAAGCCCGTGCACCTAGGGCCCATGCTCCGCAACAAGAGAAGCCACCGCGATGAGAAGCCTGTGCACCGCAACAAAGAGAAGCCCATGCTCGCCGCAACTAGAGAAAGCCCATGTGCAGCAACAAAGACCCAACTCAGCCATAATTAATTAATTAATTTAAATGTTAAAAATTTAAAAAAATGTCTGGAAAAAAATAAATATTTCCATCCTAAAATGCCACACCCAACTAATCAAAGGTAAGAGCAAAGACACCATTATGCGAGATTTCAGAAAATTATTTTCCAGTACCTTTTCTCAGGAGTCTACTAAAGGATGTGTTCCACCAAAATGAGAAAGAAAACCAGGAAGAGAGAAACAAGGGCTCTGGGAGACAGGGATCTAACAGAAAGGGCAGGAAAGGGGCATTTCCAGGTAGTTGGTGTAAAACAAGAGCTTGTACAACCAGCTTGGAAGTTAGCGGGCCAGGACCAGAACAAAAGGTGGGGTCCAAAAGGGAGGCCCCCAGGAACTTAGGAAACAGATAGATTCGTGTTGTGTTGGGTGATTATTGAAAGGAGTTTGGGGAAGAAATACGCATAGGTACAGAGACTAGCACAACAAAGAAGAGGTCACTAGTAACTCTCCTAAAAATGTAAACACGGAAGAACTGTTTAAGCAAAACACATGATAAAATTATCAATAGGGAGGGGGAATGGTGGACCTAAGAAAGCTGAGCACTCATTTCCACGGAAGGAAGTCAGAAGATACCTGTGAATGAAAAAGCTGAGAAGAACAGTACAAGTATTACACGTAGATGGAGACAAGTATCAGAAGAAAGGAAAAAAGAGTTAAAATGGTTTCAGGAAGAGGGTAGGACAAAGGGTTGCTGGGTTTAGTTTGTTACAAAAAATTTTTTTCTCCCCTTTTTGAAAAAGAGAGAAAAACAAAATCAGGAAGAAAATCAAGTAACTTAGCTCTAGGCTTAGTACTTGGTTTGCCAAAATTTCTGAAGATGATTAAAGGGTAGAAAATTCTAAGCAGGATCCCTAACACCAGCATCAAGTTAATATGTCCTGAAGTACTGCTTTTTGATTTGGAGGAATGGATTTTTTGGCTTAAAGTTCAAAACTTCGGGGCATAAATTTATATACACATTTCCATCATTTAAAAAAAGAAGTGTTGACACCCTTTCTTAAAATCCAAAACTCAACACCCTTCATAAACAGCCTTATCAGGTAACTATGAGTAATAACCTGAACATAACCAAAGGATGTTTCACCGTTTCTGAGGTCTCAGCTTCAAGGATTTGTCCTACAGGAGGCTGAAGCAAGGAGAACCTTCATCGAAAAGGCTTTTCTCTCATCTATTCTTCTACAACTGAGTCTCTGTCATGATTAAAACATTGTGTTTTGTGAAACAGAGTCCAACCTCATCACAAACCAACAGCAAAGCTCCTCCCTGGTGATCTGAAGCGAATATTTATGGCATAGCGTGGGGTACTGCATATGGAGCATGGCTGCATGCCAAAGAGAGCAGGGCTGTTTACAACTCATGTCTGATATTTACATGGACTGAGACGTTTTAGCTGTGCCATGCCATTTTGTCTTCAAAAAGTGCCTTTAATGTCTTCTAAGACAAAAGGCTTATTCAGGGAAGGGTTCCAAACCCTTCTAAACATTGCTATAAATATCTTATTTTCATTAATTCTAAATGAACTGCCATTTCTGTGTTCCAAGGAATTTTCCTTGCTTAGAAAAGAAGGTCAAAAGGTAATCTTGAGAGCTGCTCCCCAAATGTACCTTGTTTTATCATTGAAATTCACTGCAGCTTCTGTGTTTCAAAATATTTGAAACAACACACATAAAACAGCTACTAGTGATTTTCTCGGGTACATATGTATCGTGTCATTATTTAACTCAACAAACGCTTAGTAAGCAGTAGGTACTGCATTAAATGTAAAGGTTCCATCTAATGAACAGCCCACTCCACCATTTAACGTCTATCTGAAATTCCCAGTATTCTCTGTTTTTTCCCTTGTTTACAAGAAAGAGAGGAAAACATGCTGGGTGTGGTAGAGTATATAATTGTCCCCCTAATATTCATCGTCTTCCCCAGTAGAAGAGTATGCGTTCCCTCCAATGGTCATTGATTTACAGCATCTACCTTCCTGCAGATTATAATTCTCATCCCATTGTCAAGCTAGACCACATGACTAGTTTGGGCCAGTGGAGTGTGTGAGGACACGATATAGAAGAAATGCCTCACAGATTTCTGCAGCCCTCTAACTCTTTTTTCATCAGCTACAAAACCAGTGTGTCCAAGAGAGGAGCTGCTTCTCCAAGCTAGAGGACGCATGGAATAGAGCTGCTACAGCCCACCCATAGCCACTTTTATGCAACATGACAAAAAGAATAAACATTCAATGTTGAAAGCCCTATGATTTAGGGATTGTTTGTTATCACAGCAGAACTGACTACTAGACTAGGATAGTAGTATGACTGCAACAGGTATGTACTCCAAAGATGGTGGAAGATAGTCTGTGCTTTCTCTTTTCCCTAAATACGTCCAATTTTGTGTCCCTGTCATCAGCACATGCTTAGCTCTCCGGGTCGCTGTTGGGGGGCCCAGTCTCTGAACAGTGGGGCTCGAGATCAGGAAGCCTCATCTGCTATAGGGTCTGAGAGATCTGTGGGGATGTCTGCACCCTCAGGTGATAATGACCAGCATTGAACAGACCCAACGCCAAGGGCATCCCATGCTTTGCCTCCTCTGACCTCACGACAACCCCATAAGATACCACTGTCATAACTGGCATCTACTGATGAAGAAACTGAGGCTTGGAGCAGTTAAGACATTTGCCCAAGTTCACCCTTCTAATAAATAGTAGGGCACAAATTTGTACCCAAGCAGTTGGCCCCTATACGTTCTTCCAAGGGGGGAGATGAAGAAAGACATCAACAGGATACAGAGTTTAGTCCTAAGGGTGCTTGGGAATCAGACAGACAGAGTCCCACAGCCACAGCCCCTCATTGTGCTTTCTTCCTCCATTCATAACTTTTTCTCAAAACTCCTCCCTTCTCCCTCCTCTTAAAATATCCTGATGTCTGCTGAGATTAGTTCTGGAATAGAGCTGGAAGAAAATCAAGCTTCCTCAATTCCTGGTGTGCGAACGAATGCCTTGCCAAACAAAACCACTTCTCCTCACAGTTTAATTGGATGCTGTCGGTCAGCAAAGGAGACAAATGCTTACACTCAACTTGCTCTTCAGTCTAGCCCCATGAGTCTGTTCAAACCACTGGTGCAACAGAAAAAGGAAAACCTCCCCTCACGTCAAAATGTGTCAATCCATAGCATTAGGGGATTTGAGGATTGAAGGTCTCCTGAAAGAGCATCTAACACAAATTCTTCATTGTACAGGTGAGGAAACCGAGGCCAGAAAAGACTCATCAGGCCACAGGAAGATCTGGCTGCAGAGCCAGCCCTGGAACTCAGGCTCCAGGCTCCCCAGCCCTGCAAGTCACAGGGTTCCTCTTGATGACTTTCTCATTTTTCTGCAGTTCTCCCTGTGGGCTGATACATTCTCTCACCCTTAACCACAAACTGCCTGAAAAGAACATTGAGTTTTTCTCTATCCTGCCTATTTTCAGCCTCCAAATGTAGACAGTTTTTCACTATCTAAATCTTCATCAGAAGATACACTGTGATGAGATTTTTCTTTCACAGAACAACTCAACCCTGGTTTTTTCCTCATGTCATCTGCAACACCTAAGTGGCTCTGAGTCAAATCCCTGCAATGCTCCTGGGAAAAGAAATGAGTTTTTTTTGCCTTTCCTTGCTAGCTTTCTAGCCCCAGGTTCATATCCAGGAGTAAGACATTTGAAGTTTTGATGCAGCTTTTAAGAAGATCGTTTGGGGTCACAGGTCTCCCAAGTAATGAACATGTAGGTAGCCCAAGTCTGATGTACAAAAATTAAAGTCAGAATAAGTATAGAGTTGGGAGCAAAATTCTTCTCTTCCGTTAGCCCCAAAATAAGCATGAGTTTGTCCCAAACTTGGCAAGAACTTTGAGCAAAGGCTGCTCATCAGCCCCATAGGACGCTGGGGGTTGTCAGTACCCTTAATTCACCCACATCCCAGGAGAGAAGCACCCAACAAAGAAAAATTGGCCCCATGGCCCCATTGGAGCCCATAACCTCAGACTGCTGTGCTCCACCACCTCTAGCCCTTGCTCCCCATTCCTCTGTCTCCATAGTACCTGGCTTTCTTAATGTTCTTCCAGTACCAGCCAGAGATTATCCCTTGGGCTTAAAAAGGCCCGGATATCAACAACTTGTTTATTCATAAAGGAAGGAAGAGTGTCAGAGAAAGAACAAATGTAAGTAAAACAAAATATTTTATTTTTCTTATTCTTAATGGATATAATAGATAACTGCTCAAAGTAATAATTGAAACAATATATTAGGTGGTTATAGCATATGGATGCAAAATAAATAACAGCAATAGTATAAGGGACAGGTGGAAGGAAATGGAAATACTCTGTTATAAGATACCTGCACTGCCTGTGAAACAGTATATAGTGTTATTTGAAAGTGGACTCAGATTATCTGTAAATGTGTACAGTGAACTCTAGAAGAACCAATAAGTCTTTTTAAAAAGATGTGTAATTGATATCCTGAGGCAAGAAAGTAAATTAAATTATATAAAATTCTTAATTAAAACCAGAGAAGGCATAAAAATGGCCGGGGATGGGGGTGGGGAGGAGAACTAGAGAACAAGTGCAATAAATAGGAAACAGTTGCAAACATGGTAGATATTAATCCAGCTATATCAATAAATGGGAGTAGTGTAAATGTGCCAAGTAAAGATAAAGATTGTCAGAGTGTATTTTTAAAAAAGACCCAACTATATATTTTCTATAAGAACCCCAACTTAAATATAAAAACAGGTAAATTGACAGTAATAGGTTAGAGAAAGATATACCATGCTAACATTTATCAAAAGAAAGTTGGGTTAGCTATATTAATTTCAGGCAAAGCAGACTTTAGAACAAGAAATATTATTAGGAATAAAGAGGGGCATTACATAATGATAAAGGAGTCATTTCTCCTTAGCATGTATGTACCTAACAATAGTGCATCAAAATACACTAAGCAAAAACTGATCAAACTGCAGGGAGAAATAGACAAATCCCCTACTAGAGTTGGAGACTTCAATTCCCCTCTTTCAGTAATTAATTAATCAATCAAATAGGTGAAGATATAGGTAACCTGAATGTCACTATCAATAAACTCGATCTAATTAACATTTATAACATGCTCTATCAAACAACAGCAGAATAAATATTTTTCCCAAACTCACATGGAATATTCACAGAGATAGACTCTGGGCCATAAAACACACCTTAGCAAATTTAAGAGAATATAAATCATACAAAGTATAAAATTAAACTATAAATCAGTAACAGAAAAATAGCTTGAAAATCTCCAGATATTTAGAGATTATACACACTTCTAAATAACATGAGTCAAAGAAGTATCAAAAGGAATTAAAAACATTTTAAACTAAATAAAAATGAAAGTATAATTTATAAAAAGCTGTGCAAGGCAGTGAAAAGCAGTGCTTAGAGGAAGATCTGTAGCACTAAATGCATATATTAAGAAAGAAGAAAGATCCAAAATCAATCATCTAAATTTCCACCTTGGAAAAATAGAGAAAGAAAAGCAATTTAATTTTCTTCTTAGGTAGAAAGGAAATAATAAAACTTAGAGAAGAAATTGATGAAATTGAAAACAGGAAAAAAATAGAGAAAATCAACACAAAGCCTAGTTCTTTGAAAAGATCAATAAAATTGATAAACTTCTAGCCAGCTAGAAGCTGAAAACCAGGAAAAAAGAAAGAATACACAAATTACCACTAACAGAAATGAAAGAGGTATCATCAGTACTGATCCCATGGACATTAAAAGAATAATGAAAGAATACTTTGAACAACTTCATGTCCACAGATTTGGTAACTTGGATGAAATGGACCAATTCCTTGAAAAACACAAACTACCAAAACTTACACTAGGAGAAACAGATCATCTGAATAGGCCTATATCTATTAAGGAAATGAAATCACTAGCTAATTACTTTACAAAAAAAAAGAAAGCACCAGTTCCAAATGGTTTTACTGGTGAATTCTACCAAACATTTAAGGAGAAATGATTCTAATTCTCCACAATGTCTTCCAGAAAATAGAAGCAGACAGAATACTTCAGAACTAATTCTATTAAGTCAATTCTATGGATCCTAGTACCAAAACTAGATAAAAAGATTATAGGGAAAGCTAGAGACCAATGTCTGTCATGAACATACATGCAAAAGTCCCCAACAAAATATTAGCAAATTTAATCCAACACTATATAAAAAGAATTATACACTATAACCAAGTGAGATTTCTTTCAAGAATGCAAGTCTGTTCAACATTTGAAAATCCATAGGCTAAAGAAGAAAAATAATATGATCATACCAATTGATGCAGAAAAAGCATTCAATGAAATCCAACACCTATTCATGAAAAAAAAAACCAAAAAAACTCCCAGCAAATTTGGAATAGAGGGAAACTACAGAAAATCTACTGCTATCATAATCAGTGATGAAAAACTGGACATTTTGCCCCTATGATCAGGAACAATACAAGGATGTCTTCCCTCGCCATTCCTACCAACATCACACTGGAAGTCATAGTTAATATAATAAGACAAGAAAAGGAAATAAAAGATACACAGATTGAGCTGGAAGAAATAAAACTCTTTGTTCACAGATGACATGGTTAAGCAGATAATCCCAAGCAATCAACAATAGCATCAAAAAGAATAAAATACTTGGAAGTAAATTTAACAAAAGGAGTACAAAATGTACACGCTGAAAACTACAAAATATTATTGAAAGAAATTAAGGAAGAATTAAAAAAATGGAAAGATATCTCACATTCGTGGATTGGAAGACTCAATACTACTGAGACGGCGCTAGTCTCCAAACCAACCTAGTGCAATCCCTATCAGAATCCTGGCTGACTTCTTCGTAGAAATTAACAAGCTCATTCCAAAATTCATAGAAGTTTGCAAGGGATCCAGACAGCCAAAACCATCTTGAAAACATAGTACAAAGCTGGATGACTCACTCTTTCTGATTTTAAAACTTAGTACAAAGCAACAGTAATCAAGATGGTGTGGGACATGCATAAAGACAGACATATAGATTAATGGAATAGAATGGGGTCCAGAAATAAACCCTTACATTTATGTTCAATTGATTTTTAACAAAGGTGCCAAAACAATTCCAAGGGAAAATAATAGTCTTTACAATCATCAGTATTAGGACAACTGGGTATCCACATTCAAAAGAATTAACTTTGACCCCTCTCTCCTATCATATACATCATACACAAAAATTAACTCAAAATTAATCTAAGAGCTAAAACTATAAAAACTCTTAGAGAAAGACTAGGGGTAAGTCTTCGCAAACTTGGATTAGGTAGTGGTTCCTTAGATATGACCAAACGAACAAGCAACAAAAGAAAAAAACAGATAAATAGGACTCATCAAATTTTTTAATTACTGTGCTTCAAAAGACATCTTCAAGAAAGTGAAAAGACATCCCACAGAATGGGAGAAAATATTTGCAAATCATAAGGAATGATGAGGAATTTGTATCTAGAATATATAATGAACGCTTAAATTCAATAACAAAAAGACAATCTAAATTTTGAAATGGGAAAAGTATCTAACCAGGCATTTCTCCAAGGAAGATGTACAAATAGCCAGTAAGTGTATAAAATGATACCCAGCATCACAGCCTTCAGGGAAATGCAAGTCAAAAGCACAATGAGATACCCCTTCACATCCACTGGGATAGCTTAGATGATAAGTACTGGTTAGAATATGGAGAAAGTGGAACCCTCATACACTACTGATAAGAATGTAAAAATCACCAATTTATTGAACACTTGGGAAAACAGCCTGGCAGTTCCTCAAAAGGTTAAACATAGAGTTACCATATGAGCCAGCAATTCCACTCCTACAAAAGACCACATATTGTATGATTCCATTTATATGCGTTGTCCAAATAGGCAAATCTATAGAAACAAGCAGTCAGTAAGTGTGGGGCAGAGCACAGGGCAGTGGCACCACCTCTGGCTTGAACAAGGGGGCTTGGATGGTAGACATAGCTCTGCACTGTCTGGCCACGGGACTTTGAGCCAGTTACCCCATCTGAGCTCCAGTTTTCTCTCTAGTAAAATGAGAGTAATTGTTCCATCTTTCTGGTCTCACAGGATTACCGTGGGGGGTGGTGGAGAGGGGAAAATGAAAGAGTTTCAAAGGCCCCAGGAAGTCGTAGCAGATGTAACAGGTAACGAGCTTTGCCATTTCACAGCCCCTCGTACTGTCCTTTCTGCCTTTGATGGTCACTTCCTCTGGGCAGCCATCCTTGCACCCCCAGAGCACCCTGCCCCTAACCGGGGGCTGCCAGTGGGTCTGTGCTCAACTCCCAGTGTTGTCACTTCTGTGCCCTGCACACGGGCTCTCCCCTCTCTGCACCCAGCACCCTGCCGACAGACAGCACAGGGAGCGGGGAGTGCCAGGCACCCTTTAGGGGGAGGCTGGAGAGAGATGGGAGACCACGGGAGGAAGGTGGGCTCCCCGCCCCTGCAGAGGCTGTCGCAGGACCAGGAGACGATCAGCAGGTGGGTGGGGACACCGGAAGGTGACTGGGCAGTGAGTAAGTGTGGAAGCAAGCAAAGGAGGGCCAGGTCACCTCCCACCCGCCCACCGCAGCCACACACCGGGAGGGGCCGAGCACCGGGTTGGGGTCGATGAAGCACATGGAGCGGAACAGACAGACAGACAGCCGTTCACCAGAACTGGCACAGGCACACCGTTTCAGTGCCCCCTCAGCCCTCCCTCCGGGGCAGAATGAATGGGCTACTCACTGAGGAAGCCGTTGGCCAGAGCGGCTACTGATTCATGGTTTACAGGCAACGGTGAAATCCTTTTTCCACCGGCTGCTACAGCCCGGATGCTGTCAACAGTAACTGTGACCATGCCCGTGGGTCCCCACCTCGCCCTCTCCTCCCCTCACGCCTCCAGCGCTGAGCTGAGACGACGCAGAAGCTGCCCCACCACTCCTCACCCACACAGCAGCCCTGCTTCCTGAGGAAACACACAGGGAACACTTGAAAAGATACACGGACGTACGTGGAATCTGCCAGTCGAGTTCTGAGGCAGGGGGTGGGTGGGCTGCAGTCCTGCCCAGAAAGACCGAGAAGGGGCAGAAAGCGAGACCTGCCTCCCCAGCAGCAGCAAGGCCAGACCTGATGGCAACAAGCCTGGAGGCGTCATTCCTTCATTCACTCATTCATTCACTCATACAAGCAAGCTTTTCCTGAGGGCTCGCCTGTGCCAGGAACTGCCAGGGCCAGAGACACAAGGCGGCCCTCAGCACAGAGGAAGGGCTTGGAAAGTCTCAGGACATCCTTTTATCACTTCTAATTCCCTCCAGGTAGCCGTAGAGAGATGCCTGGTGATCAGACCTATTGTTGGCTGCCACAATCAAGATGCTGGAGCCCAGGAAAAACCCCAGAAGCGCTCCCCTCTCAAGAATTGTGCTGGCCAGGCTTGGACCCGTTGGGATGGGTGACACTTCTGCGCAGTGCTCAGGGATAAGGGCTCTTACAGCCACACCTTGAGCTCCCTGCTCAGCGCCTGGGGTCCCTGTGTCGGGTTGTGGAAGCCCATCTCCCAGCGGCTGCAGGTGTGGCTGAGAAAGGTCCTCTCTCACCTGCACCTCTCTCTGCCCTTGACTAATGGGATCCACCTCCCCAGAAGTGCCAGGAAGTTGTTCCCCTCCACCCTACTCCTGAGGGGAGGCTCAAAGCCAGAGACCGACAGAGGCAGGGGTGCAAAGCGATACAGGACAGATTCGACGGTGAAAGCCCGCGTGGCTGCACGTCCTGAACCCATCGAGGCTTCCCTTCCTCCCCTGTCCCCTGCTTCCATCCTCCCACCCTCACAGGTGTGCCCTGGGCCTCCCCTTCATCAGTCATTTGCAGGAGAATCCATCTCGGTCTCTGTTTCCAGGGAGCCAGCCCTAAACCAGCTGTGAGCCCAAACGTCTGTATCAAATGCCAGCTGCACCAGGCCACCTGGGGCCAGGTCTTGACCCTCCCCAAGTCTGTTTCCTCCTCTGTAAAGTAGGGATGGGAAATACTTGTCCACATGGGTGTCGTACAGATTACGTGTGTGCGTTAACACACCTGAAGGTTAGGACACCCCCTGCCCGAAGAAAGCCCTTGTGGTGCCCATTGTTTTCCACTCTGTGTCAAGTAGGCGGCCTGCTCTGGGCCATGTGGCAGACACCAAATGTCCATCCATTCACCTCCTAGAGACCATCACAGTCAAACCAGCTAGGTACCGATTTTTCATGTCCAGAATTTTCATTTGGGGGTGTCTTATCCAGTATCTGAGGTTGAAAGTTCGTTTCCAGGGAGGAAGTTTGAAGAACTGATTAAGTCTACCCCAAAAATAAGCATATAAATTCGAGTGGCCTTTGCGGGCAACTTTGAGCAGGGCAGCGATTATAAACCTGGCTCCTCCCCAGAATCACCTGAGGACTTACTAAAAGGCTAGCTCCCCTCGAGTGCCACCCGCCACCCCTAGTTCAGTCATTTCTGGGACTTGCATCCTTGACAAGCCCCCAGGGTGGTAGGCTCATAAAAGCTTTCCTGGAGAAGATACCCGAACCGGGTCTAGAAGGATGTATAGGAGTTTTCTAAAGGGGGAGGCGGTGCAGAGAAGGGCATTCCAGGCAGAGGGGACAGTGAGAGCAGACAGGGGCCCTGGAGCTTCATGGTGGGTGCAGAGGTCTATGAGCATTTCTGCATGGCAGGAACGTGAGGGCGGTGGCAGGTCCTGGGATGAACTGGACCTGGAATAAGTGACTCATGGTGCCCAGGATGGCCGTGCTTCTGTACCGGCCACACTTGGAGGCTCTCACAGGCCCTGGGGATGCTCTCATCCTGCCAGCTGTCCTCATCCTTGTGTCTTCTTCTGTCCCCACATCACCCAGGAGATAATGAATGAAGCCCTGCAGGGGGACCAGGCCTCACGAGTCATCTCCATCAGGCCACTGGAACCTAACAGTGACCCCAAAGACCTCAGTGTCTTCTAGAAGCTTCCCTCCCTGCCCTCCCTCATCCCATTAGGAGCCTGAGGGGCTGTGTCTGCCGGACAAATGTGGAGGCTGCTTCCCTCAAGAAGGCAGGCCTCACATCCCAAGGCGGGCATGTCCTGCCCTCCCCAGACCCTCAGAAGGAATGCAGAGAGCTGGCACCTTCTCCAGACACCACAGCTGCTGAGATCATTTGCAGGAGGGATCCTTGAGAGGAGGGGTCCAGGCAGGCGCATCAGAACGATGCGTCGTTAACCCTTAAGTATTTACCAGGCATTTGCTATCTGCCAGTGGCGGCTCGGAGCTGATGACACGGCCCCAGCCCTGGCAGAACTTAAAATATAATAAAACACAGGAATAGACCCAAAAAAGTGAGACTGTAATTTGGATTATTTTTGTCATACATCTCTGTTTTAAGTGAGTAATGTCAAAATGATTGGAATTGATCTGCGTAACGGAATGCTATGGGCATGTGATGGTGTTATTTAAATAAAAATACTACAGCACCCGTAGGGGAGGGAGGGAAGGAAAGAGGCAGGAAGAGCAAAGAAGAACAGCCCTTATCCAGGGAGAGCCCTTCTGTGCCCCCAGACCAGGGCTGCCCCTTGCCCTTGGCCAGAGAGGAGCCCAATGCGCCGGCAGAAAAAAGAACTTTCAAACTTCAAATCACTTTCAGCGTCAGCTGTTCTGCTGATTAGATTTCCTCCTCATCGCGGTCTCCACGGTACAGAGAGCTTTCCTCCTGAAAAGCTCACAGCTCTTCTTTCCTGAAGTGATCCATCCTCCCTACAATCCCGTTAGGAAATGTGTCAGAAAGAGGAATATGGAACCGAAACTGAACAAGGCCGACGGTGAAACCTTAACGCATGTTATTCCATTAGCTCTGCCATGAGTTATGGCAAAGTGCGATGAAATGTACAGGTTTTTAAACATCACTTTCACTATCCCAACCTGATAAAAGGAATGTACAGTGGCACGACAAGCTATCCCCTCCTTCAGGCCACCCGAGGAGATCAGACAATTTCAGAGGCACCTTCTGAGGGGTGACGGAACTTGTGCCTCTTCAGTCTGGAAGCCCAGCTTCACCTCATCCCAAGGGACAGAAAGCCACCTTCCTGGACTCTGTCAGCCTGACCCCACCAAGAGCCTTCTTTACATGCCCTCAGCTGCTTCAGGGCCCAGCTACAAAAAGGCATCACTGAGACTCTGCTACAGACTGACCCTTCAAGAAGTTTGTCTCAGAAGCCATGTGATTAGTTCCTTCTATAACTAATTTTCAAAAAATAATTACTCTCTTGGTCTTTATCTTGTAACCCTTTTTTCCTGCTGATCTCGCCTTTTCTCTTATTTTAAATGCTTTCTATAAAAGGATATGCGTGTGCACACTAAGGAACCTCAATTGCTTTAGGAAAAATGTCAGGATATAAATGATCAATTATATTATTATATATTATACATAATAAGATACAATACAATATAACTTTATACTATATATTATACAATTATAAGTGTTAAATATATATTATTATATTAATTGATTTATTGTTTAATTAAATATAGTAAGTAGTTTCTCAGAAACCAGTTCTGTACAATCTTTACTGGGATGTTTCCTCTCTGGAAGTGCTGGTCGAGGTATCCATAGCTTTCTGGAGCCCTGAAGGATTTCAGGCCAAGGCCCAGCTGCTGCGGGCTGGCCATGTCCTTCCTTCCCCACAGGTTCCATCTAGCACACCAGGGCGGTTAAGGAGATCACCCTCAGCTCTTCTCACCCAGGGGGTCCACACACCTGAGCCCAGGTTCCCAGGCTGGCTCCAGATCTACCAGTTTTATCTGCAGGATAGGTAGATAGATGACAGATAGATGGATAGATAGATAGGCACACACATAGACAAACATGAATACACATATATGCTCGTGCATCCGTATGAATGTCCACGTGCAGTACAAACCTCCCACGGACAAGTTTGGGGTTCCTAGATGCTGGCCTCCCTCTCTCTCCTGCCACCCCTCTCCAGAATGCTCTCCCACAGCCCGGTTCTACAGTTCCATGTGGTTAAGGCAAGGTGGGAACCAGGGGACCAAAGGAGACCATCCCACTGCCTTGCAGGGGTGCCAGCCCCATGCGGCCGGAACTTCTAGGTCTTCAGGAGAAGCTGGAGATCTCATTCTGTGTGACATCTGGATTTTTAAAGCTTGGGGCACATTTTCTTTGAAACAAAACACGTGCTTCAGGCCTCCGGTTGTGACCTCTGTCACAGAAGGGGGACGGCTGGGATCCTGAGACCTGAGGCTGGGTCTCAGTCCTGTCCTCAGCGTGGAGCCCCCTCCTCAGCTCCTCAGCAGCCATGCAGTGGGGCCGGGGGCGGGGCAGTGGTCTTCCAGTGCCCCTTCAGCTCCACGCTGCTGGGTCTTCCACTCCTTCCACCCCCCAAAATAAATTCTTGTCTGACAAATTTTATAACTGCCTCTCGGTATAATTTATTTGAGCATCAACTAAAGTATAAATGTGTCTATTCAAACAGGGCCTGGCCAGTGAAATTTTAACCAACTACCAGATTTCCAACTGTTTTCCATTGACCCATATATTAAAATAGTAGAAGCCGTTGGTCTCATGAGGTTTCTGGACAAGCCTGAATTCAGCAGGAATGACGCCCCAGTTGTGGAATTTCACTAAGCAACAGGCCCCAAACAGAAAATGTCAGCACTTCTGAGGAATAATGCAGTGTTTCTGGTCCACTGTCCCCCACCCCTTTTCTTTATCCTGTGTCTGCTCTTTTATTTCTACGATTCCTTTTAAGTGTTCACATGTGGTGTTATTACTATAATTTAAGGAGTACTCCCTTCCCTAAAATGACCCTTTTTGACTGACTACATGGCCTAAACTTATCGTGCTAGCCCCTTCTCTGGAGGAAGGCTCTGCTCTGTTGAAATGCCCACCTTGGAAGGGCAATGAACCCATGCTTCCTCACTGGGATCTGGGTGTTCAATGAGTGAACCATGGGGATATCAAGGCATTGCCTGATGGCCAGACAACTGGTCAACCCCAGAGGATGGCCAGCCCAGGAGGGAGAAAAGCCAATGTCAAGGTCCAGCCACGGGTCTGCAGGCCTGGAGAAGGATTCAGGCACCAGCATCACCCAAAGGGAGCCATAGAAGTATATCCAGGAGAAGGCAGTCTGCCACTGTACCCACTCTGTGCCACACAGAACGTAAACACCTGTTGAATGAATAGAAATTGAAAGATGCCCCTCTTTCACACAGTTTATTATGCCTCCTTGTAGTGTCACAGAGCAGAGTGGCCCCCTGGAGATCCAACAGGTGGCTGTGTCCCTTGCCTTCCTCTGTAAGACTCTGCAGAGAACTCACTGTCCAGGGATTTAGGCTGGAAAAGGGGATGTGTTGGAAGTTTAGGGAGTATACTGGGTTGAATGGTGTTTCCCCCAAAAGATATGTCCATGTCCTGACCCCCCGGACCTCAGAATGTGACCTTGTTTGGAAAAAGGCCTTTGCAAATGTTACTAAGGATTTTGAGAGGAAAATGTCCTGGATACCCTGCATGGGCCCTAAATGCAGTGATCAGTGCCCTTATAAGGGACTGACGAGAGACACAGGGAGAAGGAGGAGGAAAATGGAGGCAGAGACCAGAGTGATGTGGCCACAAACAAGGGAGCACCTGGAGCCACCAGAAGGTGGAAGTGAGGACGTTTCCTCCCCTAGTGCCTCTGGAAGGAGCACAGCCCTGCTGACGCCTGGATTTCAGTCTTCTGGCCTCTAGAACTGCAAGAAAGTTAATTTCTGTTGTTTTAAAACTACCAAGTGTGTGACGATTTGTCAGAGCAGCGTGAGGAAACCAATAGGGAGAGCTGCCCTTGCAAGGGGTTTCATGGGCCCCCTTGTCCAGTTAGGGCGTGAGCCCGTTTGAGGATTGGGAAGGTCAGCTGCAGAGACAGATGGAGGGGAGGGGTCTGGTCTCTAACCAACACACTGCTGACCTCCAGGTCACCCATACACAGGGACCTTCCACCAGCATCCCGAGGACCCAGATTTAAATATGTGCCTGCATGAAAGTCAAAGACCAAGGAAAATCAACAAATGTAGAAAAAAAGGAAACAATAAAGAGAGCAGAATTAATCTTTAGAGAAACCATATTTGAAACCTCTGAGAAATAAGGTGAAATAACATATTCTTAAAATGAGACTTTTTAAAATGAGACAGAGAGACAATGGTACCCTACAGGCAGTTCCTTCCCAGAGGGAGAAAGATGGGCTGCCCGGCCCAGTGACCCCCCCCCCCAAATTTACTGGTCAGGAGAGTCACTACAGCAAAGAGAGGAGGACGCTGGGAAGCAGGAGGCCACAGTGGCCCGTGCATCGGAGCAGAAGGTGCTGCCCCCGTAGTGGTCTCTGAAACTGCCCGTCAGGCGACAGAGCTACGACATTGATCCTTTGTGGATCTTCTCCCATAATCTCTGTTTCTTGTCTTTTGCACTATTTTCCAGGACATTTCTTCTAATTCTGACACTTGAATGAAACGTTTTCCTATATTTTTAATCTTGCAGCGCTCTCTTGCTGTGACTGTTCTATTCTCATAGCCCTGTGCTCCTGTTTCATGGATGCATTATCTGTTTTGTAAAAAATTCATTGAAAACATTAATGAATCTGAGCTTGGGTTTGAGTTTTTGTTTTATTTCTTTCTACTTGTTTTGTTCTCACTGTTGTGTTTTGTGTTTTTTCTTTGAGTGTGTCAATTGGATCATCTGCAAAGCAGCAGAAGATGGAGTTAGAAGGTACTGAGACTCGTTGGCAGTAAAGCCTGTGACGACGAACTCAAGGGATGCAGAAGCATTTCCATCTTGCCTCCAGATGCCAAGCCCACCCATCTGTGAAGCTGGGGCTTCTCCCTGCTCCTCCAGCAGGTCACATGGCCGGAGATGCCCACTGGACTAGGCACTGGTCTATGTGGTGGGTGCTCTGGGCACCTGCTCACACCACTTACTCATGCCCTCTGGTCCCACTCAGGCTCCATCCCAGCTGTACCATCTCCACGTTAAAAAGGACCACCCTCGACACACCCAGCTTCATGACTCAGTGGGTCGTAAACAGATATGAGTGGGACCACCGACCCTGTGTTCTTAAAATCTTCAAGGACAGCACTGATCATGCCAACCTACATGCCTTCCACAATGTGACACTAATTTTTCTTGCTTTGTTTTGTCTTTTTTTAACATAACAAAACAACCATTTTATTTGCTCATAATTCTGTGGTCAGGAATCTAGACTGGACTCAGATGGACAATTCTTCTGCTGGTCTCACGTGAATGCGACACCGTTTTTGATTCACACTCTTGGCTGAAGTGGAGGGAGGGGTAGCTGCTGAGGTTTCTACTTGGTCTTCTCTTTTCTCTATGCTCCGAGGACCCAGCACATTGCTTACACCACCACCAAATAGATGGGTCTCAATGACATGTTGGGGGATGAATGTAGTATTGAATGCGAGGCAGTCATAACCAGCCATTTCCTTTGTCTTCACGTGCACTGTTGCCTTCCTATTTTCAACAGACTGGATCATCATGCTAGTCAGGGCATCCCCTCACTGAAACATTCTCCAAAGTCACCACCATTAAAATTGTTGGCATCTGGGCCACAACCTGTGCCAGGGACTACCCACAGCCCACATACAACTTGGGATGGGGTCTCCCTTGCCGGCCAGGTTGGGAGTGATCTAGTCCCAATTCTTGGACCCTCTGCAAAGCAGAAGCAAAGGCAGACAAGAGATTTATTGGGCATCACACCTGTGAAAAACAAGAGGGAGAGGGGACAGGAGGAAGCAGGAGCGCCTTCAGATGATGATGCAGGTCTAGCTCTTGTGAAAGGAGAAGGGGAAGGGAGGAAGACAGGGTAGGAGAAGCCCAAGACCACCACGCAGCTCTGAGGACATCTCATCCAGCCCATCAGGGAGCTCGGCGGCAGACACCATCTAGTATCCCACACTGGCCAGAAACGGTGAGCTTCGTACCACCGCTGTTCACCACCAGCTGCAGGTGCCAGTGAAGCACAGAGCATCAGCTTGAAGGTGGCGCAGGGCCCGAAGACTCCCAGCCAGAGTTGTCAGCAAGCTGCCATCTTGCTTGGAGGGGGATCAGAGTGGCACCCCTCTATGGCTGCCACGTCCATCTCTGAATGCTCTTTTCTTCTGCATTTTTTTATGAGTGTTTTTCTTTGTTCCTCTTTTTCACGTTGCCAGCTTTCCTTAAATTACTGGCTTGTGTGTTCATTTATTGGAACAGGGCGATAGTCGCTGTTTGGGAAAGGGGCTGGCAGCTGGCAGACCTCACAATGGGTGATCAAGTTGGGGCAAACGCTCCCTCAGGACCTCGGACACAGGGTCTGGAGGAGGGCTCAGTAAATGTCACATTGCCAGGGCTTGGCTCTGGGGTACCCAGCAGAGGCCATGCCAACTTCAGTTCTCCCAAAACGACTCATTAAATTTCCTTAGAGCAGAACCCATGGTCGATTGGTTGGTTGGTTGGTTGGTTGGTTGAATTTGCAGGGGGAGGTGAGCTGGTCTAGGAGGGGAGCAGGGTTAAATGCCAGGTATTCCAAGGAGGAGGGATTAGGGGTGCACTTCCATTTAACCCCCCTGTTTCAGGGCCATGGTCTTCTCCATACGGGCACCCTGAGTCCCGGGCATCTCCAGGCTCCATGGGGCTGACACCCCCTCCTTGGGTCTGCCCCCTGCACCAGACACCTCCCTTCTCTGCACCTTCCCCGAGTGTGTTGAGGCTCCTCCACCAGACACCTCCCCCCTTCTCCACCCTCCCCAAGTGTGTTGAAATCTCTCATCCTCTGAAGGCTCCCCTCCCGTTCTCTTTTTCTTTGTGAGTTTATAACTTTCAGCCATCCCTTTACTATCGTTTAGTGGAGCTGTAGGCTGGAGACAAGACAAAGGCGTGTGGTCCTCCCTCATCTCGACCTGGAAGCCTTGAACTAGCATGGTTATCATAGGCCATCGCAGACCTTGTTCTGGAAATAGATAAGTCATACTATTTCTATTTCTGCGCCTGCGATGGTGAAGCTTTCAAACCTTCCTCTCTTCTCGCTGCTTTCTACCTCTTCCCTCTTGACCCTGAGCTCCCATCCTCACAGTCAGCCGTCCTCCTTCTGATTCTAAAGCAGGATTGGGAGCTTCATGCACACAATTCCGTGCACAATCTCATCCAGAGAAAGGTCCCAGCTGCCAAGACGTTCCTGGAAGCAGCAGTGACAGTCACCTCTGTGTCTCTCCAAACCGCTCAGCAGAGAACAGTCACAGCTCCCACAAAACTCCCTGCAACAGTGGCTCAGGCTGGCCTAGGACAGACCCTGGCCACCCTAGGGTCTCCTGGACACAGTCTCTCCAGCAGGCTCCCTCTGCACCACTGCCACCCCGGGGCTTGCCCCCGGCTGGGTCCTCACCCCTCACAGCTCAGCAGCTGGCCATCCACTCGCCAAGCGTAGACACCAAAGCCAGCATCGTCCTGCTTATCGCTGAAAGGCAGCTTGGCTGGGGCACCTCGGGGACACCAGACATGGCAGAACCATTCTGACCCCTACCGCTCTCCAGCCAGAGGCGTCCAGTGAGGAGAAAAGTGACCAGTGTCCAGAGGAGAGGGCTGTGCCCGTGGTGGAGGGGACAGGGTCCAGGAGAAGCCTCAATATGCACTTGGAGGCCGAGCCTGGGAGAAAAGACCAAAGGGGCCAGGGACACCCGTACTTGGCACTGTCCCCATCCTACACGTCCCTCCCCCACGGTCAGTCAAGGCAGAGATAAGATTCACACACATTAAAAGTGCAACGCATTAGACTTTTTCATGCCAGCACTGAAGGGGGTTTCGTCCCAATACTTCCCTAAGCTCCAAAATTTGCATTTAATTATATGCCTAATTATACAGCACACAATTCCTTCCGTCACAGGAAATGAGACTCCAGTGAACATTTGAGCAGCGCCGTCAGATCCATGATGCATGCATTCGAGAGGAAAGGGGTTCATAAAGCCACTGCTGGCTTGGTTCTGGCCCACTGGTTGCTTCACCCTCCCCACTGCCCCTACATTTCACACACCTGCTGCCAGGGCTTCCCTTTCTTCTCAGAGAGAAGTCTGTGTTGTTGCATGGGAGTGGCTGAGGCCCCCTCAGGGGAGAGGACTTCTCAGCCCCAGGAGACAGCGGGCCCTGCATTGGACACAGTAGCCACCCAGGACGGGGCGCTTCCGTTTGGGGCTCTGGTGTCATCGCCTGGGGAGCATGATGTCTCTATGGGGTGACCCCCAGCTGGAAAGAGGTCGGGGGCAGGGTGGGCAGATCCTGGCCGGGGCCTCCAGCCCCTGCCCTCGCCCAGGCCTCAGCGCAGCTGATGGACCGAGCGCCGTGTGGATTGAATTCCTCGGAGAGGAAACACTACGTTTTTTCCACGCGTGGAGCAACACCCAGTTCGGATTCTCCAGCTAAGATTTCCGCACACGTTCATTTGGGCTGGGTTGTTACAATGTTACAAAGGCAGCTGAAATGCAGCAAAGATATTCAGGGGATGGGTAGAGGCTGGTGACCCTACCAAGAAAGCAAAATACAAAGCACAGGGAGGCAAGCTTGGCCAGGACCCTGTGTCCTGCTGGGGGAGAGAAGGAGGGAGGAAAGACATCTGTCAGGGTGTCAGCTTGACAATAAGATGAAACATGCAAGCAGCCTTGAGCCAACTTGGAAATCGATAGGGATCAGATGTTTCCAACCGACGGTGGTGGTCGTTTTTATGTTCCTGCCATGACACACTTTTTAAATATTCGTATTTTTTCCTAACAGGCTCTGTTGGTCCAGTCCTTTCAAGAAGCTGAGGCCGAGAAGAGATTAAATGTGTAGGAGTCACTGGGGGGCACTGTGGATGAGGGCAAGGGGAGGGGACAGCGGGAGGTGGGGCCCCTGCAGGCTGGGATGCTGGTGTGACACCCGTGAAAGGAGAAGAGGATGGAGGAGACTCCAGCTCCATCTGTTCCAAGAAAGTTTCAACCAGACCGCCGGGAAGTCTGAGAACCAAAGTTTCCATTGGAGAGGGTCCCCCAGCTGCAGGAACAGGCCTGGGTCAGGACCCCACGTGCTCAGCCACCGCCTGCTAACAGCACATGGTGTGACCTTGGTGAGTGAGACCCCCCTGCCCCATAGAAGGGACCCGCCCCCCCACCTTCTCACCTCAGAGCACTTATCACTATCAGAAGGTTTCCTCTTGATGTTGTAAGAGGGAACAACAAATCTGACTCCATGTTGGATCTCTTTCTTTGACTTGAACCTTTGTGCTCTGTTGCCTGTGCTGAGTCAGGCTGGCTCTGCACCTTTTGTAAAAGTATGTTGCCTAGAGCCTGAAATATGCAGGAGCGCCCATCTCAAGGCTCTGATCTTTAAGAGTATGACACTTTTCCACTCCTATGGAGATAAAAAGGTGCAGAACAGAATATAACATTGGTTTTGTTGGAGGTTTACAGGAGCACCGTGACCTGACCTAGGGGAGCAGCTGCAAGAACAAAGGATTCCAGCACCAAGAAGTTTGCCAGGACCAACCACGCCCCTTCCCTTTTTAGTATAAAAGAAGCCTGAATTCTGACTGGGATAAGATGGTTCCTTGAGACGAGTCTGCTGTCTTCTTGGTCTGCTGGCTTTCCCGATAAAGTCACTACTCCTTGCCCCAGCAACTGGTCTCCCAAATTATTGGCCTGTCCTCTGGTGAGCAGATGTGGTGAGCAAAACAGTTTGGACTCAGTGGCAATGCATTTGTTTCTTTGTTCTTCTTTCTCCTCCACCAGACCATCAGCCCCCCGAACCCAGGGCAGGGACTTCATCTGTTGTATCAGCCTCTGGCCTCTAACACGTGGCTAGACACTCCGTAGGCACTCACATATCTGTGGAAGGAAAGAATGCGTGGAGGCAGACCTGGGCTTGACAAATTATTGTATTGAAACTGGGATTTTGAAACTGTGGAAGATTAACTCATCAAATTAGAATAATAAATATTCAGATTTCTTTTCTTGGTTGATATCACAAAAAATCATGTGTTTCTTCAAAAAATAAAATCCTCTCTGCACTCGTGATGCCTGTAGCCTTCGTAACCCATGGTGCTGGGGACTCTCTCGACTTTATTCCTTTCAGCAGAGGGTCTGTGATACACAAAACTACATGTGGTTTTGTTTTCATCCCTCTGTTAGACTTTCCAAATAAAAACATTCCTTCCTCAGGGAGGAGGAAAAAGAAATTTTATGGCAAGTCATGCGGGCTAATTTCTAGCTAATGATGTAGAAGTCATATAGACGAAAGCTTAGTATCATTGTAATTGCCTCAGTTATGAAAGAGTTCAGTCTCCACATAAAACCGTTTTTCTTATATTGTTTTATAAATAGAGCCTCTTCACACCAGAGCAAAGTGTAAAGATAAACGTTTGGAGCAGAATAACTAAAAAAACCTGAAATCATTATAATCAGAAACAGCCTCTGAAAGTGCTTCATTTCCTGACACTGTTACATTATGGTTTGGGTGGGGTTTTTTCTTTCTTTTTTATTTTTTTGGCCGTGCCATGCAGCATTCGGGACCTTAGTTCCCCGACCAGGGATCGAACCTGTGCTCCCCCGGCATTGGGAACACGGAGTCTTAACAACTGGACCACCAGAGAAGTCCCTGTATTAGGGGGTTTGCCAAGAGGCTTTATTTTTTCAAATAAGGGGAAAAAATGCGAATGTGTGTGTTACTAATTCTATCAAAGTTCACAGGCTTTAATGACACTTCAGTATATTAATTATTCCTGAGGTGACATAGAGTCCTCGAAATGCAAACGACATGGGAAAATCCAGAATACTGAGCCGAGGGAAGATTATTCTTTGGAAGTAAATGATTTTATGTGTGTCCCCAAACAGCAGTTCACGTGCCCGACACACAGCAAAGCCAAACAGCACTGAAATGCTGGAGTCTGGAGCAGAGAAAGGGTTACTGCAGGGCGATGCAAGGAGACAGGTGGCTCATGCCCAAAACACCCCCAACTCCCGGAAGGTTTCAACAAAGCACTTTTAAAGGCAACATGAGGGAGGGGCGTGGTAGGCTAGGTCACAATGTCCCGGTAAACCTCCAACAAGACACAAGACACATGTTATTCTCCGACCCCCAACTTTTTATTTTTATATGAATGGAAAAGTGTTACATCCTTAAAGGTCAGCCTTGAGAACGGGCTATCCTGTATATTTCAGGCACTAGGCAACATTCCTACCTGGAAGCCAAAGCAATAGAATACCAAGGTTAAAGTAAAAGAAACAGATCCAATATGGAGTCAGATTTGGTCTTCCCTCTTCCAGTCGCACGGCTGTCAATTTCAAAATGGGAGCCAGAGCAGACGGGGCCTGACTCCCTGACGACCTGCCCCCTCCAGGCGCTGCCCCCCCCGCTGCCCGATCTGGCTTCAGGTGGGCTCCACCGACCCCTCCCGGAGGTTTCCTGGGTAGGCTGTGTCCCAGCTCCCTAGGCTCCGCGTGTTCACCATCTTTTCCACCAAGAAACGTCAGCAGCCCCGCGTGACTGATTGGACAGTGATGGGAGACCCAGCCCCGCTACCGCTTCCCTGGTGAACAGCAAGTAACCGTGTTTACTTGGCCCGTGGCTGCTTCCCCACCCCGAGCCCTGGAATCCCTCCTCCCCCAGCAACAGCGATGCGGCCGGCTGTTGTTCCCACGGTTTCCCAACAGGGAAACTGAGGTCTGAAGGTCAAGCGGGATGCCTGGAATCAGTGAGTAGAGGGAGGCTGAACTCCAGCTCCCAAGGGATTTTTCTTTAATCATCCACACACCTTTCTTTTAGTCTAGACTTGCTTTGGAACAGGAGGTGCTGGGACATCGTTTACGTGTCGATCCGACGAGGCTTGAACTGTTCTCATCCCTGAGGACACACGGGAGAAGCAAACGGGGAAGATCGCTGCCCCCTACCCACCCCTCACGATGGCATCCCAGCCGGGAGCCCGGCAGCGGTCCTCCGCTGCACCCCAGCTTCTCAAGCGGTGACTCTCCCCCAACTCGGGGTCACCTGTCCAGCTTTCCCTGCATGTACGAGCCTCACTGTCTCCTTGCCATCTGCCCAAGCAGGTGACAAACTGAGTGGGGAGACCCCGGCCACCTGGATGACCAGGCAGGAGGGAGGGTCCCCAGCTGCTCCTGGCCGGGCACTTGTCCCAGTACCTCACGGGGCAAGGACCACACGGCTGTGACCTTCAGAGTGTCCTCTCCCCAGGGAGGGGCTAGACAAGGAACTCAGGACCCTCACCACCCTCCCAAGACAGGGTATGGGCAGGGGGTTGTCTGGGCTGGTGAGGGGGGCCGTTTCATTACAGTATTTTATTTTAGGCCTGCCCTTGGGAGGGGCTGCTTGAGAAAACTGGGGTTCAGGGCGAGGTGCACCATGTTCAAGGCATGGGCTACCAGCGACACCCAGTTTCCCCAGGACGTTAGAGTTACAAGCAGAGATCCTGACGCAGGGCTGTATTGATTGTACCCCGTCGTAAGCCAAAGGGCGGCACAGCCGGGTGGCTTGGACTGATGGGGGCTGTAGAGCAGCACCCCTGGGGCCCACCCAGGCCAAGACAGCAACAGGGAGGCCGCGAGTCCGGGTCAGGCCCGGCCCAGATGAGGCGGGGGGCTGGGGTGTGAGGCAGCCAGGCCCCACCCCCAAGTCTGGAAGTTTCCTCGCTCATGTGGTCCTCCTTATCCCTAATCTAAGCAGACATTTACCAGGCTGGAAAAGAACACGCAGAAGAGAAGGAAAATACAACCCCCTTCAGAAGCCAAGATGTGGAGAATTATCTTCATACTTTAAAAAAAAAAATGGGAATAACATGATATGTCTGAGGCCCATTTTCCAGTGGAAAGTTGTATTTATTCAACTGTTCCTTGTCTTCTCCCTCCCGTGACAGGGTGAGAGCCGGTCTGATCCAGGGGACCCTTGGAGTTCTGGGCTTCTGGGCTGGAGAGCAGGGTGCTGTTGAGGCCTTGACCTTCCTCCGCAGAGGCTCTCGAAGCCTCTGTCTCTCCTCCTCTCCCCCTTGCCCCCCCCAATCTCTGCCTTAGATGTCAGCTAAGGAACATGTCATACGTGACATACGTGATCCTGGAGAAACACCACGTGTGCTGGCGGCCCCCGCGGAATCCTCGACATCTCACCCCAGTTTCCCAACATCCACGTCAAGATCGTCCAGATTAGCACTTTGGTCGAAGCTTTTTCAGGAAACCCGAGTGTTTCCCGCTTGGCCCCGGCCACGCTGAAGCACCCCGCAGGGACTCAGCAGGAGATGCTCGTGGTCATGGAGTTGGCTCGGAGGAGGCACAGCGCCGTGGCTTCCAGTTTCCTGGTGAGGCTGAACTTCCATCAGTTCCCTGGCCACTGCTGCTTCCTCCATAAATGACACGAAACACACACAGCCAGCCTGGAAAATCACTCGTTAACGCACCAGACAGTCCTCCGAGCTCCCGCCCGGGGCACACCCACCCGCCTCTTCTGATGCCATCAAGTTGACTCTCCTTGTGACACACGTGGCATGTGGTGCCACGTGCTCAGCCCTCGGTGTGACCATCTGTTCCTCACACACGTGTCCCCATATCGAGGACCTGCCCCGTGTCAGGTACGGCTCTGTAACGCCCTGGGGAACGGGGACAGGCCCAGACCCCAGCCCTCATGCAGGCTCCATCCAGGGGGGAGCCCAACTGACGTGAGGCCTGTGAGGGGTCTGGGGCCTGGCTGAGTAATGACATGGAAAGTTCCAGAAGGTGGGGGCGTGAAGGAACACAGCCTCAGAGGCGCGTGGAGGCCCAGCCGTGGCTCTGAGTGAGGGGAGAGGCCTCAAGACCCCCGGCAGAGAAGACATGAGGTCCAACTCCACTCTCGGGGGGTCACACTGGCTGCCTGGTAGGGAAGGCCAGGCCAGAGTCAGGGGGCAAGACCTTCCCAGACCAGGCCCACCAGGAGGGACGGTGGCCATCTGAGTCCTGGGCTCCAGGGTACCATAAAGTCGTAACTTTTTAAATCCCAGAGTGAAACAAACTCAGGCCATTTTCATACCACGTGAATAGACGATACTTTTCTGCTAAAAACATTCCTTAAAGCTGGCCTCGCAGTGTTGGGAAAAGCATAAGCATGATCACAGAACAGGCCCAAGGAGGTGCAGGGCCTGGCATCAGGACAGCCAGGGGCTGACTGGCCAGCAAGCCCTGTACCTCATCTCTGAGGGGGGGTGATGAGGCCGACGTGAGAGAGGGGTTAGCTGCAGCGAAGGGGGGCTAGGAGCCTCCCGACGCCCATCAGCGCCCCCCCTTTCCCAAGCCAGGCCTTTGTCCGCCCCAACTGCACAGCAACGGCAGCAGCAGGGCCAGCCAGAAGGAGCAGGACACCACCCGGCCGGGCAGCCTCTGCCCCCGCACGCTCACATGGCTGCCCTGCAGGGGGGAGGCGAAGCCCCCATCCCTCCTCGAGTGCCAGGCTCAGGCTCCCTCCTGGACCTGCTGCCCTCACTGCAGTGTCCAGCTCGCACTGTCTTAGCATCATTGGGAAGTGGGACAGAGCACCTCTCTCAGATCAGTTTGAGGGCCACTGGACGTGGCCGGTGAGTGCTGGTGGCTGGGTCGGGCCTCAAGCCAAGACCCTGGGCCAGGTGTCCACCCTCAGACCCATCCTGGTGGGCAGGGAGGCCCATGTGGCCGTGGCTCCCATACTGGACAAAAGAAAGTTCTACTGGACAGAGCAGGGCCCAGGAGACCCATCTCCGGAGTCTTCCCTCAGCTGATGTTCTCCCTTGAGAGTTCTTCGCGTGTCCTAACACTAGTCCTCTGTCAGGTCGGACCCCTGCATGTGTTTTCTCCCTCTCTGTACCTTGTCTTTTCATCTTACCAGGGTCGTGCACAGAGCGGAAGTTTTTAATTTTGAGGAGGTTCCATTTATCAATTTTTTCCTTATGGATCATACTTCCTAATGCCAAATCTAGCAACTTGTCACCCGGACCGAGGTCCCCAAGATTTCCTCCTCTGGTTTTTCTAAGAGTGTCGTGGTTTCATTTTACATTTCAGATCGTAACCCACTTTGAGCTGAATTTTGTAGAAGTTATGAGGATGGGTCCAGGTTCATTTTCTGTCTGTGATATCCAGTCGCTCCAGGCCACCTGTTGGAGAGTCCTTCCCCCGCTAAATTACCTTTGCACCTTTGTCAAAAATCAGCTGGTGTACTCGTGTTCATGCTTGTAATTAGCTCACGGAGCTGCTCAAAGTTTTAAATGTGTAACGTGGAAGCTCAGCTCCGTGCTGGCCAGTGGGATGTGCTCACCTTGGTCAGTGTGATTGGACGGGAAAGGCCAGGTCCCCGTAGGTCCAGGGTAGCCCTTAGCCTGAAAGCCATGTCTTCACCCGCCATCCAGCCCTGTGGCCACTGTAGGGACACACACAACCCCTTGATAACCCCAGGGGGGCTCGGCCAAAACGCTACCCAGACGAGCCTGCCCCGGCGTCGTCACCCCTTCACCACGCAGGACCCACTGCTAGTCTGATGGCAGAGGCGTGTGGGGAGGGGGAGGGAGCGTCCTTGAAATCCATGTACTGGGGGTGGTCAGCAGTGGGCTCTCCACTGTGATGTCCAAGGTCAACCAGCCAGGGGGCTCCTTCCTGAACCCCCCTCTGGACCCCACACCATTAGGTCCCCAAAAAGCCCCTCCCAGCATCTGGCCCTGAAGCAGCAGCCTCTCCCACCCTGTTAACACGGGCCCCCTGCCACTGGGGCTGAGCCCGTTTCCTCCCCGCCCCTTCTGGCAAATGCACAACGCTGGGAAGCATCTCTGCGCCACCCCCAACCCCTCCCCGTTCATCAGCCGGCAGGTAGCTTCCATCTTCCCCTAGCAGCCCCGGGGTCCCACTGGTGTCACCCAGGCAGATCCACTTCCCTCCGGCCCCTCGCGGGACAGCTGAGCCTTTTCAAACCGCCTCATCTTATGGTCAGAAAGGACATCATCAGCCCCACGTGAGGTATAGGGAGGCAGCCCTGCGGGGACTCGGCCCAGCCCTGCTTAGGTGCCACGCAGGCTGCCCTGTGCTGCAGGGACAGAGATGAGGCAACGTCGTGCACCCTCCCTCCCCTAAAGGTGGCCAGGCCTCTCAGCGTGCCAGGGGTGGGGGCACTGGGTACGAGTCTGGAGCGGCCAGAACCCCAGGGCTGCGGGGACCTCGTATTTCTGGAAGACCAGGAGGCCCTGGGGAGGGGCTGGGCCTGCGGCTGCCCCGGGGGAGGGGGGGCGAGGGTCTCTGAGAGAAGGAAGGAGGGCCGTCAGACTTTGGGAGGCAGGGAAGGTACAGGGCCCGGGAGTGGGGCAGGCAGCCTCATCTGTGGGGTTTGAGAGTCCAGCCTCCACCCCAGCTTCCCCCTTTAACACGGGCCCTGCTTGTGGCACTAGGGTCCTCGTCCCCCAGGGGGACAAGGTGAGGTGAGGCATCACGGGCTAACCCTCCACCATCGCCCTGGAGGGTCACTGAACTCAAAGATGAGGGTATAGGGAGTGCAGACCGAAGTCACTGCAAAAAGCGAGATTTTATGGCGATGGATTGTGTGATAGCAAATTTTACGTGCGCTTTAAGGGGGAGTGATGACCAGCCATCAGAGAGGTCTCACCCAGCCCGCCCAGCCCGGACCCCTGACGTCTGGGCTGCTTTTCCCTGTCCTCCCAAGGGGCCTACTTGGGAGAAAGTGTGAGAATTCCAGACTTTAGCAAGAAGCTGTGAACGTGCCCCCTGGGTGAGGCCGCCTGTGAGGTCACCAGCAGGAACTCATTCCTCATTCCTCAAGGGCTAAGCATGAATCACAGAGACCAGCAGCCCTGAGACTGTGGGGCAGGAGCCCTGGGGGAGGGGGGCGGGGCGGGGGAGCCCAAGGGCGGAGCTCGCAGACACTGGCCCCGAGGGGCACTGGGGTGGGAAGGGAGGACCCACAGACAGCTGCCAAGTCTCCCCCACTGTCCCTGGTGAATCTGAATCCGCCTGGCCTGGGGCCCACCCCATCCTGACGAGGGTCCGGCAGTGGCTGCTCTGAGATCCTCCAGTTGCAGCAAACATAACCCAGCACTTGTGTCTCTATCCTGAGTTAGAAGGGTTCCCGCTGCCAATCACAGAAGCCCTGTTCCAATGAACAAAAAGACTCACCTAACAGGAAGGTTCAAGAAAGGCATGAGTTTCAGTGACAACGAGATCCCGACTCACACAAGGTCATCAGGCCTCTCTCCCCATCTCTGTCTGTCTGTCTGTCCCTCTCTCTCACTCTGCCATTCAGCTCTGCTTGGGACAGTGACCGTCAGCACCCCCAGGCTGCAGCGCCCTGCAATAAGGAGCAGAGGTCTCCTGGCTCCCAGGGCCCACATCTCAACCCCAAGGAAGGCTCGCATTGGCTCTTCTGGGGTCGTGCACTGTGGCCGAGAGGCGGGGACCCTCCACTGGCCCAGCGTGGCTGGCTGGGATGAGGGGATCCTAATTAGCCGTTCCCCAGAGTGACAGGGAGGAGAGGACCCCAGGGGAGGGAGGCAGGCGGCCGGAAATGACCTTGATGCAGACTTTTAACCGAGCATTTTCATAGGCATTGCCTCATCTGACCCCCATAGCAAAGCCCTCCGGGGCACAGGGCAGGAATGATACCTGCCAGAGAGTCTGGGTGCTACCCAGTGCTACGTGGAGCGGCAGGGGCCAGACCCCAGACCATCTGGGTCCAGAGCGGTGCTCTCTCTGTCACGACACTGTCAAAGCTGCTCTTCTGGGGCAGACACGGTGCCCGCCCTCACCCCGGGCACACCCCCCCTTTCTTCCCACCACAACCCGGAAGCTCTCGGCCTGAGGGCTGTGTCTGTGGAAACAAGAACCTGAACGGCTCACACTCAAGGGCAGGACGAAAGTGCTGAGGCACTAGGGACCCATGAGTAGCCCTCCACCAACGACAGGCCGGGGACGCAGAATAAATACTCCGCTGCTCGCCCCTTGAGGGGACGACCCTGGAGACAGTCTACACAGTTCCGAGAGGCCCCCGTGGCCCACAGTGGGAAGCTGTGCGTCCACACCTGCGGCCTCACTGACCCCCTGGCCTCCCGTTTCTCTGGGCCACCTCCCAAATAAACGACCTGCACTCAAACTCTGGTCTGGGGGTCTGCTTCTGCAGAATTCCAAATTAAAGTGCTCTGAACACACTAAAAAAAACTATCGTCAATAGAGCAGATATAAGTGATTCCATACAGTAGCTAAACTTTAGACAAATACCCTCCACCCCAGAAGGCACAGAGCTGGACACGGTCCCCACAATTCCACAGCCTTAGCGGCAGCCATTGCTAATTGATCACAGCCCCCTTTCTCCAAGCACAGGGAGAGAGAGCATCCTGATCACCTAGTCATGTCTGGCACTGGTAGAACAGGTGGGGGATACAGCAAGTGCCTCGCCATTTGCCATGCCTGCGCCTGCCCACGGGCTGGCAGAACCCGTAGAGTCATTCAACAAACCTCACTGTCATAATGTCACCAGCTCCTGCAACGGCTAATGTTCCTTCCCTCCACCGCCAGCCTTGCTAAGAGTCACGTGTGCAGAAATATCAGCTGGAAAATGCCGAGTCCCCAGACCATCTAGACGTTGGACCAAGGAAATAGAGATGCCGAACGCAGAAAGCCCCCAGCGTCAAACCTGGCCCACCTGGAGGAGTGGCACTGCTAAAAATAGGTCTGACTCACACTTGGCTGGAAGGGCCAAATCGCAGCTCCAGCAAGCCCTCCTCTGCCTCTACACCACCTTAGGTGTCCAAGGAGCAGGACTGGGTGTCCTGTATGGACAGCCCGGCGTGGGCAGATCGGACAGCCGCACAGCCACCTAGACCTGGCTCTCGCCAAGAGTCACGTGGCCGGGGAGTACCTGAGGCCTCAGCTCCTCACGTTGCACAGAGCACATCCGGCACCATCTGGCCAGGCCTTGAGCCCGCTTGGAGTCCCTGCATAAAAAGAGCCATCACCTAGGAAAACAGAATTACATTTTCCATAGCGATGAAATAAATCTCTAGGGGGTATTTACAAAAATGCATGCTCTGTCTCCTAAGGGACAGTACGATTCCTGCCAGTTAGCTTGAACAGGAAGCCCAGGGTCTTTGCACAGCATAAGGAAAAGAAAAAAGTCAGAGAAGGAACCAGAGTGAGAAAAAGCAAGTCCAGTCGGGTCCGCATTCAAATTAAACAAATGTTATAGTTACAGACAGTCCCTGATTTATACACAGGCTAGGTTCCAGGGCTGTGTTTCCAAGTCAGTCCTTTGGAACTTGAGATGTATTTTCCCATAGAAACTGTGTTCATGGGTCATCAAGTTAACCCATAGCTGTCTCTTCCTCCAATGATGTATGAAAGTACGTTACCATTTTCACTTTTCCGGTTCCCCTCAGCATCAGCTCTGGCATTGCTTCTGTGAGAAGATAAATCCTGATGGTCCGAGCAGATCAAGGGAGGCCCTCTCTCCTGGGGGGGGGGGGAGGTGGGGAGGGCATGGGTGGGGGCAGGGAGACCTGGTAGGTGGCCATCAGCTGTGTGCCTGAATCCCAGCACCCGCTTCAAGCTTTGGCAAGATCTGTAACCCCTTTCAGCCTCGGTCGGGTCATCTCTGAACGGTTCCCACTTTAGTCATTGTTGGGAGGACTACGTGGCAGAAAACACATAAATCACAAGTCACTGGGCTTGGCCCCAAACGAGAGCTTGACAAATGGTGGCTGGTATCTTTACTGTGACCTTTTGTGTGCAGGAGACAGCTTGATCGTCAAATCTGAGCATCTCAGGGTTTAGGGGGGTTCACTGAGTGTTCCCAACGAAGGGCAGGACCACATCTGTTTTACTCTAATGTAACTCCCCTGCACGGCCCATGGTAAGCTCTAACAAGGTTTGGATAGATGAACAAATGGATGGATGGATGAATGTGGATGGGTGGATGGATGAGTGGGTGGGTGGATGGGTAGGTAGGTGAATGGATAAATGGATGGATATATGGATGGATGGATGGATAGATGGATGCGTGGATGGATGGATAAATAAATATATGGACAAACAGAGGGATAACAGATGGATGAATAAATGTATGAAGATCAAATACATTCTGCCTTCCTTTCATTCACCACTGCCTCTGGCTGGAGCCCAGGGCCCTCTTCTCAAGGCCCCCCGCCCCTTAGCCCTGCCACAGGCTTTGATGCCATTGACTCCACCAGTCACTGACACTCTCCTACCCCAGGCTCTGAGGAATCACCTCTTTGCACCAGCTCTTCCTTAGCCTTTTTCCCTGACTGCTGGTCCCTCGGATGCCATGTCCACAGAGGTATTTTCCATGGCTCTCCCTCAGCCCCATCCTCCCTTTCTCTCTACCCTCTCCATGGGCATCATTCTCCCATGGAGTCAGCTCTCTTTCCCCCACTCATTTCCAGGCTTAATGTCTTACCTGAGCAGCAAATCAGGTTCACTATGCCTGGTGGTTATTTTCCTACCGAGATCCCACCAGCACCTTAAATCCAAAACCACAATGCCTTCTTTTTCTTGCTTCCTTCCCCAAGCAGGTCTCTCCTCCTCCCGGGTCTCCAGCCCCCTCTGAGGACCTTCCCACCCGTGCAGTCGCAGGCTTGGTCTCTCAGAGCCTCTGCACTTCCCTTATTCTCCTCATCTAGTCAATCAGGTCTTGAGGACTGTTTCTGCATAGCCTCCCAGTCTTGGCATCTTTGCCAGCGTGTAGGCCCTGCTATCTCCTGGCTGGCCTATTGGGCTATCATCTGTTACATCAGGGAAATAAATACCAGCTGCTGCAACAGACAAAGCCCCAAGTCACAGCGCCATTGCGTCTCCTCTCTCACCTTGTTAGGTATCCATTGCTGTGTGCAAACCATGCCGAGATTCAGTGGCTCAAAACAACCACTGTCTTTTCACTCATGATTCTGTAGGTGGACAGGTTCAGCTGGGTCGTCCTTCTGTTCCACCTGGTGTTGCCTGGGGATGCGGTCGTCTTGGGTACCTGACTGGGTAGGAACGTCCAGCATGGCTCACTCAGAGGTTTGGCCCCTTCGGAGGGATAGCCCGAACACCGGACTCAGCTGGGACACTGAGAGAGCTGAGCACCTCTCTCTGAATAGCCCCAGGGCAACTCCCTCTGTACTTGGTAAGTTCAGCAGGGTACCCGGACTTCTTATGTGACATCTTAGGGCTCCCCAAGTGGGCAAGCATCCACCGCTGGGCCTTCTTAGAACTTGGATCCGTAACTGACCCAGTACCACTTCTGCAACGTTCCGTTGGCTCAAGAGAGGGCCAGCCCAGATTCAGCATGGGAGAGCGTTACACAAGGATGTGCTGTGCACTGAACATCCCCAAAGTGATGATATTAGGAGATGTGAGATTTGATATTTGAGAGGAGATTGGGTCATGAGGGCAGAGCCCTCAGGAATGGGATGAGTGCCCTTATAAAAGAGACCCAGAGCTCCCTTGCCCCCTCCACGTGTGAGGACACAGTAAAAAGACAGCCGTCTATGAACCAGGAAGCTCTCACCAGATACCAAATCTGTCAGCACCTTGACCTTGGATTTCCCAGCCTCCAGAACCGTAAGAAATAAATGTCTGTGGTTTACCAGCCACAGACCACTATGGTAGTTTATTACAGCGGCTCAAAAAGACCAAAACAGGAGTGAAGACTAGGAAGTGTGGTTCATCGGGGCCGTCTTTTGTTTTGTTTTGGTTTGGTTTTTGCAGTATGCGGGCCTCTCACTGCTGCGGCCTCTCCCATTGCGGAGCACAGGCTCCGGACGCGCAGGCTCAGTGGCCATGGCTCACGGGCCCAGGCGCTCCACGGCACGTGGGATCTTCCCGGACCGGGGCCCGAACCCGTGTCCCCTGCATCGGCAGGCGGACTCTCAACCACTGCGCCACCAGGGAAGCCCTGGGGGCCGTCTTTTAAGACTGAGTGCCACACTCACTCAAGCCATAGCCCTCAGCAGGTGGGTGGCTCATCCCCATCTTGTCACTAACATCATTTGCAACGTGTGGTCTCCAAAGGCATCATGGCAGGAGAAGAGGGAGGGACCTGAAGGAAGCACAGTGACTTTTAAACGCCTCTGCTCAGAAGTGACACGGCCCTTTCCACTGGCCAGAACTAATCCTGTGACTCCCAGCTTGACCACAAGGGAGGTGTAGAAATGTGCAGGAGCGGATGACTATTCCACCTCTGCCCCATCATCCGTCTCCTTTAAAGGATGGTACCCCGCGTTGGTGGGCCTATGCTGAGGCCCCCCTCCCTAGTACAGGGACGGCCTCTGCTGGAGGGTAGCAGGAGCCCCTCCTCACCCCCAGCCTCTTGCTTTCTCCTGGCTGGGTGTGGAGACCACGCCATGCACAGACCACCCCTGCCACTGGCTCTAAGACTGGGTGGGCGTTACTCAGCCACAGACAACAAGGGCTGAGTAATATTAGGACACCAACCTCTGGTCTTCTTTGCAGAGCATTCTGTGGTGCTGGCTGGGATAGAGAGGAGTTCATTCCTCTCGAGGGTGGAAGCTGCCTGGATGACGCTGCCTATTCCCACCTAGCGCAGGAGGAGAACACACGGCATCCTTGTGGGAGGAAAGTTGGCCTCATGGGGCGAGTTGATCTGTGTGGCCTTTTCACAACACTGCACCCAATTCAGGGCAGCGTATGAAGGCAAAGGTGGGGAAACCAGAGGGAAATCCAAGAGCAACAAAACCACTTGACCTACAAAGTGAAGGGGGAAGGGACTGGGGTTAACTCACCAGCAGAACAGGAAATGAATCAGCGTCAACTGCCCACGAACAGCAAGTCGTCCAGAGTGTGGACCTGGTGTTGAACGAACCTGGATTCGGGGGCTGACTCCATCGCTTCTCAGCTGTGGGGACTTAGTCACACACTTACCCTCTCTGAACGTCACTTTCCTCACCTATAAAGCGGCCAAAGTCACGGCAGCTCCCTTGCAGCGCTCGCGTGACCGTTGAATTAGACGGTGCGTGTGCCGGCTCGTGGTCAGCACTCAGTAAATGCGGGCGGTGTTCTCGCTGTGCATGCTGGGGACAAAAAATGCCAACTGCCGTATCAGTCAACAAAGGATGCTGCGGCCATGAAGCCGGCGGCCACTGCAGCCTCCCCAGCTGTGCACCCTGAGTGGATTCAGGATGGAAAAAGCAGGATACTGGCCCTACATAGTTGAGGTGCAAATCAAAGGAATGATATCCATGAGCCCAGACTCCTGCATCTTCCCATATCTAGAAAAGCGCTAAATCCATTAACTTGAGACGCTTGTTTTTTCTTTAACGGTAATCTTCTGATGTTCCGACTACCTGGTCTTAGTTGCAGAAACTCCTGTGTATCCTGGTTCCTCCCTTGCATCTTCAGAGCCATCCCTCAGAACACCGGAGAGGCTCCTCCTGGGCTGGAGTCCCGCAAGTCTGCCGAATAGAACATAATTCTAAACTTTTTTAGGTTGTGCATTTTTTTCAGTCAACAATGTCGTTATGCCTATTTCCAACTATGTTGGGATAACAGAACAATTTCTACAACTTATTGGGTTAATGGAGACAGGAAATTATTCATAGTCACAGGACAGGACAGAGCCTCAGTGTGGCCCTGCAAACCCATCTCTCTCTCCAGCGTGATCCCATCTCTCGCCACACCCCATCCCTGATGAAGAACTTACAGTTTGAACTGGTTATGTATCTTCTGGATGAACTTGAGTGAACTCAAGCAAACGGGGAATGTCCTGAAATCCCAAGACGCACCAAAGAAGCAGGACTCAGGAAGGGCAAGAACCAGGCAGCTCTCGGAGAGAGGAGGACTTGAGAGACTATTCTATGTACTTTGAGTTTCAGATGCATGTGAAAGGCAGCCCGGGCTCGCAGGACGGCCTAGGATGGTTAACGTGTAACCCAGCGTGAAAGGCGCTGCTGGGGAGAGGGACGACCAAGTCGATGATGTGGGGTGGGTCTTTCGGGCAATCTGCCTTGGCATCAACAAATGTGTGCTCTTGGAGTGAGGAGTGTGTGCCATTGGAGCGCGAGAGATGACCTCCAATATTTCAGGCACAAGCATGCTTTATCTTGTGTTAGAAATAAAACTGCAGGGTACACCAAACTCTTGGTTTTACAGGATTACTACTTAGCAAATGTGAAAACTAGGACTTGACTTTAAAAGAATCCATTTCAAAGTCGTGAGCAAACAGAGGTGGCACGTGGATATAGCAAGTCACAAAGGGGCTTCGTGGACTCACGCAGCCGAAGAAGGAATGTGGCCTTAGAGGGATGGTCGTAGCATGCACATTATAAATAGACATGTCTTAATGAACCCAGGGTCCTAAATGCAACTGTTTTCGGGGGCCAGACAGGAAATCTAAGTGAGTAAAGTGGGCCAGGTGCCAGACAACAGGGAGCGGTGGAGACAGGGGCAAACGGGAGGGGTCACCATCCAACTGGCTCGACTCCATTCAACGGTTGCTATGGAGAAACGCAGGCCCAGTGTGGTCAGGTCTTCTGTTTGCAAAGAAAAGTTGGACCTTCTAGATTTTTATGATAATTTTTCAGATTTTTCAATGTGAGTAGCTAACTCAAAAGTTGTAAAACAGTGGGTGAGCCACACAGAATGTGTCACAGACTGAAGCGTGCTCGTGGGCTCACACTTTCAGCCCCACCGAGATGGAAGAGAAACCCAAATGCTGCCGACCGGCGGCGGGGGTTGGGGGGGTGTTACACTGTCCCTCACTGTTTTCTCAGCAAAGCGAAAGAAAGGGCTGTATAACTGTGCTCCAGGGAGACGTGGCTATGCCAGAAACGAACCTGCCTCTCCCCACTGAAAGGTGGAAATTTCGCTTAGAGAGGGCATTTCTTCTACAATATTTTATTACGAAAATATTCAAACATACAGCAAAGTTGAAAGCCCCTTATAGTGAATGTCCAGATCTCCTCCACTCAGTTTCTGCTGTCAGTACATCACAGTATTTGCTTTATCACATAGCAATCCATACATCCAGCCCTCCACCTACCCACCTATGTAAATTCATGATGCGGCTTCCAGTAAATTAGCAAGGATGAGGTTTTGAAGGATGTCCCGGTCATTTGCCTGTTTTCTTTCAGATTCATATCCTGACAATATTCCCCATTGTCTTCTAGCTTGTGGGTGGGTTTAGACAAGGGCAGACACTGGTGGGGGAGGACAGGTAGGGGATGAGTCAGGGTGTTTCTACTTCTCTCTCTCTCTTTCTCTTACTTTCTCTCTCACTGTCTCTCTTTCCCTTTCCATTTTAGGTGCCCCCCAACATGACTACAATGGGTCCTCCAGCCCATCCCTCTGGGATCCCAGCTCCTACATGCCATGCCTGAAATGAAGCCACTGTCCACCGGGTGGCTCCACATCCTGGGCTCCAGCAACACCTCCTCCCGTTATCCCTCTGGACCTAGAGGGGTGGGCGACTTCCTCCTCTTGCTAATGTCCTGATTGTCTTATTATTCTGTATTCTGCTCCTTACCTCTTTCTGCCACCTGTGGAAACACTTCCCTGCACTGTGTCCTCTCTCTGAAATAACCGGCGTGGATTCTGTGGTCTTGGATTCCGGCTGAAGCAAGAGGTTGGCAAGGATGTGACTTCCAGTCTTCGGGAGGCACTAGCCATGGCAGAGGTAGAGTGCAAGACACCTGCGGTAGACCGTGCCTGGGAAAGGAAGAAGCGAGGGAGAAGGTGATGCAGGTGGTCCTGGGACACCAGCAGGGAGGGAGAAGGGGGACAGTGCTGGGAGTGCTTGGACTGCAGTGCTCTGCTGGGAAGCACCAGCCAGCCCTGCGATCGTCCTGCGCTGGGTAGAAATGGCCAGGCTCTGACCCCTCACTGTGCCCGGAGCTTGTCCAGAGCTGCCCACAGGAGCAGCCTCAGCTCACGCACCAGAATGGATCCTAAGGGTGCTGAAAAGCCAGGCTGCCAGCAAACTCTCTCCAGCTTTCCAGCGAGTTCTTCCTTAAAGGGAAATCTTAGTGGCTCACCTCCACATTGGCAACAGCAAGCTACTCTTTCGTAAAACCTTGTCTCACTTACATCTTGATTTCACCCTGAGGGAACCCCATATAGAAAGAATGGGGGGCCCACCCCGAGAGACTGATGTGTAGCCCCAGAGCCAAAAATCTCTTCTCTACAGGCACTTTTAAACAGACCATTCATCACGCGAGCCACAGGGAATGGGAGGGTCAGGGCCCAGCTGGAATGAGTTAAATTATCTACAGAATGCAGAGAAATATTTTAAGAGAGAACTCTCATCCAGCTGTCAATTGCAACATGGGAAACTATGCTCTAAAACTGACGTTTGTAACCAGCTCTACCGCTGAGCTAAAAACCTCCCGCTTCCATTGAGGGAAGCCTATCCTTTTCAATCAGATATAATCTATACCCAAATGCACTCATTTCAAATGGATATTTCAATGATTTTTTTCTTTCTATGTATATGTAATTAGATAGTGTGAGAGAAACATGTCTAGTGAAGTTACCCAGAAATAGAAGAAAATCCTCATTTCCAATTATACATTTTACACGAAAGGGGAACAAAAACTGAAGTTCTGTGACTATGTATTTATTTTTTACTGAAGTTTAGTTGATGTATAATGTCATGTTAGTTTCAGGTGTACAGCAGAGTGATTCAGTTATACATACATATATATATATACTATTTTTCCATTCTTTTCCTTTATAGGTGAATGCTGGAGAGGCTGTGGAGAAAAGGGAACCCTCCTGCACTGTTGGTGGGAATGTTAATTGGTGCCCACTGTGGAGGACAGTATGGAGGTTCCTTGAAAAACTGAAAACAGAGCTACCGTATGATCCATCAATCCCACTCCTGGGCATATATCTGGAGAAAACTATAATCCGAAAAGATACATGCACCCCAATGTTCACAGCAGCACTATTTACAATAGCCGGGACATGGAAGCCACCTAAATGTCCATCGACAGATGAAGGGATAATGATTTCTGATGAATGTGTACACCTAGGTACGTTAAGTACATATTTTGATGAGTTTCAACAAATGCATGCATCCATGTAGCCACTATCTCAATGAGGGCAGAGAACATTTCCATCACCCCAAAAGGACCCCTTGTGCCCCTTCTTAGTCAGCCCCCACCCTCAGCTCCAGACAACTTCTTACCTCAACGAAATTAGATCCGTCTCCTGCAGAGCTTCGTGTAAATGGGCCCATATCCCACGTCCTCTTGTGTCTGGCTTCTCGCACTCAGCGTGTCTATGACAGCCACTCAAGCTGCTGTGTTATCGTCAGTTTGTCACTTTTTATTGAGGAGTCATTAGCATTCCACTGCACAAAGGACCCCACTTGGCTTACCCGTTCACCCGTTCACCCATTAACAGATATTTGCATTCTTTCCCGTTGTGGGCAATTATGCTATGGACATTGTGTACCAGTTTTCATATCTCTTTTAACTCATTCACACTTTCTAACTTTTTACTTTGAGATCATTGTAGATTCACATGTCGTTGTAAGAAGTAACACAGAGAGACCCCAAATGCCCTTTACCTAGTTTCCATCCAGGACAACATTTTGCATAACGGTAGCACAGTATCACAACCAAGAAGTTGACCTTCATACAATTCATTGACCTTATTCAGATTTTATCGGTTTTATGTGCACTGGTGTGTGTGCACGCCAGTGTGTGGGTGCACTGTGCACTGGTGTGTGGGTGCACGTGTGTGCGTGTGTTTAGTTCTGTGCAATCTCATCACACATGCAGATCCTTGTAGCCAGCACCGCAGTGAAGATACAGACCAGCTCCTTCACAAGGATGGCTTCCACGTCCATGGCCACCTCCCTCTCTCCCCCTTTTCTAGCCCCTGGCAACGACTCAACTTTTCTCCTCTATAAATTTGTCATGTCAAGAAGGCTACTTAAATGTTACCGTGCAATTTGTGACCCTTGGAGATTGACTTTTTTCATGCACCATAATTCCCATAAATCACAGTCCAAGTGGTGGCATGTACCAATCAATAGTCTGTTCCGTTTACTCCTGAGAAGCATTTCAAGCTATAGATGCACCACAGTTTAAAGTTGTTTAACTTTTCACACATTGCAGGACACTGAGTTGTTCCCAGTTTAGAGCTAATACAGGTAGAGCTTCTAAGAACATTTGTATACAGGTTGTTGTGTGAGCATACGTTTTCAAATTTCTGGAATCGATGCCCAGTTGTGCAATTGCAGGACCATCGGGGTAAGGGCATGTTCAGTTTTGTAGGAAACTACCATACTCTTTTCTAGAGGGGCTGTACCATCGTACATTTCTACCAGCAAGTATAAGTGATCCAGTTTCTCTCCATTCTCTCCAGCATTTGGTGTCATCACTACTTTTTGCTTTAACCACTCTTATAGATGGGTAGTCATATCTCGTTGTGTTTTTGTTTGCATTTGCCTAATGACAATTGAGGGTGAATATCTTTTCATGTGCTTATTTGCCATCTGGGAATCTTCTTTTGTGAAATGTCTGTTCATTTCTTTTGCCCATTTTCTAATTGGATTGTTTGGGGGATTTTTTGCTGTTGAGTTTTAAGAGTTCTTTATGTACCCTAGATACTAATCCTCTGTTGAACGTATGGTTTGCAAATATGTTCTCCCAGCGTATAACGTTCCTTTTCATCCTCTTAACAGAATTTTTCACAGAGCAAGAGTTTTTAGTTTTGATACATTCCAGTTTATCCATTTCTTTTTCCTGTTATGGACAGTGTTTTTGGTGTGACGTCAAACAACTAACTCTTCTCCTAGCCCTTGATCTAAATTATTTTCTTTTTTCTCCCCTAAAATGTATTGGTTTTATACTTTACATTTAAGTCTGTGATCCACGTGGAGCTGATTTTTGTAAAATGTGTAAGATTGGGCTGAGGCTCATTTCTTTGCCCTTGGATGTCCACTTGCTCTCACACCCTTTGTTGAAAAGACTGTCGCTCCGGGATGGGTGCTCTTGCATCTTTGTCAAATACCAGTGAAGACATGGAAGCAACCTAAATGTCCGTCGACAGAGGAATGGACCAAGAAGATGTGGCACCTGTATACAATGGAATATAACTCAGCCATAAAAAAGAAGGAAATAATGCCATGTGCAGCAACGTGGATGGGCCTGGAGATGGTCATACTGAGTGAAGTAAGTCAGACAGACAAAGACAAACATCCTACGATATCACTCATATGTGGAATCTAATTTTTTAAACAGTGGTATAAATGAACTTATTTACGGAACATAAACCGACTCACAGATTTCGAAAGCAAACTTATGGTGACAAAGGGGAAACGTGGCGGGGAGGGATAAATTAGGAGCCTGGGCTTAACATACACACGCCACTATATATAAAATAGATAACCAACAAGGACCTACTGTAGAGCACAGGGAACTCTACTCAGTATTCTGTAATAACCTGTATGGGAAAAAAATACGAAAAAGAATAGATACATGTATATGTATAAATGAATCACCATGCTGTACACCTGGCACTAACACGACATCGTACATCAACTGTAGTCCAATAACATTTTTAAAAGAAAAGAAAAAAAAAGGGGGAAATATATCAGTTGAGCATGTTTGAGTGGATCTATTTCCGGTTCTCCATTTTCAGCCATTGATCTATGTGTCTATCCCTTTGCCAATACCATACAGTCTTAATTGCTGTAGCTCTATAGTGACACTAACATCATAATTCATTCTTTTTTTAATTTTATTTATTTATTTTTTTTTGCAGTACGCGGGCCCCTCACTGCTGTGGCCTCTCCCGTTGCAGAGCACAGGCTCCGGATGCGCAGGCTCAGCGGCCATGGCTCACGGGCCCAGCCGCTCCGCGGCATGTGGGATCTTCCCGGACCGGGGCACGAACCCGTGTCCCCTGCCTCGGCAGGCGGACTCTCAACCACTGCGCCACCAGGGAAGCTCATCATTCTTTTTTTAAGAAAACAAAGTAATCTGAACTAAATTTATTTTTAACTTTCCTCACATCCTTTGAATATCCTGCCAGAGTTAGGACACAGGGAGGGTCGGGAAAGTAGCATATGTAGCCCTGAGTCCGGCCACCAATAGAGAAAACGGGGTGGGGCTTAACCCTTGGGCAGGTGGAAGGGATGGAAAAGGCTCAGCAGGGTTCCCAACCTGCACAGGTGGGTGGGGTTGAGGGTAGGGCTGTAGCCACAGGGCACCAGAGATCTGGGCACACGGCATCTGGGCACAGGGCAGGAAGTTTCAGTGGAGGCCCCACTGCGGGGCTGGACAAACTCTGAGGTCACAGGGCATATGGGGAAATTATAGCAGAGTGGTGTTTTCAGTGCCACACATATCTGTACCCGGTGCTGTGACCGGAAGCAATTTACTGGTAACCGCAAAGCTCTGTGCCTGAAGCATCTTTCCTGAGGGTAAGAGTCTCCATCAGTGATGGACAGGGAGTTAGTGGATGAAATCTCAGAATCCTCAACCCAGGATGTGACAATTCCGAGGCATATGCTCCCCGCACACCCCGTCTCCCACCAGGCACGACTCCAGTCGCCTGTGGTGTAACTGACTTGATAATACACTCTTTGACCTCAATTCCCAGCCTTAATTCCTCTCTTCCCTGGAATGACCTCCAAAAATAAATTATTTGCATCAGATGTGCTCAGGGTCTGCTTCTGGGGGACACAAACTGAGAGCGGGGCCCAGGGTTGCTTTGAGCTGGTTGCCCTTGGCCTGTATTTGCATTGGCACCACACTGTCTTCACTGTGGGTCTCCATTCTTGTGGACCAACCACTCCCTAACGTTCAGACTCTCACATGACGAAGCTGTCTGTCTCAGCCAACAGTAACTGCAGCTTTGGCATTTTTATCTAGAGGCTTCCAGAGGGGGGCACTTATTTGAATGCCGTGTTTTATTCTCATAAAAATGAATAGTGTTGTAGACTGAATGTTTGCATCCCTTCAAAATTCATCTGTTGAGCCCTAAGCCCCATGCGACTATATTTGGAGACAGGGCTTATAAGGAGGTATAGAAAGTTTAATTAAGTCATAAGGGTGGGGTCCAGATCCGATAGGATTGGTGTCTTTATAAGAACAGGAGGAGCGAGCACAGGTCTCTCTCTCTCTCTCTCTCTCTCTCTCTCTCTCTCTCTCTCTCCACACAACCACACAGAAGAAAGACCACATAAGGACGTAGCATAGTGGGAAGGCAGCCATCTGCAAGCCAGGAAGAAAGTTCTCCCTAGAAACCAAATTGGTGGGAAGCTTGATCCCGGACTTCTAGCCTCCAAAACTGGGAGAAAATTCATTTGTATTGTTTAAGCCACCCAGTCTGTGGTGTTTTGTTACGGCAGCCCAAGCAGACTAATACAAGTAGTAAATAGAAAGGAAAGAAGGAAGAAAGGAAGGAGAGGGATGGGGGAGGGAGGAAAGGAGGAAGAAACCGTTCATACTAGTGATGCCTCTTTAACTCAATACAACTGAGACAGGGATGGAAACCTTTAGAAGGGCCAAAGCAGGGAGCCCTTAGCTTTGATCAACACTCACAAGATGCAAGGAAAAGAACCATGAGGGGAGGATGAGTTCCTCCCAACCAGCCAGCTCCTGCTCAGCTTCCAAGCACCCTTGTCTGAGAGTGGTTGAGGGTGGGCTGCACCCGCTGGGGACAGAGCCGCCCGGCTGCCCTAACGGGCTCCGAACTCCTCGTGCGCAGGGACACACAGACGTACCTGCTGGGCTACGGCCACCAGACTTGGGAAGCTCCCGCGGCAGGAGGGCTTCCCGGCCTCCGGACATCCATTCCGGATTTTACACAACAGACGTTTTGGCAGGACCCTTGCAGACTTTACCATCCAGACGGCTGAAGTCATTCTGCCTATGAAATCAGGCAGAGGCGTTCTAAGATGCCAAAAGACCATCAAGTTGAAACCAGACACCTCAAGACGTGGCAAGCCATTTAGCAGAAGAATGCGAGCCTTAACGCACTGAAGCAGCCGCTAGGTCTGCTCTGGAGGAGTCTGTGATTATAGGTCCCTCAGACGCTAATGGAGATCAGATGGGGCCGCCTTGCAGCCCCCCAAGCTGCTTGCGGTGGGGGTGGGGAGGGCTGCGGGGCCTCGCCGTGGGCTCCAGGTCAGGGCAGATGGACAAGCTTAGCAGACAGAGGTCTGCTGTGAGGCTGGGACTAAGGCCTGGGCATCTTGTGTCCCCTGGGCCGACAGGGTCGGCTGTAGTTACCCGCTCTGGACAGTAGAGGGCATCAGAGGGCAGCAGGAACCGGCAGTGGACCAGGGAGTCCAGGCCCAGCTGGCCTGGGGGGTTCTTTCCTTGGCTCCAGGGAGAGCTTCCAGAAGGTACAGACCTCCGGGTCAGACCTGTGGCCACTGCCCTCAGTCCTGAGCTCCTGGAGGGCGGGCAGCCTGTTACACTCCAAGGCCAAGGGAGCCATGGGAGAGATGCCAGGGGAGACCTCGCAGGTGGGCAGGGGACGAGGAGGTGTGGGCTCAGCTCCCGGAGCCCGAGGGTGCCCGGTCATGCAGCTGGGGACAAAGGGCCTGAGGGGACCACGGAAGCCAAGGGGGGAGGGGTGTGCATGCTAGAAGCTCCCTCTGCGGAGAGGTGGGGCATTTGGCTGGAGATAAGAACAGCACTGGGGATCTCTAGGGGGTACATCCCAGGCCGGGGTGCTGGGGGCCTGGCCCAGGTCTATGGTGAGGGGTCAGAGGAGGGTCTGGAAGGGAAAGGTGATGGAGACGTGGAAGGGGTGCGTGCTAGTGCCTGACCCCCG
This sequence comes from Orcinus orca, assembly GCF_937001465.1. Lineage (NCBI taxonomy): Eukaryota > Metazoa > Chordata > Mammalia > Artiodactyla > Delphinidae > Orcinus > Orcinus orca. The sequence continues at coordinate 117,426,163 of NC_064565.1, forward strand.
CCCAAGGGCTGGGCCAACAGTCACCAGACTGGGGGTCAGCGGAGTTTGGCCTCAGCTGTCAGTTTCCCCGGGGACCAGCACAGGGGTGCCAGTGGCCCAGGTGGCCTTCCGGGGAAAGCCTCCCGGCAAAAAGGCACAGACCTGAGAAGGAACCCCGGCCAAACCCGCACCGTCCAGGACCTTTGGAAAGTCGCTCAACTGACGTCCAACCACCCTGAATCTCAGTCTCCTGATCCGTAAAATAGGACGTTTTCAGCAGCGTTTACCCCACAGGAGGCCACAGGGACGGAGTGAGGTCGCATGAGTGACACTGGGCGCAGGGCTGCGCATGGCCTGAGGGCTCAGTATCTGGGAGCCACGATTAGCGTCACGCGGTTGTCACTTTATGTGCAGCGGGAGGAGATGACAGTCAGCTGGGTCCCCCTGTATCAGCAGGTGACGGGCACAGAGGCCCAGGGCAGTGCCCCACTCACAGGGCCCTGGGGACCACCCTAGGCGCTGTACCCCGGCCCCCAGGGAGCCCAAGGTTGCCTGCCCCACTCCTGCAGGGGTGGCCTTTCTTTGAGAAGGAGTGGCAGGGAGGGGCCCAGGACCCACTTATGCTTTCAATCCACAGGTATTTGCCAGCTCTCTGCAGACACCACTGTGGGCACGCGGCCTACAGCTGGGAACGAAATCAGGCCAGGGCGTGAGAGGCAGAGGGACGGGAAGGCTTCGTCCTCCCTGGAGGCTCCTCCCGTGTTGCCTGCCGTGGGGGCTCCTGTGGCCAGAGGGTCAGGAGGCCTGGGAGGGGGTCAGCAGCCTCTCACCTCACCAACTGCTGCTTCTTAGGGACCCCAGGGAGCCTGGGGCAGAAAGGGCTGCTGGGAACTTGGAAGCCCAGGGACATGTGCGGTCATCCTACATGGGGCCTCTGTGCCCCTCGGGCCCCGCCTCCCCACCCTGCTCTGGGTCCCGGACACTGACCTCTACGGCCTGCATCAACTGTGCCCCTGCTCCTGGCTTCCCAGTGGGCCCAGCCGACGAGGGGCGCCAGCCAAGCCTGCAGAGCGTGGTCCTTCTCCCCTCCCTGCACGCAGCGGCCCTGGCTGGGCCGTATCCCACAGCGCCGGTGACACGGCCCCCCGCAGCTCCACCCTCCGCGTTCCAGAAACCACGCCCTCATCCGCCCCTTAAGACCTAAGGTGGCAACGGCCTCCACTGTGGCCTCCGCTGTGGCCAGCTCCAGGGCCAAGTCAGTCTCCTTTGCTGGTTCCCTTAACTCTGCCCACACCTCTGCCAGGGGTCCCTGGGCAGCAACTCTTGTGGCTGTCTCCTTTCCAGACCCTGCAGGGAGAAGGCACTCGGGGAGGCCTGTGGGGTGCACGGCCTGGAGCCCCCACGAGACCAGGCTAAGAGAATGGGCACAGACGGAGCAGTTGGGGCAAACCCCAGGTCGGGGCGGGTGGTGGCGCAGAGGTCCCGGAGCCTCCCAGGCCTCAGAGCATCATGGAGGACTCCACAGAGTGACAACCACGGAGGGCGCCCGCCCTCCAGGGAAGCAAGCCCCTGTCAGCAGCGGATGCTGGGTGCGGACAGTGAGAACAAGGCTTCCCAGTGTCTCCACAGAGCCCTGACTCAGTCTCCTGGAGGCCGGGATGCACGTTCCCACAGCCAGCGCGGCCGGCCCCGCACCACAAGCCGCAGAGCCTGTGCCGCGACTGAGCCGCCAGCAGACGCCGACGGTTTCCCACTGGTTCCTGGGAAATGGTCGACCCAGGTCCCACCCGTCTGCCTCCCGAGACTTAGAAGTAATTCCTGGCCCCTTCTCCCACCCAGCCCTACCGGCCCACCCGCCTGCTGCCCCCTCTCCCAGAGCCGTGGCCTGAAGTGATGCCCCCCACGGGTCTGCCCTGTGGGGAGGCGGGGGCCCAGCCTCGTCGGGTGGTTCCAGCCAGAAGGGGAGTTGCTGGGAGCAACTTCCTAGCAGGAGCTGCTAGTTGGGGCTGGAGAGAGAGGGGGCAGCCCTGGAGAGCCCCGGGCAGCCATGGGTGGGTCCCTGGAGGCCTCTGCAGGCCTCGAGGTCCAGGGGCTGTGATGGGCACCAGGCCAGGGATCCTGACCCTGTATGTGGGGATGGAGGGGAGTCCCGGCACTGGCGCCATCCCCACCCCGGGGAGGGCCCAGGACTCTCCTAGCTGGACCCGGAGCAGAGGGTGAAGTGATGTGATATGCCGGTGCAGGTCCCTGCAGCTCCCGAATGACAGCCCACAGGGAGGTGATTTCCCGAGGATCCCGGCACACGGGGGCCTGGGCCACCAACAATCCGGGCAGGTGCACCAAGTGATGAATTTTTTCTTAAATTCGATATTAAAAACAAAACCAAACCGAAAACAATATTCAATTAACTACTGTCGATAAAAACTCTTGGCGGGAGATGGGGGGTGCGGGCCAGTGCTGGATCGCCAGAAGTTCGCTCTGGTCTGTCCGGGTTTATTTTGAATCACACTGTGGGCAGGGAGTAATATATCCCGTGCTCTGGGCTTGGAGGTCCTAGTCGCCACTGATGCATCGTAACTGCAAGGTTTTGCTGAGGTTCCCCCAGTCAAAGGGTGGGAGGTGCGGACCCCTGGTCCCCAGGGGTTGTAAGTCCACCGGAGAGGGTGTCCCTGAGGGTTGCCGGAGGCACCGGAGAGCTTTGGGCTTCCCTGCTCTCAACTGGCTCCTCCTGGGTGTGGGCGGATGGACTCCCATGGGCCCCACCCCAGGGGACAGACATGCGAGGGCGGGCAGGGCGCTGGCATGCTTGTGTGGCGCTCACCCTCCAGCCAAAAACCGCATCCCTGTCTTCAATTATGCGTTTGAGTTAAGCTCTTTGGCCACAGATGGAAAGCCTTTGAGGCCCCAGCCAGGCCCAGATGGAGGCGGTGGGTGGACTAAGGGTGGGGGGTACGTGGGATGGGGAGGGAGTCCCGCTCGTGAGGGTGAGATGCGACCTCATTCACACCGCAGAAATCCCGCTGCACGGGGACCCCCCCCCCCCACCCACCGCCCAGCACTATGCTCAAAGGCTGCCTATGCTCTCTGAGCGCAGCAAGGCGTCCCCGTGTTAAGGGTGGGAAAACAGCCCTCGCGGGGCAGGAGCCCAGGCCAGCCTCAGCAGGCTTAGCAGGTTGACCTTGGCCCTGCCAGCTCCTTTAGGGCAGGAGGTTGTGCACCATGTGCTACCCACATGGCAGAAGGTCAGGATGCTGGAAGAGGGGCAGAAGAGAGGAAGAGCGAGAGGAAGTTTCAGTGCGATAAGCATTGACCCTCCTAAGGGTTTTCACACAAACACACGAAAATCCTCTAATGTAACCTTAACGACGACAAAGAAAATATTAACCACTGATGTTTATCGAGCCACAGCACAAGGAAGGCGGGGTGTATGCACTCCTGCCTCTCCTCCTGCCTACCCTGCATCTTGGGCAGGCACCCACACCCCTACTCAGCCCTCCCTGAAACGGGGACAGGACTGGCCCCGACCTCCCTGGGTAGCTATGAGGATTAAAGGTGACTGTCATCCTTCAGAACGGTACCTGGCACTGAATAAACCGTCACTAACACTCTCTTCCTCACCTTCGTCATTACATCAGGAGTGCTTTCTGCCATAAGCTCAGAAAACCCACACGGCAGTGGCCTCAATACGTAGGTGTTCGTCTTTCCCCATAACAAGGAGTTCAGAGATTGACGACTGCCTGCCAGGAGCACAGCTCAGGCCAGGACTCCAGGCTCGTCTTTCCACCCCAGGAGCCTTAGCAGGTAGGCTTTCTACCCTTGCCTGCCTCCTCCTGGTTGCCAGATACCTGCTGCCACTCCAGACCTCACATCCAAGTTCCAGGCGGAAAGAATGGGAAAGGATAAGACACACAGGGCTTTCCCTGAGTGAGGCTTTCCTGCCTTGTTCTGGAAGGGACACCCTCTCCAGGAACCTCTACCCCCATACCTCCATCGTCCAGAAGTGTGTCCTGTGGTCCATCCTAGCTGCAAGGGAGGCTGGAGAGCTGTGCACCGTCAGCTAGGAGCATCTCTTCTCTCCATGAGAGCAGGGTGCTGCGAGTACAGAAGGAACATGGCTGTTGAGTGGGCACCAACAGTGTTACCAGCATGCTGTTGTATGATTCATCTCACCTGCCAGGTCAGACATATTATTTCTACCTTGTAGACAGAGAAATCAAGGCTCAGTAAGGTTGAAAATCTTCCCCAAGATCACATAGCGAGTGGGTGACGTCCTGGTCTCCTAATTCTAAGTAATAATGTTTTATAAATCCACAACTTCTAATTGATTATTGAGGCCTTTCTGACATTGATTTTGAAGCATTGACATTGATATATGACAGCTGCTTTAAAATCCTTGTCAGGGGGACTTCCCTTGCGGTCCAGTGGTTACGACTCCACACTTCCACTGCAGGTTCAACCCCTGGTCGGGGAACTAAGATCCCACATGCTGCACGGCACAGCCAAATAAATAAGTAAATAAAAATAAGTCTCTTAAAAAATGAAGTAAAATCCCTGTCTGATTCATCTAAGTACTGGCCTCAGTTCACTGTCTTTTCTCATCCAGTGGTTTTCCTGGTTCTCGGTAGCACCAGTGATTTTGTATTATACCCTACACATTTTGGCTATTATGGTAGGAAACTCGATCCTGATAAAATCTTCTATTTCGGCAACAGTCACCTGTTCAGTTGAGGTGTAGTTTCTGGCCTACATTCATGGGCTTCATTTCCCCATAACAAGGAGTTCGGAGATTGACGGCCTGCCAATAGTTTTGTGTCCTGAGCCCTCGTCATGTCACCCGGGGCTGCTTCGTTCTTCCCGTGCTGCTGGGGTTCTTCTCAGTCCCTGCTGGTGTCATCTCTGAGGCCAGAAGGCACTGCCCTGGGCCACCTGCCCTCACTGGGTGAACCTGGAACGACTGCCCTAGGTCTCCTTATGCCACTGGATGGAGGGCAAGGAGACACATGTCTTTATAACCGAGCAGGACCCTATGTTGTCTTCCTAGGACAGACCACCCCCCATCCCCATACCCTCTGCTGTAGCTTCTCTCAGAGGTACCTAGGTAATAGTATCTGATGCACTTTTCCGGAGTTGTTTTACAGATGCTAAAACCCCCACCAAATGGAAGAAATTAACTACTAGATGACCATGAGCATGTAGCCTCCAGAGCTACTGGTGCCTAAGGATTGATAATGTTAACCCTTGTGACACCACCCTGTTACCTCACCATCGACTGATCAGAGAATTGTGAACCAGCTGATCACACACCCTGGGACACCCCTCCCTCACCTGGTCTTTAAAAATGCTTTGCTGAAACCCATCGGGGGCTCAGGGGGGTTGAGCACTAGCTGCCTGGACTCCTTGCTTGGCTCTTGCAGTAAACACTGCCCTTTCTTTCACCACAACCCGGTGTCAGTAGATTGGCTTTACTGCACATGGGCAAGCAGACCCAAGCTTGGTTTGGTAACAGCTTCATGGCTGCTATAGCTGTGGGCAGATGGACCACCAGGGGCCCAGCTATGGAGGGGCTGGGATGGCCTGGAGCCTGGGTGCTGTCACCACTGTTCACAGATCAGACTGCCTGCTGGGGTCCGGGATGCTGAGCGGGGACTGGAGCCCTTCACTAACTCTCTCTCGGGCGTCCCCTTCCCCAGTCCCTTAGCCAGAGAGAGAAGGCTTTTCCGGGTTTGGGGTTTTTTTAATCTATGCCTGTTGGAGGTTCTGGTTGCAGGTTTCTCTGGCACCCAGCCCAGGGCTGAGCAGTAGATAAAAGGAAAACCCAGGGAACTCACCACATGGTCCTCCCTCCAGTCATGAGGTCTCTGGCCAGTCCACCCTCTTCCACCCATCTTTCAGAGTCCTTGTATCATTTGTTGAATAATTTCCAGGGTATTTATTTGTTTTTATGATAGACAAGCAGGGGAAATTGAGTCTATGCATCTTATTCCAGAACCAAAATCTTAAGTCCTTTATAATTGCACTTTCCAATCTCTTGACAACCCCCATTTAATACTCCTAGTACACAGCAATTTCAGGGGATGTTATCTTCTCAAGGGATGGTGTCATATAAAGGGCTTAGCATCAGTCAGATATTCAGCAACAGAAGCAGCTAGATCAGCCTTGGTGAGAGGGAGACTGTACAGGTGGACCCATGTAAACACTGAGGTGGCCAAGCACAGAGGCTGACCTCCACAGGAAGGGTCACCCAGTACACCCATTCATTCAGTGTCCTTTCTACTGGAGATGGCCTCTGCTGAGCATTGACTTGAGATGCAAGATTCACCTGTGGTACCCACTCCCAAGATTCACACACATGCCCCTGTCTCCAATCTTCCCATCTTATTTCCTCTAGTTCCCTGACCAACCAAGTTTGCATTAATGCCTAAACCTGCTACAGAATTCCCCCATCCTCTGAGCCCCACCCAAACCTGTCAGCCTTCTGAAAAACTTGCTAAATGGATTGGAGCAGTATTCCCAAGTGGGCATATGTTGCCTCCAAAATCCAGAGTTTCATCAAGTGTGTGGCTCTGCCTCTGTGGTAAGAACTACAAAGTGGATAACTTGCCTTTACCTTAGAGGGCAACTTGCAGCATACGCTAGATCATTAGACCCCTAAAACTTCACCAAAGTTGCATCCCCCTGAATCTTTGTAGGATTTGCTTCTAGCTTCTGGTGCCTAAAAGTCTTCCCTGGGCATCCAGAGTCATTGCCACTTCCAGTACACCAGGTATAATTAGGAAAAGATCATCCATATATTGAACAAGCATGGTCAAGGTTTCTGAGGATGATATTGTGACAGAGATCAGAGTTAATACAGCCCTGGGACAACAGGTGTACTGCTGTCCTTCCCATGTAAAAGCTAACTGCTTCAGCTCCTCTTTTCTGATGATGATGTAGTGACTCCCTGGATGAGTGGCAGCTCAGAATCTGTGTCCAATCTCCCTCCCAAGTTTGGGTACTTCCTCTTCTCCAATAGGGCAGTTACTCTGGTAAACAACCATAGGCCCCTTGAAGGAAGGAATGTGGAATAATTACGGTATATATTGTGTAGTGACATTGTAAGGTCCGTCCTCAAGGGGGCCTGTTTTCTCCTTTAGTCAAGTGGCTCTGGGGTTGAAAGCTGGTTTAGATCTGGAAACTGGGTGTGGCATTGTAATTTTTCATTGCAACGTCTGAAATCAACCTTCTGTTCACCAGTTCTTGAATTCTTCTACATATACCAATCTAGCAATGCCCTAATTTGATGCCAGTCTTCTAAGCCCCAAGGACTACCATGGTCTATTAGCCAGTCCCACAGATACCTTTGAGCTAGAGGGCCCTGGTCGCCTTTGTGGATTTTCTGCCATCGTGACAATTTCATCCACCTTGCCTCTGGTAATGGAGCACCGCCACCAGACTCTGCTATTTCAGAATGACGGCATCCCCTTGGACACTAAGGAGGGCAGTTCCACGGCATAATCTCCTACTGTCAGCACTAATGACAGAGGACAGCCAGCACTGATTGCCCAAAGATGCAGGTGCTCCCCTCATCCGTGTGTCCCTTACTGCCTGGATGAAGCAAGTGTCCTCTGGGGCCTCCCAGGGAGCAGAGCCAAGTGGTGGAGTCTTCAATCTTACATAATAAGTCTAGTCTCGTATTCCTACTTCCCTAAGCCCTCTAAGCTCTTACTTAATACTCTAGGAAGACAACTGCAGTGCCTACATCTCATTTATGTCATGCCCAAGCTTTGCAGAGCCATCTCAGCAGTGTGTTTGGCTAATTTCTAAGTGTCCTTGCCAGCAAGTGAAATCCTGACACATGGGAGAAATTCTTGCTGATCAACAAACTCGATTCAATATCTTCAAGGTGCATTCCCACACATTTCCCTCTGTCACTTGGTGATTCATACCAGTCAGGACCTGTCATTATGTCAGTGAGGAGCTTATTTATTCCCGGGGCAGGAACTTTGTCTTCCCACTTAGGCTCTGCTGAGACCTGGCCCCAGTTTTTAATCTAGAGGAAATAAGAAGAGATGGGGACAGATCTTGAGGACAAGCACCTCCGGTGAAGTCTTCCCTAGTCTCTGGGTACCAGTACCTCTGGGGAGAGGAAAAGGGCTGCTTCTCTATGCCCAGAGAATTCTGGGAAATCTAGGTGTTCAAGCTCAGACTCATCCACCCAAATGTCCCCATTCCAGGTCACAGGATGCCAGCACTTCCCTCTCGAGGCCCTGACTTTAGCATAGAAAACATACTCAGGGTGCTCCCTCTGTAGTGCTGGTACATATTTGCCAGATAGTACAAGATCCCCAGTTAAATTTGAATTTCAGATAAACAACAAATAATATTTTAGTATAAATATGTATGCTCCATGAAACATTTAGAACAAGCTTATACAAAAACAAAAAAATGTTCATTGTTTATCTAAAATTCAAATTTAACTGGGCATCCTGTATTTTATCTGGAACCCCTACACTGGCACCCTTACAATTAAATTCTGTGTCCGATTATCAGCACAGTCTGCCCCAAGGCGGCAGGAGATACGGATTTCTCTAAACACTGCCGTGATAAACATTTCGGCTTGCATAGCAAGCCCTGAGGACGGAGATTTGAGCCTGCCGTTCCATTCCCCAAGGATGTTGGGTTTTTATTACAGTTTTTAAATGGCTTTAAAACCTGAAAATTCTAATCAGGTATCTCCAGAACCCTGAAATACACTTACAAAGCTAATTTCAAAACCAGTGACCTAGCTTGGCCTCCTGAGCTAGTAGAATTTCAGCCAGTTTGGAAGGTGAACTGTGGACGGGTGGAGCAGAAAAAGTGCAGGCACGAAAGCACAGTTTGACATAAAGTTTCCACCCCGAATTGAAGGCATAGCTTGTGCTCCAAGAAACAGGCAAGCCCGTTTGGATTCCTGGGATCAGGAAGCTGGAAACTGTAACTGGGTGTGGGGTTCAGGTGGTGGTGACGGTGCGGGAAACAGGACCATTAACACAAAAATGGGGGTGAATATGGGGCTAGAGGAAGTGTGAGGGGAGGACTCGTGGGCTAAGGATGGGGAGGGGTTGGCCATGGGCTTTGGGATCTGGCCACGGGGTGGGGAAGCAGTGGGTGAGGTACTGTTGGAATCCCACTCCCTGTTCTGGGTTGGTTTCCAGTTGGCACTGACTCCCGAGCCTGTTCTGGCATCAGACAGAGAGGGTGAGGGTGGCAGCAGCTCAAGTGAGAGATCTTGTGACAGATCTCACTGCAGGGAAGGTCATTAACAACACTGCAAATGTTCCAGAACTTTTGTACGAGAGTTTAATGTGAAGGGCAACTTATGCTGTTAGAACTGAAATCAGGTCATTCTGTGAATTACGGAAGTGAAGGAGGGGTGGAAAGAATTGTCACTGTAATGCCTGATTTAGCAGCCATGACTTAGGAACCTGGGGGTGGAGGTGACCACCCCATGATGGAGGGCGGGATGCTCTCAGGGGCTAACCTAGCCACTTCCCCTTGTGTGCCCTGGCAAGTAACCACCAGAAGGGGGGTGACTGGGTTTCAGTTTCTAGGGCTGCTCTTCACAGATTTTCTACCTCTGGTTATGCCAACACCAACTGAGCTGGTCACTCCTGCAGTGGTGAGAGCCACAGGGCAAGGTGAAAGTCTAGGCTTTGAGACTCTCAGACCGGGATTTGAATCTGATCTCACCTCTCTAACTGAGTGACTTAGGGCTAGTGTCTTAGCTTCCTGACCTGCATAACCCAATTGATACTGTATAAGTCAGGCACCCAATTCAACTGATACTGCATAGGTCAGGCACCTAACTCAACTGATACTGTATAGGTCAAGCACCCAACTCAACTGATACTGTGTAGGTCGGGCACCCAACTCAGATGATACTGTACGGGTCAGGCACCCAACACACTTGATACTGTACAGGTCAGGCACACAATACAATTGATATTATAGAAGTTGGGCAACCAGACAGTGCTCACAGGCACCCAGTAGGTCTTCAGTGAGGATCAGTTCCCTTCATGCTCCTTCCCTTCATAAACACAACTGAGGTTTCCAGAAGAGGGTCTTCTGAGAATAGAGCATAAAACTTTATTGCCTAAGTTCTTTCCCTTCCGTATGAAACACTTCTGCTGGATTCCTGAACGCTGCATAGTGAAAACTCCTCATTAAGCTACTCTAGGGAAAGACAAGTGCTCACTGGCTCACGTCTCACGTGATCTGAAGCTTCCAAAACCCTGAAAGCCTGAGTGGTCTGATGGCTTTAGAGTCAAGGGCTTCATTCTTCAGATTTTTCCCTCTTCTTGGCTGGCCTCTCTGCCTGATTAGAGCTCCTTCTAGGCACTTATCAAAATCTAATTCCTCATGTGTTCAGATGGCGGGAAAGCAACTTGCCAAAATGAGTTTGCAAACTCTACATTTCTGATCTATTGAACATGGGATAGAAAGAGGCAAATGAATTCTGTTCAGCTCTGAGTAGAAGGGGACTGTTTCTTGCCCTCTGACACATCCTTCCTGGGGAGAAAAAGCGAGGATGAGCTCAGACCAGCCCAAGACAGGGGAAGAGGCTGAGCCGAGTTGGGGGCTGCTGTCTCAAAACACAGTAAGGGCTGATGAAGGGTGCGAGGAAGTGGGGAATCATGGCCCCAGAAGAAAGCAGGCCTCCCTCTCCCGACCCTGCATCCCACCTTTCCACCAGCCCTCTTCTCAACCAACATTTCTCCCCGGAAGGTGCCCTGGGCTTAGTTCACCTGGGTGGTGGGAACAGAGCTCTGTTTGGAGATCATCAGTCAAAGTTAAAATCAAGGGCATCATCAAAATACTTATTATGATTACTGAACAATATTTATTCAACAAGTAGTCATCAAAGACCAACCATGGGCAGCAGGGACGTCAAAGTGAACATCCCATTCCTGGGGCTCCCGGGCCTTAGAGCAGGGGGACAAAGACGTTACCAGAGCGCCTCACACATGTGATGGGGAAACCGTGAGAATGGTTCTGTAAGAACGTGACGGGAATAACGGGGAGTCTGATAGTGGGCAGGGCTGGACAGGCAGGAAATGCTTTTCTTAGGGGAGGACAGTTGAGCTGACACCCGAAAGGAGTAGGACTTGCACAAGTGAGTGGGGCAGGGACATCTTTCTGAAAAGGGCTGGAGCTCGGAAACGAGAGGGAAGGCGGGCGGAGGCTGGGAGACGAGCAGACAGGCGCTCTCCTGGGAGTGGTTCTGACCCCAGACCCCACCCCCCACCCTGAGACATACAGCTAAGGGGTCACTGTGTGCGCTCCACTGCAGTCACGGGGCCCTGTGCGCTGAAGAGCCGGCAGGCAGCAGGGTCAGGTGACACCTCCTCCGAGGCCCTGGGATTCCCCGCCCAGGAGAACAACCACAAAGCCAGGAGAACACTTCCCAAGATGGGATTTTTCTCAGTTTTTCAGATTTATAAAAGAAAGAAAATCATTCAGCATTTGATGCATTTGATGCATTTTCTTTTTTAATTTTACTGGAGTCTAGTTGATGTGCAATGTTGTGTTAGTTTCAGGTGTACAGCAAAGTGAATCAGTTCTACACATACATATATCCACTCTTTTTTAGATTCTTTTCCCATATAGGTCCTTACAGAGTATTGACTAGAGTTCCCTGTGCTATGCGGTAGGTCCTTATTAGTCACCTATTTCATATATCGTAGTGTGTATGTGTCAATCCCAATCTCCCAATTTATCCCTCCCCCACCCCTCTTTCCCCCCGGTAACCATAAGTTTGTTTTCTACATCTGTGACTCTATTTCTGTTTTGTAAATAAGTTCATTTGTACCATTTAAATGTGTTTTCTTGCAAAATATAGTTTACTGAACATGGCTGGGATTGGGGGTGGTACTTTACGTGTGTTCAACTTCCTGGGTGTTGGTCTCAAAACTCCAGATGCCCTGGCTAGCCCAATGGCAAACCAGCCCAGAGGATTTAGCCAGGGAGAAGGCAGGAGGGATTTAACTGCTGCCTGCCGGTGAGCTCTATCAAGGACCCGAGGATGGCGGTGGATAGGGGACCCCAGGCCTCTCAGCACTAACCCTGCATCTGCCATCGTGGGAAGCTGGTACTTCCAGGCACTGCAGGATGCTCCCTGGTGGGCCGGGGGCCTCCTCCCCCTTGGCGTCTCCTCTCTACCAGCAGAGATGAGGGAAGTCCCAGCCCAGCCCTCAACAGGACTTGCCTGTCCAGCTATCCCTGAAGATGGGGGACTTCCAAACAGTGAAATTAAAGGGCGCTCCCCTGAGGCCCATCTTCCATGGTGAGCTTCCTGATGGCATGGCCGAGACAGCCATCCTGCCTTCCTTGCTGTGTCCACCCCTAAACCTCAGAGAAGGCAGGGTCTCCTGACAGCCACTTTAAGACAAGGAAGTGGGGGGGGCGCTCTACTTCCCTCTGGTGTCCCCCCACCAAGCCGACTTCTTGAGGGCCCGTGATGGCTGATTGCGACGCTTGCTCCTGGAGAGGCGAGCCATCTCCAACTCACTGTGTGACCCTGGGTGTATGCCACCCCCTCTCTCAGCATCGGTTTTCTCATCTGTAAGAGACAGGATTGGACCACACAGTCTTAAAAAAGGAAAGCCAGCCCGAAGCAAGTGAATGAGGAAGGACAGATACAGGGGCAGGGGCAAGAAGGGAGCCAGAGGGTAGCACCCAGGGGCACACCGGGAGCCCTGAGAAGCTAGGAAGGGGCCAGGGCTCCAAAGGCAAGGCCCAGGCAAGCCAAGAATACCAGGAGAAGGAGAAACAACTGAGCCCAAGATCCTGGCCAGCAGCCACCAGGCCCCACTGCTTACCTTTCCCCTCCTCTGCTCTCCGTCCCCTCCCTTCCCCCCGTAAATAGCTAAATTAAGGAATCAAGAGATTCTGAACTGGATCCTTCACAATAAAGGATAATTATTGAGACAAATGGCAAAATTGGAAAGGGTTCTCATGATTATACATAACAGCATACCATTTACCAATTTTGATGGCTGGATTGAAGTTTTGTAGAAGTTTGTCCTTGTTTGTAAAATACATACTAAAACATCGCGTCAGCAACTGACAAATTGGAAGGAGGACTTCTTTGTATCATACTTCCAAATTTATGCCATTTTTGAGATTGTTTCAATAATTTAAACTTTTTCAATTCTAGAATTTTCTCTTAAAAATTGCATACATCCTTTGACTCGGCAATTCAATGTTAGGATTTTATTGTATAGATATATTTGTATTCGCATGTATGTACAGTGATACGTATGTAGGTACAATTACATTTATGTACCATCATAAATATGTATATGCCAGTGATATTACACATTATACGCAAGATGTTTATGGCAGAAATTTTTTTTTTTTTTTTTTTTTTTGTGGTACGCGGGCCTCTCACTGCTGTGGCCTCTCCCGTTGCGGAGCACAGGCTCCGGATGTGCAGGCTCAGCGGCCATGGCTCACGGGCCCAGCCGCTCCGCGGCATGTGGGATCCTCCCAGACCGGGGCACGAACCCGTGTCCCCTGCATCGGCAGGCGGACTCTCAACCACTGCGCCACCAGGGAAGCCCCAGAAATATTTTTAAATAGCAAAAAATCCAAAGTTAACTGTCCATCAATAGGAGAGCAGTAAAATAAGGATGGTAAACTCATGCAGTGGCTACTCTGCAACCATTAAAAAGAATGAACCAGGTCTATACTAACAGGGGTTAATATCTACCTAGCACTCGCCTCAGGACAGGTCTCATCCGAGTGCTTTGTGTATACTGATTCAAAACGACCCTACTGTGTAGAACCTGTTGCTATCCCCAACATGTAGAAGAGAGAATTGAGCCTGGGGGAGGTTAAGGAACAGTCCAATGAGGATGCGGTCAGCTGGGGTCCAACTCCTGCAGCTGGTTCCAGAGTCCACATGCTTAAACACACACAATAATTTGGGCAGAATACACAAGGCACCACTGCTAATGATGGTTTTTGGGAAGTGGGCTTGGGTGAAGGAATAAGATTAAGTTTGACTTTTCATTTCATACTGTTCATATTCTTTACCATATATCTTTATCACATATCACCATGTATCAGTTTTACACATTACTTAAAACCCACTAATTTAAATAAATAAGCATGAAAGTATAAAAAACATTTAAAAACGATGGACAAGAGTATGGAAGTTACTCTAAAAAGTAAAAATAGAGTTACCAGATGATCCAGCCATCCCACTCCTGGGCATATATCCAAAAAAGATGAAAACTCTCATTTGAAAAGATACATGCACCCCAATGTTCATGGCAGCATTATTTACAATAGGCAAGAAGACATGGAAGCCACCTAAATGTCCACTGGCAGAAGATGTGGTACATATATACAATGGAATACTTCTCAGCCCTAAAAAAGGATGAAATAGTGCCATTTGCAGCAACATAGATGGACCTAGAAATTATCATACTAAGCGAAGTCAGTCAGAGAAAGACAAATATCACATGATATCACTTATATGTGGGATCGAAAAAATAGTACAAATGAACTTATTTACAAAACAAAAATAGACTCACAGACTTAGAAAACAAACTACGGTTACCAAAGGGGAAAGGAGTGGAGGATAAGTTAGGGCTTTGGGATTAACAGATACACACTACTATATATAAAATAGATAAACAACAAGGACTTACTATATAGCACAGGGAACTATATTCAATATCTTGTAATAATCCATAATGGAAAAGAATCTGAAAAAGACTAGATATTGGTATATGCATACCTGAACCACTTTGCTGTACACCTGAAACTAACACAACATTGTAAATCAACAATACTTCAATTTTTTAAAAAAATAAAAGATAAAATACATATTAAAAAGAAACGGTCCTGATACCAACTTTTAAGGGATCTGTTAATTTTATAAGCAACAGTAAAGTATATGGTAAGGAAACGGAAAACATGAGAACCGGCTCACAGGGTTTCTGGAAACTCTGGGTTACGTATAAGTGTCACCTTACTTCCGGGTTCGCACACAGAGTTGATGGTGCTTGGCCAGAGCGCCTATGTAGCCCAGAGGACAGAAATACCCACACGCACTTACAGTGCTTCCGCGGGCACAGCAGACAACCAGAGCTCTAACCCGAGCAGAATTGTGTGCCTTTTGAAAGTGCCTTATAAATTATCCAATGTGACATCACAATGATCCTATAAGGTTTAGTTTCCTCCTCTGTAAAACGGAGATATCAGTATTTGTTCACCTAACAGCACTGATCATTTATGTATTTATTTACATTCCTATCCCCATTTCGCAGATATGGAAAGTTTCGAAAGTAGTTCCTGGGGGAAAGAATGTAGTTTTGTTTGATCTTTCTTTATCAATAGTAAGTGAGAGGGAGGAGGGGGGAGTGCTTTGATGCGCCCAGCTCCAGAAGGGAAAGGGAAGATGGTGACGCCCTTTAATGTCCAGGGGATTTGCGAAGGACAAGGAGGCACGGCACGGTGGCTGGAGCTGGCGGTGGTGCGTCGCACGCTCCGGGTTTGAGGCGCCCCTGAGCGCGAGTCCGGGCGCGGAAAGTGAGACGGCGGCGCGGGGACTCGGAGGTCCTAAAGCAGGGAATCCTCGCCCCCGGCCCCGCCCCGTCTGTGCGCGGATGCTGACCCCGCCGCGAGCCGCGGCTGTGACTTGCGGGACTTTTTTTGGCGCGCAAGGTCTCGGTGCCCTCCCCGTGGCGGGGCTACCGGCGTTTGAGCTTCCGGGTCCAGCCGCGTCCAGGCAGGAGGGAAGACGTGGAGGGGCGCGCGTCTGCCGCAGGAAACACGGGGTCCAGAGTCCCACTTACGAGTGAGGCGTTCCCACGAGTTAGTCTGTGGCTTTGGGGAACGCTCTTTCCTGGGCCTCAGTTTCCCCATCTGTAAAACCGGAGTAAATCGCGCAGAGTTGGGATGGGAATTACACGAGGTCCCGCGCGCTCCGAGGGCGAGAAAGGCCGGCGGCTCCCTTCGCGCCGAGGGCAGGACGGCGGCGGCCGCATCACCGGGCAGTCTCCCGACTCGCCAGGTGTGGGCTCAGCCCTCCGCTCCCTGCCTTCCTCCCCGCCTTCCTCCCCGAAGTAGGCTGGGGACGAGGAGCGACGGGCTCTGCCCGGCACTGGAGCCTCCCGCGCTGGCGCCCCGGGTGTCCGCCCCGCCGGCACCCAGAGGTGCCCGGCGCTCCCGGAGCTGGGCGCGGCGCGGTCCTCGTGACCGGCGGACGCCTCCGCGACCTCGCCCCTCCCTCCTGGCTGTGCGCCCTGCGCCCTGCCTGGCCTGTATTTGCCCTCCTGGCCTCAACGCACCGTGACCCGACGCCCGGCCCGTCGCCTTGCTCTCCCTAGCAGGACCGCAGAGAGCAACCCCGGGGTCCGGGCCAGGGCCGACACGCACCCGGAAAGGAGTCGGTGAGTTCGGGGAGAAGGGGGAACGGCGGGGTCCGGTGGCGCCCGGGATGGAGGCCGCAGGTTCAGGGCGGGTCCGCGGTGCTGGGTGCAGCCCCACCGGTGTGAAAACACCCCCAGGGGCCCCCAGGCCTCGGTCCCGGCCGATGAGGAGGACGCGTCCAACCCACCGAACCCCAAACCCAGGCTTCACCCAGATAGCTTGGCAAGCTGGTCTGGATCCTCAGGGAGCAAAACAGTGGGGTTTTTTGTTTGTTTGTTTTTTGCGGTACGCGGGCCTCTCACTGTTGTGGCCTCTCCCGTCGCGGAGCACAGGCTCCGGATGCGCAGGCTCAGCGGCCATGGCTCACGGGCCCAGCCGCTCCGCGGCATGTGGGATCTTCCCGGACCAGGGCTTGAACCCGTGTCCCCTGCATCGACAGGCAGACTCTCAACCACTGCGCCACCAGGGAAGCCCAAAACAGTGGGGTTTTGGGGGGTTTTTTTGTTTTTTTTCCTAAACGTCTTTATTGGGGTATAATTGCTTTACAATGGTGTGTTAGTTTCTGCTTTATAACAAAGTGAATCAGTTATACATATACATATGTTCCCATATCTCTTCCCTCTTGCGTCTCCCTCCCTCCCACCCTCCCTATCCCACCCCTCCAGGCAGTCACAAAGCACCGAGCTGATCTCCCTGTGCTATGCGGCTGCTTCCCACTAGCTGTCTACCTTACGTTTGGTAGTGTATATATGTCCATGCCACTCTCTCGCTTTGTCACAGCTCACCCTTCCCCCTCCCCATATCCTCAAGTCCTTTCTCCAGTAGGTCTGTGTCTTTATTCCTGTCTTACCCCTAGGTTCTTCATGACATTTTTTTTTTAAACTCCATATATATGTGTTAGCATACGGTATTTGTCTTTCTCTTTCTGACTTCATTCTGTATGACAGACTCTAGGTCTATCCACCTCATTACAAATAGCTCAATTTCGTTTCTTTTTATGGCTGAGTAATATTCCATTGTATATATGTGACACATCTTCTTTATCCATTCATCTATTGATGGACACTTAGGTTGTTTCCGTCTCCTGGCTATTGTAAATAGAGCTGCAATGAACATTTTGGTACATGACTCTTTTTGAATTATGGTTTTCTCAGGGTGTATGCCCCGTAGTGGGATTGCTGGGCCATCTGGTAGTTCTATGTGTAGTTTTTTAAGGAACCTCCATACTGTTCTCCATAGTGGCTGTACCAGTTCACATTCCCACCAGCAGTGCAGGCGTGCTCCCTTTTAGCCCTGTTGCGGATCTGCATGCAGATGGGGCTGAGGCTGCCGGCCTCGGAGGAGACTCACTCTGGCTGGTCGCCCAGGGGCCTGAGGCTGTTTGGGGAGAGACCCCTCCTGCCCGGAGAGAGAGAGCCCGGGTGGTGTCATGGCATATGGGAGGAGGCGTCCTGGACTTTGGGGCCTCTGAAAGCCCCAGTTTTATTGGAACTATGTTTTGTTTTCCAACACGCCCCTCGACAGCCCACCACCTTGTTATCGGGATGGGGGAAGGGTCTGTAGACGAGGAGAGTCACACAGTGGGTGGCCCCAGGTCCCTGCCTGAGCCAGGCCTCTACAAATCCCCTGCAGTTTCCTAGACTGTGTCCTACTCACCTTAACCAGATGTTGAAAACCCCATTTCATTTTCAGTTGGGTTGGGGTCTTTGCCTTTTTATGTTTGTTTTTTAAAATTTTAGTTACACATTTCTTTCTGAGAGGTTGGAATGATAAAGGGGGGAGGTGAGGCCCCCACTAGCCCACCAGGTGCAAAGGTGGCACTGCGCTTGGCCGTGAAGCCCCAAGGAGAAGGCCAGGGCTTGCAGACCATGGCAGCGGAGCAGTGACACTGGCACCTGGGTTCAGCCCTTTCACCTCTGTCCTCCGACGTCCAGCCCTCCACTGGATTGTCAGCCGCTCCGCTGACCTCAGTAAGACACAGCTCTCTTGGGCAAGAGCCCCCTGCCTGAATCTCCAGGGCCTCACGCCTTAGATCCAAGCACCAGTCATAGGTGCCTGCGCTCCACCACCTCCAAAATCTGGGTGCAGTGGTAGGAGCCCCACAGGATTCACTGAAGACAATTCCAGGCACATAGACTAGCAGTCAGTGGGTCTTATTGATTAAGGCATTTGTGACTGAAAATTTAAAGCCAGCTGAGTGGAAGCTTGGGGGTGGTGAAGAGGCTCCAGAGCCCTGTAGGCTACACAGAAGGGAGACTTTGGTGCCTCGGATGACAGTGTGGTGACTTCTCATGGCTGCCCCCAGTTCATGCCATTGGGTCAGCCTTCTAGGGCTGTCTCGTTCTTTTCAGAAGCAGTCTCTGGAGGAAGAGCCCGCTCCCCTCTACCCACCTTGTAACCTCTCCCTTTAATCCTGACATCCTGGCATCACCCAGGGCTGGAGAGAGACATAGAGGTCATGGCACAGATGGAAAACCTGAGACCCAGAGAGGAAGGGGACTTGTCCCAAGTCGCAGGGCTGGCTGGTGCCTGAACTAGGATAGGAACCCAATTCCTGGAGCTCAGCCGCGTCCTCGTCCCTCAGCGTCACCTTGGGACCCGTCCTTGCTGTGGAGACTAGAGCTGAGGCTTTAGCTGCAGGTGCAGAACTACGTCCATGCGTAAACAAGGTTTCCAGCAGCTTCCCAGGGAGCTGGGAGAACGGAGAGAACGGGCAGGCGGGAGGCAAGCTGCAGGGCCGTTGCTGCTGGACTTATTTCAGAGCACCTGCCGTGGCGGGGGGGGAAGGTGCTCACTTTGCAGCTGACGAGGGCAGCAGGCCCTGCCTGCAGAAGTGACCACACAGGCCAGCTTTGGGAAGCAGCCGCAAAGGGTTAACACAGAGGCCCCACAGCTGGCGCCTGGCCTTCCCTCAGGAACGTGCCCACATCTTTATCAGCAAGAGTTGCCCACCTGATTCTGAGTCATTCCTGCCATTGTTTGTTGGGCATCGAAGAGGAGCTTGGACTTGCTGCAGAGTTTATCTGCTCCGGCGGTGGTGACTACGCATAACTGCTGTCGCTTCCAGCTCGGGGGCCGCCAGCCCAGGTTTTATGTAGGAGGGATCCCCGCCCAGATCTCCCTTTAATGTGGCCAAAATACGAACTCAAATCTCTAACAGATAAAGATGACCCACCATTGAAATGGCGGTGGTCTGGGTTCAGGATATCCACTTGGTAAAACCTGTTCTGTCTCTTCCCAACTCACTAACCTCGGTGTCACGCTCTCTTTTCTCCATTATAGCTTTTAAGCAATGGGGGAGGGCTCACAGGCTCAAAGATTAAAAATGTGATTACATCGGAGCCGTGGGCCAGGCGCAAATTGAAAGTGGTTTGTTCAGGAAGCTCATGACTGGGCGCTATCTGCACCGAAGTGGAGCCAGGAGCAGGTGGAGCCTGGTGGGGTCTGCCCCCGCCCCAGCACGCATGCCCTGGGAGGTTCCCCCAGGCTAGAGCAGGGCAGAGCCCGGCCCCCTCCATGGGTCCAGCAAGTCCTCTGCTGCCATGTTCCCCCTCGACTGTTACGGTTGGAGGGATACCGGTTGGAGATCAGGGTCTTGGTGAGCAAGTGAAGTGGGGAGTGAGGAGAGAGATGATTGTGGCTGAAAGGCTGTTCCCTTCCATGAACCCACGTGGGTCCCTCAGCGTGGCCGTACCTGACAGAGGGGCTGCCCTTCCCCCATACCCCAAGTTCCCCCATCAGCCTGATGCAGGCCAGAAGGGGTGCTAGCAACACACTCCTCGATTGCCAGAGACTTTTGGTTTATGCGTTTTGAATACTGAAATCAAACATATTCTCCATTCGACTTCAGATTATTTTCTGAAGATAGTTTTTTAAAAGCTTTAAACCATCACCCCACCACCCATCATCACTACCACCAACAACAAGAACAACGAAAATAATAAATTAATAAAAATAATAAAAAGCTGGGACTTCCCTGGCAGTCCAGTGGTTAAGACTTCACTTTCCAATGCAGGGGGTGCGGGTTCAATCCCTGGGAGTTCCCACATGCCTCGGGGCCAAAAAAACAGAACATAAAACAGAAGCAATGTTGTAACAAATTCAATAAAGACTTTAAAAATGGTCCACATCAAAAAATCTTTAAATAAATAAATAGCTTTAAGCTTCTGCACATCATTAATTCACTACATGGGAAGATTTGGTCACAGTAGATAAAGACCCATGTCGTGGGCCACCCGTGTCGTGGACCCATGTCGGGAGCCAGGCTCCTGACCCCAGGCTGTCCTGAGAACACGCTTCCCTCGGAAGCATCGCGTCCCTGCTGCACGGCACAGCACCCTACACACGGGATGTGTCTCAAATTTGGAATCACTCTCCCTCCCCTCCTCTGCCTGCACCTCCTGTTCACCCAGAAGTTGGGCCAGAGCTAAAAATAGGCGCCACAGGGCTTCCCTGGTGGCGCAGTGGCTGAGAGTCCGCCTGCCGATGCAGGGGACACGGGTTCGTGCCCCGGTCCGGGAGGATCCCACATGCCGCGGAGCGGCTGGGCCCGTGAGCCATGGCCGCTGAGCCTGCGCGTCCGGAGCCTGTGCTCCACAACGGGAGAGGCCACAGCAGTGAGAGGCCCATGTACTGCAAAAAAAAAAACAAAGGCACCACATATACCCTGAGAAAACCATAGTTCAAAAAGAGTCACGTACCACAATGTTCATTGCAGCTCTGTTTACAATAGCCAGGACGTGGAAGCAACCTAAGTGTCCATTGACAGAAGATGTGGCACATATATACAACGGAATATTACTCAGCCATAAAAAGAAAACGAAATTGAGTTATTTGTAGTGAGGTGGATGGACCTAGAGTCTGTCATACAGAGTGAAGTAAGTCAGAAAGAGAAAGACAAATACCGTATGCTAACACATACATATGGAATCTAAGAAGAAAAAGGTTCTGAAGAACCTAGGGGCAGGAGAGGAATAAAGGTGCAGATGTAGAGAATGGACTTGAGGACCCAGGGAGGGGGAAGGGTAAGTTGGGACCAAGTGAGAGCGTGGCATGGACATGTATACACTACCAAATGTAAAATAGACAGCTAGTGGGAAGCAGCCGCATAGCGCAGGGAGATCAGCTCGGTGCTTTGTGACCACCTAGATGGGTGGGATAGGGAGGGTGGGAGGGAGACGCAAGAGGGAGGGGATATGGGGATATATGTATACGTATAGCTGATTCACTCTGTTATACAGCAGAAACACACCGTTGTAAAGCAAT
Organism: Orcinus orca; assembly: GCF_937001465.1. Lineage (NCBI taxonomy): Eukaryota > Metazoa > Chordata > Mammalia > Artiodactyla > Delphinidae > Orcinus > Orcinus orca. The sequence goes on from NC_064565.1 coordinate 117,447,808, forward strand.
TACACTCCAATAAAGATGTTAAATAAATAAAATAAAGACAGGCCCCAGAGTAACATTTTTCAGATGGTGTCTCACCCATGAGGCACCAGCCGTCTGCTCTTGGTTTAGTCTGTGGGATGCTTGTTTTTCAGAGTCTGTACGGCATCATTCCTGGCTTCATTAAACAGAGCATCATGAACACATATCACCTTCCTCAACAATTCAGGGTCATCCCTGGCACCTCCGAAATGGCGCTAAGCCATGGTGTCGCGGTCCCCTTGAAGCGTGGGAGGCTGTCTGCTTCCCTCTGCATCCTGGTCTCCCCTGTTCACATCTCAGTAGGTTGCTGCCCGGCATCACTCCAGGCAGCAGGCAGCCAGGCTGGGCCTCTTCACCACCCGACCCCGGCAGGCACCCACCTCACCAGAGGTGCCCGGACCCTCCCTGGTCCAGTGCGCGCCCGTTCCCAGGCCTCAATGGCCTTTTCTATCTGAGCTGGGAAACCAAGTACATCCTTATTAGAAAGACACATCAAACAAAAGAAACAGACTTGAGGGGGGCTGGGGGAGGGGATCCGGTGGGTGTGAAGCGTCCGGCGGCAGTTCTGACTCCTAGTGACCTTTCCATCCATCCCTTATCGGTCACTGACATGCTCCAAGACGGTTACGCTTGCGTGACAAGAAAGATATACTTGTTTCCTTTTGTTTTGCTTTTCTCCCCCACACCTCACAATTTTACTTTCTTGAAATAAGGCCTGGAATTGTGACTTTTCCTTTAGGAGAGGAGAGAGAATGCTAACTACTCAGCTGATGGTCACGGCTTTCATCTGCTCTGGGAAGAGAATTTCAATGAATGGGCTTCTTATGATAGAATTTTTTTCAACAATGGTGAAAAACAAAAATGAGTAAACCCCAGTCATCCATCAAATGACTTTTTCTTTTTTTTCTTTTTTTTTTTTTTTTTTTTTTTGCGGGCCTCTCACTGTTGTGGCCTCTCCCGTTGCGGAGCACAGGCTCCAGACGCGCAGGCTCAGCGGCCATGGCTCACGGGCCCAGCCGCTCCGCGGCATGTGGGATCTTCCCAGACCGGGGCACGAACCCGTGTCCCCTGCATCAGCAGGCGGACTCTCAACCACTGCGCCACCAGGGAAGCCCCGTCAAATGACTTTTTGTTCCAGTTTTTTTAAAAACAGGAACTGTGTGCTCTAGAGGAGCATCAGGAATCAGTCTTGGTTTAATGTTTTCATGTCCAAAATCTAAAGTCAACCGTAATGAAAATAGTTTGAACGATTCTGGCACATCAGGGCATCCTCTTAATGCATCGTTCACAGTCAGCACGGTGCTTGAGGATGGAAATACTGAGGGGTCGGTGCAAAAAATTTAAGAAATTATTTTTCACCGACTTTAAGGCACAAGCCAGGAAACAGTTTAGTTGACAGCCGTGGGATCTCCGTGGACATCTCCATTTTAGCTGGCATCGAGTGTTTCTCAGAAAACGGCACTTTTCATAATTAACCTCTTGTACAACAAAGCAGTTTTCTAACAGAGCAAGTTGTGTTCACATTTCTGCAGAGAGTACTTTCGGCTGGTCAGCACTGGTGAGAGGGAGAAGTTCCCCAGAATTCAGAAGCAACATTGGGTCTTTCGATTGGTGTTAAGGTTTCCCAGTGAGAGCAGACAGATTGGATCCCTTCTCTGATGTTCCTAAAAAGCAGTTTTCAGTCCTCAGTGAAGAGTGGCTGAAGTCGCCCAGAGGTTCTTGAACTCTCGGTTGCCCACAGGGAACCTGTCACCCAAACAGAATCTTCCCCCAGAGCAGAGCTGGACTGGGTGTAGTGGGCACAGTCTCTGGCCAAGGGACCCCTGTGTGGCCTGACGAAGACCAGAGAGGTGGGAGCACAGAAAAGCACCCCCATGTGCCAGGGAGAAGTCGCCGTCATCGCGATATGTGATGTCACCAGCTGTTAGGTGTGAAGAAATACTCAAGGGGCAGGCGTGATGGGGGAGGGAGAGACAGGTGGAGGTGTCATCAGAATATCTTGTTAGGATGCAGATTCTGAGTCAGGAGTGCTGGGGCAGGGCCTGGGAGTCTGCATGTCTCACAGGCTCTGGGAGCTGCTGCTGGTCTGCAGAGCACACTGCATAGCGAGCAAGGTGGTAAAGCTCTCCTTCTCTTGCTTTTTGACATTTGGATTTTCCTTCCTTTGTCCTCTTGGCATTGATTGGGGTCTTCAGTGTCCTCGGAAAGGGCATAACGTCATCTGAAGCCTGACTCCTGGGCTGTGGGGATTGTACGCATGGGTTCGTTTACTTCGACTGCACACATTTCCAGACACCCATTTGCCTGTTTTCTAAAACCATTTAACCCAGGTTCCAACTGCTGGGAAATCAGCACTTGCTGTGTTGCCTCTTCTTTGTGAATGGGCCGGCATCTGCACACGGGCTTCCTGGACTGAACACTGTGGTCCTGTGTTATTGCAGGTGTGACCCCGACGAGAAGCAGAGATGGGGAAAAAACTGGATCTTTCCACGCTCACAGATGAAGAGGCCAAGCACGTCTGGGAAGTGGTTCAACGGGACTTTGACCTTCGAAGGAAAGAAGAGGAGAGACTAGAGTGAGTGTGTGTGGCTGGGCCCCCGCAGTGCAGCCCTGGTGGCCTCCGGAGGGGCTGTCACCTCGCGGCCCTCCGAGTGGACAGACAGCAGGAGCTCGGGTACAGGACACTGGCCGGAAGCCGGGCGCTGGGAAACATTCTGCTTTCTGGCCTTAAGAAACTTCAATTAAGTTTCTTCCTAATTAAAACAAGGAGATCTGACTTTGCTCCTGAGAGCCAGATATTCCCTGAATAGGTTTAGTTCAACTTGATCCAACCCCAGGGTGACATTCTCTCCTAAGTGGGGTGATGCTTAGGGCATGGCATTGCACGAATAAAAGAGCTAGAGGTGATGAATAGGGAAAGCCTTGACGCTGGCCTGAGACACCCAGAAGCCGGGAGCAAGGGCATTTAGGACAAAGGCTGACTTCCGCCTCTTCCCAGCAGTGTTGGGGCACCTCATCCTCAGCATGGAGGCCCCAGCGCCATTTTGCATGTCTCTCCCCGTGGGCTGAGCTAAAACCCACCCGGCGTTACTTACTCCCCCTCTGCCCTTGCGTATTCCTCCACCAGACCTCCAAGGCTTAGCTGTCCCCCAGGCTCCCTGTTGTCTTGGTGACTTTTGTGGGTTGGTAGGCCTATTGCGAAGGAGACATTGTATAAAGACTCAGGGGTGGGGGGGGAGGTAGCCAAGGAAATGCCTGAAAGGCCCCTGGTGGCGGAGCACCAAGAGGAGGTTAGAGCCATGATGGGGAGCAGACCGTCAGGGGGCTGAGGACCCGGGCAGGACTTGGGCCTTTCCCCACGTGGCTGCAGGCCTTCGGGCAGGGGAGTAACAAGACCCGGCTTCTGCTCTGCAGGCGGTGGGCTACGGAGAAGTGGTCAGATGAGCTTTGAAGGGGGCCCCTGCAAGTGTGCCCACGGGTTGGATGTGGGGTGTGGAGTATGGGAGGCGTCAAGGTCAGGGTCACTCCAGAGCCATGGTCTGAGTAACTGGGGCATGGAGGTGTCGTCACCTCACCTGGGGAAGGCGAGGGTGGAGCAGGTGTGGAGGAAACCAGGACACGGGTCAGACCTGTTGACACTGGGTTGCCTGTTAGACACGAAGTGGCCAGGGAAGCCCCACACCCACGGGGCTGGAACCCAGCAGAGACAGGACTGAGGGCGCATCCGCCTACAGATGCTGTGGCTGCTGGAATCATTCCAGACTCGGTGGTTTAAAGCACACACATCCCTCACGGCTCTGGAGTCCAGAAGCCGAGGTGTGGGCGGGGCTGCCCACCTTCCGGAGGGTCCCTTGCCTCTGCCGGCATCTCGAGGGGCCCACGCTCCTTGGCTTCTGCCCCTCCTGCCTCTTCGAGGCCGTCAGCCTGCCGTCTTCCAGTCTCTGTCTTTCTGACCTCTGCTTCTGTCGTCACATCTCTCTGACTCTCCTGCCCTCCTGTTTTGCCTAGAAGGATCTCACGATCACACTGAGCCCACCCAGCTAATCCCATCACCAACTCACAACCCTTAACACACCTGCAGAGTCCCTCTTGCCCTGTAAGGAGACACAGTCCCAGGTTCTAAGAACCAGGACATACAACGTTTTGGGGGTAGAGGGATCATTAGCTGCCCCAGTATTTAAAGCCATGGGTCTGGAGGAGACCACCCTGCAGGGAGGACACAGAGAGAAAGACGGACCCCAGCGGAGACAGAAGGAGCAGCGGTGGGAGTCTCTGGGTCCCGACACAGAGCAGAGTCCACACAAACAGACGAACTGTTAAGTGAAGCACGTTCATTGGAGGCCAGCGCCTCTCTCGATGGCGGGGAGGCGTCGGACCAGGACCGCGAGGCTTCCTGCCGCCCCTCTGTGGAGCCCTCCACCCTCCGCTCTGTGTTGGGCTGCCGGTCACCCCCGCCCCCGGGTTTTCATTATGAAGGTGCTTTCTCCCCACTGGTGTCTGGGGCCCTGACTCAGCCCCCCGCGACCCCAGGACTGGGGCCCAGAGCTGACCTTGGCCAGCATCCTCGTGCTGATTGGGCCCGCCCCGCCCCTCGTCCCCTCCCTCTGCTTCAGCCGTGGCCTGGAGGCTGCACCCGGGGCCCAGGGCCACAGGCTCTCAGCGACAGAGCCCACCTGGCCTTTGCTCTGGGGATCACAGCCTCTCCAGGCAGCCCAGCTGTTGTCACTTTTATTTTTTTATTTATTTTATTTATTTTTTTAATTGAAGTATATTTGATGTACTTTTATTTTCAATGACAGCTTAGACCCTCCCATTCGATACGTATATAGAATCGCAGATCAGTCAGAGGTGAGGGGAACCCAGCCCTCCAGGGAGACCCTTGAGTGGGTCAGCCCCTCCCTCCGTCCAGGCAGAGCTCGGGTGGTTTTGCAGAAATTCCTGTCTTTCTTGTCTACGGGGGATGCCCTCCTGATACCCTTCCTCTTTATTTTCCATGTTCCTCTAGTCATGTCACACCGTAAAAGGGAGACACGCCCGGGTAACCTCCAGTTACTGCTGGGAAAGGAAGTCTCCTAAGGATGCGGGTTGTGTTGCCTCCACTTCTGGGGGGCCTATGGGGCAGGGCAGGTCCCCGGCCAGTCGGTTACGGTCAGGGTGATGTCCTTGTTCGGAAGTGCCTGAGGCCTTCTGCTCAAGCGGCCTTCAGATCGGCCGCTCTGCTGTGTCTTCTTGGCCTTCCGTGTGCGATTAGATGGTGAGCTTATTAAATACAATAGCGCAGGACATGGTCCCTGGAAATGCTCTAGTTTGGAGAGGTGGTGGTTCAGAGAATCCACATCAGAGTCAAGGCAAGGATGCTGGAGCCCCAGTAGCCTTCCCATGATTGGTGCTTCCTGTGCAGACACAGGCCCCTGGTGACACACTTGGGAAGAGTCGTGTAAACAGTGGGGGCTTAGTGAAGGGTGTTTTGTGGGTTTTATTTTTTGATGTTTCTGTCTCTTGCTCACTGTGGTATTGGTTAACTGCAACAAGAGGTGAAGCCGCCTCTGCCTGTGACAAGCCTTATCCCCAGGGTCCCCATGACCCCTGGGAGCAGGGCCCAGGCATGTGGTTCTGAGGCCAGGACACACGGGGTGTGGGTTCAAGTTCTGCTCGGGTAGGTGCTGAGACTTAGGAAGGGCGTGGCGGAAACAAGCTCCGAATAAAGACCTTTGGGTTCTGGACACTGAGATTGTTTCTGCAGAGCAAGTTGGCTACAATACCAGCAGTCTACAATGAAACCGAAGACAGTTTAAAAATAATAACCCCCCTCCTTCCCAATCTCCTCTCAGTGGTAATCTGTGCATTTCACCAGTTTCAACGTTAATCGTCCATTTCCTGCAGCCACGGTATCCCATTCTCTGTCACACGTCTGGTTTCTCCACGATTCCTTGGAGTCCTCATACTTTCTCCCAGTTCCTGATTCTCTAATCTATGAACCAACAATGGGCTGAATGGAGAAACTGGCCCTCAGGTGACAACTAAGTGGGTGACCTTAGCAAACTGAGCTGCTCAGGGGTTGTTCAGATGAGTTTTTTGTTTGTTTGTTTTTCTGATTTTTATTGAGATACAGTTGATTTACAAGGTTGTGTTGGTTTCAGATGTATAGCACTCAGATGAGTTTTTGATGTCTTTGACACACTCTGAAAGATGCCAAATGGATGGCCCAGCTCAAAACACCTACCGAGGTCGTTGACAGAACAAAGTTAATAGGGGGGAAACTGTGAAACCAAGAAACAAACACATGCATTACTTGGAAGGAACTTTCCTGTCCTGAATACACGTCAAGTGGACATAGTGTGTGGGCTCAAGGTCAGTTCACCAGCAGCACATTTACCCGAGAGGCGATTTGCTAAACAGCCAATTCACCGAATATACCAGTTAGGAAACAATCAAACAAAGAAAGGAATACGTCTCCTTTAGTGTTTACAGAGTTAGCAGGAATGGACGTTTGATGGATTGCTGCTCAGTTTTTCTCCCCATGTGGGAGCATCACCCTGTAAAGGATGCTGGGATGGGGCCTGGGTGAGGGCTCCGGCACCTTCTCCTGTGGGGTCGGACCAGCACCTCTTTGGCTTCTGCTGTCAAAGTGTGTGACCAGTGAGCTGGCCCAGGTCCCCAGCACTAACGCCCGCATGCCCAGTAGACCATCTCCATGACATGACAGCCTCCGACCCCTCGGCCAGGCCTGACCTCCTGCCCTGTGCAGAGGACTTCTCACAGCCCCATGGGGAAGATGGAGGCCATCCAGTGGTGAAGGGCAAAGGCTGGAGCATCTTCCCCATGAGCCTCTTAAAGGGACATTTCAAACAGAACACGCTCGTTCCAGGGACTGGGGCTGTGGGCGGACCGTGTGGACAGCTACCCTCTGAACTGCCCAGGAGGATGTCCCTGGGGGTCTAGCTGCTGAGTGGCAGGTGCCTTGTGGAGCTTCCAAATGGCTTTTCTCACAGGCTATTTCGGGAATTCGAGGAGAAGGAAGGGGGAGGCCATCTGACCTTTGATTTAGCCCCAGGCAGATATAAGTCTCTCCCTGAAGTCAGCATGTGTGACCAGGGACTCAGGAGTGGGGTGTTTACCGTACGCGGTGTGATGTTATTCCTGGCTTCCCATCAACACAGTGCTACACTCTGGAGAATCCAAAACCCAAAGATGCACAAAAATTCTTAGGCAATTCCTCAAGCCTTCACTCTCCTCCAGACCCCACTCACTGTCGCAGTGAGCTCACCCAGTTCCTCACAGAAAGCTCACGGATACCAGGTGTAACCTCCCCCCGTGCTGCCCCCATCCTCACTTGTGTTCATGCCCACCCTGTGTTCCCTCTCCTGGCCCTTACTTGTGCTCTGGCCCTTTCCTGTCTGCTCCCAGCTCCTGGAGCAGGGAGCTGCCTCAGTTACTCCCTCTCTGCCCTATAGCTCCTACTTGGAATGTCAGTAGGATCAGTCGCCATGTTGGAACAAAGAAAACAAAAGCAAGAACAAACCAACGAAAAAACACAGAAAGCCTTTCCTTTGTCTCTGACACCCTGCTAAACCCTGGCACACTCAAGGGCTGCACATCCTTACATCTGCCTCATGTTCCACTGGTCTGTTCTGGCAGCCAGCCCTTTCACAGATATAGATAATCAGTGAAACAACATGAAAGTCCTAAAATGCAACCAAGTATGTATAACAATACCTAGTACAATGGTAACATTTCATATCAGTAAAAGAGGGAAGAATTAGTTAAAGCTAAGTGTTGGAATAGTTGACCATGAGTGCAGGGCTGGGAGAGGGAGTTTGACCTCAGTTAGATTTATAACTGATACATTAAAAATGTAAAACATGAAACTGAAAATTATTGGAAGAAAATATAAGTAAATATGTACATAATCTTGGAGTGGAAAAGCCCACATATGACAACACAGGTAGACATCACAACACAAAATACTGATAAGTATTGACTAAATATGTACATCTGAATCTAAAAGGAAAATGTTTAATTTTTAAAAATTAGAAGAAAAAGTTTTGTTTTGTTTTTGTTTTTTTTTGCGGTATGCAGGCCTCTCACTGTTGTGGACTCTCCCGTTGTGGAGCACAGGCTCCGGACGCGCAGGCTCAGTGGCCATGGCTCATGGGCCCAGCCGCTCCACGGCATGTGGGATCTTCCCGGACCAGGGCACGAACCCGTGTCCCTTGCATCGGCAGGCAGACTCTCAACCACTGCGCCACCAGGGAAGCCCCTAGAAGAAACAGTTTTAACAGAAATGGCAGTGATTCATATCTTTGATCTCTAAAGAGTGTCTTAAAATCAGAAAGATAAAGAAGTTTTCCAAGTTAGAAAAACACAGAAATTCCAAAGTTTACATAGGAAAGGGATAAATGAGAATGCATGGGTGACTCATGTCGCTGGGTGAGGACCCAAGTTTACCTAAATAGAACACCCTGTTTTCAAGGGCACAGCCCACAAGTCAAATATTAGGGTGCGGACCTTCCCCAGAAAGGCAAACAGGTGGTGATGTGGATTTGCAATCTTTGCAAACAGACCTGAATGCCTGAGATTACCCACGAAAGAGCTCCTGGTGTGACACGTGGCTTGCAAACCATGACTTGCTTTAAAAATAAATAATAAGGAATTTGAGGTCACCCTTTGCTGGGCCACCTGGCACCACAGACAGGCAACTCCAGGGTTGAAAACACAGGGGCTGAAACAGGAAGTCAGCCGCCAGCGCAGCCTGTAGATTAACTGTGGTCTGGGTTCACCTGTGAGATTCCTGTGAGCCTCCCTCAGTTCACACATCACCACGTATTTCCTCTTTATCCCTTTTATCATCATTTGCTCATTCTCTTCAGAAGACCTCAAAGAACTTTAGCAAGTGTCTATTTCCCTCATTATAATTCCTGATACTTAACTCATATAATCAGGACCTTAGATCATGTAATTGCTCTTCAGTTCTTATTACATTATGTTTGTCCTCTTTCAGCAATTCTCTCTGACACTTTAGTTTGGCTGATGTACTTTTAATACTTTTGTCTCAATTCTGTGACTCATTGGTCCTTTCACCCTCATTCTTAAGGGTCATACTTGAGATTCGATTTTCAGTCCTCTGGAGCACATCTTCAGATTGTTTTCTCAGGAATGGCATGGTGGGGGGGGATTTTATATTTGGGAATCTCTCAGCTGGGAGTGAGATCTCTGCTCACACATTTTCCCTTCAGAACCATGGCAGAATAACGAGCCCCCAAAGATGCCCATGTCCTAATCCCCCAAATCTGTGAGTATACTGGGCTACCTGGCAAAGGGGAATTAAGATTGCAGATGCAATTAAGGGTGCCAATCAGGGCCTTAGCATGGGGAGACAATCCTGGGTAATCCAGGTGGGCCAGTGTGGCCACAAGGGGCCTGACAGATGGAAGGAGGGGGGACACAGGGCAGCGTAAGAGTGATTCATGGTGAGAAGGACTCAACCCACCATTGCTGGCTCTGAGATGGAAGAAGGGACCATGAGCCAGTGAATACAGTTGCCCTCTAGAAGCTGGGAAAGCAAGGGCACAGACCTTCCCCCTGAGCCTCCAGGAAGAATCCCATTCCCACCAACACCTTGATTTTGGGTGCCATCTAGGACTTCCATAGCTTGAGAGGAGAAGTCAATACCTGGCTTCAAAGCTTCAAAAGTCAGGCTGACTCTCTTGTTAGGGGCTAATGCAGCTGGTGACTTTAAGTTGAAGCCAGGGCTCATTTACCATTTTGAAAACCCTAGGGTCCTGAAGAACTATGATAAATCTACTCTTCCTGTGCTCTGTAAATGGAACAACAAAGCCTGGGTGACAGCACATCTGTTTACAGTACGGTTTACTGAATATTTTAAGCTCACTGATGAGACCTACTGCTTAGGAAAAGATTCTTTTCAAAATAATACTGCTGGGCTTCCCTAGTGGTGCAGTGGTTGAGAGTCCACCTGCTGATGCAGGGGACACGGGTTCGTGCCCCGGTCCGGGAAGATCCCACATGCCATGGAGTGGCTGGGCCCGTGAGCCATGGCCGCTGAGCCTGCATGTCCGGAGCCTGTGCTCTGCAACGGGAGAGGCCACAGCAGTGAGAGGCCCGTGTACCGCAAAAAATAATAATAATAATACTGCTCATTGACAGTGTACCTGGTCACCCAAGATCTCTGATGGAGATGGACAATGAGATTAATATTGTTTTCATGCTGCTAAGACACATCCATTCTGCAGCCCATGGATGGAGGAGTAATTTTGGCTTCTAAGTCTTATTCTTTAAGAAATGCCTTTCATGAGGCCATAGCTGCCAGAGGCAGTGATTCCTCTGATGAATGTGGGAAAAGTAAACTGAAAACACCATGGAAAGGATTTGTCATTCTAGATGCCATGAAGAACATCCATGATTCATGAAAAGAGGTCCAAATATCCACATTCACAGGAGTCTGTAAGAAGTTGATTCCAACTCTCAACGGATGACTTTGAGGGGTTCAAGACTCCAGTGGAAGAAGTAACTGCAGATGTGGTGGACACAGTGAGAAAACTAGAATTAGAAGTGGGGCTCCAGATGTGACTGAATTGCTGCAATCTCATGATACAACTTGAACAGACGACGAGTTGCTTCTCATGGGTGAGCAAAGAAAGCGGTTTCTTGAGATGGGTCTACTCCTGGTGAAGATGGTGTGAAGGTTGTTGGAATGATAACAAAGGATTCAGAATATTCCATAAACTGAGTTGATAACGCAGCAACAGGATTTGACAGAATTGACTCCAATTTTGAAAGAAGTTCTACTGTGGGTAAATTGCTGTCAAACAGCGTTGCATGCTGCAGAGAAATTGTTCATGAAACGAAGAGTCCATGCAGCGAACTTCATTGTTGTCTTATTTTAGGAAATCACTGCCGCCGCCCTAGCCTTCAACACCCACCACCCTGATCAGTCAGCAGCCACCAGCACAGAGGCAGGACCCTCCAC